>NC_048595.1:133345825-133945825 GCF_003668045.3 Cricetulus griseus | reverse complement strand
ACACTGAGCTGAACTCTGGAATCCAGTTGCAGAGAGGGAGGAGTGATGAGCAAATGGGTCAAGACTGATGCCACAGAAACAGCTGACCTGAACATGGGGCAACTCATGGATCCCAGACTGATTGCTGGGAAACCAGCATAGGACTGTTCCAGACCCCCTGAACAAGGATGCCAGTTTGGAGGTCTGGTTAATCTAAGCAGCCCCTGGTAGTGGATCAGTATTTATCCCCAGGACACGAATGGGCTTTGGGAGCCCACTCCACAGAGAGGAATACTCTCTCAACCTTGATACATGGGGGAGGGTCTAGGCCCTGCTCCAAATAATATGACAGTTTGGAAGATCCCCAATGGAAGACCTCACTCTGCATAGTCACCAACCATATGTGCATGTCAAATTGAGCACAGAAGTCAAAGTACTTCCTTTTGCTGTTATTTAAAACAAGAATCAGCCCATGCTCTAATTCTTTCTCCCTGTGTCTGCTGTTGCCACTGCCTGAGGGTTATATGAATCCGAATCTGTGCCTTCTTGAATTCTGTCTAGAGAATCTGTCCCTGTGTCTGTGCCTGTGTGACTCTCTGTGTGAATACCCTTAACAAAGGCCTTTGCTCTCTCTTTTAATGAACAACCTAGAAAGCATTTCATGAGGAAGGAATGTGGGATACTTTACAGCAATCTTTAGCAGTGTTTTACAAGGGATTAAGTCACTGGCTCCGTGTGACCCAGTTAAGAAACAAACACTAATCAACCAATACCTGAATACCGTTTCAGCATTTATGGTGGATATTCATTTTACAAGGCCCCTTTTAGCCTATTTTCTGTTCCCAGAGAATTATTAACAGAATGCACATGCAATGCTCTCTGTTTTATGTACATGTAAGATTATGTATTTTAAGATTGCAGCGATACATTAGCATAGGTTGCAAAAGCTGATTATACTGGAAATCCAAGGCAAGTAATGATGGTTGTTATGTTATTCTCTTTTTTTTGGGGGGGGGGTGCTTTTGAGATAGGGTTTCTCTGTGGCTTTGCAGGCTGTCCTGGAACTAGCTCTTTTAGACCAGGCTGGTCTCGAATTCACAGAGACCCACCTGCCTCTGCCTCCTGAGTACTGGAATTAAAGGCATGCACCACCACTGCCCAGCATGTTATTCTCTTAACAGGCTGAGCACACAGTAGGGTATCAGTCTAAATTTGTGAGTGACCTCATGGCATAGTAATATTAACTCTGGCTGTGAGGTCCAGAAAGATAATCTCTTAGAGTGCAACATATATTTATATCAAAATATAAATTGCCACAGTTACCTCCTGATTTTGCCTGGCCCTAGTTCCTATCATCAGTAAGACATATTATGAAAGAAAGTCGTTAATATAAAATATTTCTTAAAGCCCGTAATAATACTTGTTATTTGTTCAATGCAGATATGCCTCATATGTCTCATCCAGGGGAACTCACCAATTACCTTCGTCTATCACCACAGAGACAGGTGTTTTAGTCTAGGAATGAGACAGGAGAAAGATCTTACAGTAATCAGTTTTCAGTGGCATTTGCAACCTTACTTATTAATGTAGAACTTAATTGCAAGCATTTCAGGACCTGTGATCAATGGACTGCTGTTTCTCTTTTAAATGGCTTAACTGATAATCTAGTGTTCCCCAAGTGACCTTTGACAAGAGTGTCTGAGATGGAAAAACTATACTTCCAAACTCATATTCAGAAATCACCACTTGCAAATTTGCATGTCATCTTGCTGACAGTAATGCTAAGTAGCTTGCATGTGCTCACTGATGTGCATTCTAACAGAACTGGAAATTCCTTAAAAACATGCAGGGCCTGTGCATAATGTATAGGATGACTCATAGCTATTGTCGCCTGTAACATAAACATGGAGCTAATTAAAGATTGAAAAACAAATGCAATATGGAATGTCCAAGGCCTTTAGTGAAAAAAAAATGATAAGTGAAAATCCAATAACCCAACAAAGTAGGTCAAATAAATGCTGTTACTTCCTCTTTCTATATCTTTCTGTTTATACCACTGCTGTCAGTTCCTTCTCCCCCTGTTCATCCTTCTTCTCCTCTTTCATTTGTTAACTGATCAAAAAATCATATTTCAAGTGGCTTGCATGAAGTATCATTTATTTCATCCTTATAGACTGAAAAAATCTGGATTCTTTGAGGGGAGATTAAAATGTTTGTGCTATGCTCTTTTTTTCTCATAACACTTAAGAGTAAACTCCTAAAAGATTCATTGAAAATCTGATGAGGTAAGGCATTTATTCAGATTTCTCAACATGCATTCTTTGTACTCAATCATGCTTACTATCTGTGTGTTTGTAAAGGACGAGCATCTGTGTAATTCTTACATTTCGAGCCTCTACTTTGTCTGGCACTCAGTGGATTATTAGAAGACATTTGTTTTCAGAGTTGCAGGAAGACTCATCATAGTAGATAACTGGAAAAGCAAAGGAACCTAGCCAGTCATTTGCCATTTTCTTTTTCTCATTATGCAGTTAGTCAAGCATGTGGGATTACACAAGCCCTGGGAAAAGAAATCATTTCCAAGAATTTATTAGAGCAAGAAATTTTTGCAGGTCAGAAAACTCTAGCAAGTCCTGGTCATTAAAGTAGTAGACTTTGCTTTCTGCATGGATTCATTATTTTAATAATGGAAATTAAGGATGTAGGTTTGGGGACAGAGTTCAGTAATAAAGCACCTGCCTAGTATGTGTTAAGCAATGGGTTTAGTATCCAGTGGTAGACTTCTTGCCTAATATCCTCTGGGTCCTAGGTTCAATTCTAAGTATCACCAAAAATCTGTAAATAAATAAATAACAACAAACAAAATTAAAAGCCCAGAATAAAACTCAGCCACTCAGAGAAAGAGAAAATGGTAAATGACTGGCTAGGTTCCTTTGCTTTTCCAATTACTAGTATTATGAGTCTTCCTGCAACTCTGCAAACAAATGTCTTCTAATAACCCACTGAGTGCTAGACAAATAACAGCAGTTATTTTATCATCATATCTATTTGTTTTGGGGACTAGCTTTTCTATCATATTATACACTGCTTGAGGCTTGGAATTCATCTTACACATCTTTACAATCAAAGTTAGTGCAATATTTAAACACCAGTACAAGAGAGGCAATGATGAATCAGAACTGATAGTTTTAATACATCAACATGGATATATCCATATTCTGTTTAAATACCAATCCTAGTCTGTCCCTAGTACCTACGACAATGCCTAGGAAAATACTACACATGCAATAAACAGTAGATGAATTCAAAAGAAGAAATGAAAGAATGCATCAGCAATTCAAGGAGATCTTTTCAACAAAGTCCAGCTTCTAGATCGTCATCATTCACACTGTGATGAATATTTCCTCAGCTTTCAGTTTTGTTCCACACAGTGCTGGAAATCCTGCCCAAGAAAATTAGTTAAGGAAAAGAAATGAAGGACCCGCAAATTGCAAAGGAGGAAGTTGTATTGTCTCTGCTCAAAGATATATTTTCTTTGCTCAGCATCTTTGAATTTTTCAGAGAGGGACACAAAGATATGAGCAGTAGAGATTCTAATATGATAGCTTTTGTGGGTTGGCCTGAAGGAGGAGCTAACATGCTCTTGCTGTAGTAGCTTTCTGGGTAGGACTGTGCATCCCAAGCTTGAATCCTCATTCTTTTGAATCTTTATCCTCTTAAGCTCCAACATAGATCTTTGATAGTTTTAGATGAGTTAAATAACGTGATTTTCTGTTGTGTTTACTGCAGAACTGTAAATGTGTAATGAACTTCTTTTGTTCTCTATGAGAAACAGAGAAGATCACAATCTTTCAGGCAAAGGGCAGTGATGAAAGGAAGAAGAAGAAGAAGAAGAAGAAGAAGAAGAAGAAGAAGAAGAAGAAGAAGAAGAAGAAGAGGAGGAGGAGGAGGAGGAGGAGGAGGAGAGGAAGAGGAAGAAGAAGAAGAAGAAGAAGAAGAAGAAGAAGAAGAAGAAGAAGAAGAAGAAGAAGAAGAAGAAGAAGAAGAAGAAGAAGAATTAATAGTAGTAGTAGTAGTAGTAGTAGTGAAGGAAAAAATCCATCCAGGAGAATCTAGGAATCAAGTTTTTGGGATTGAATTGAGATTGAGGCACCCTTTCTCAATCTCCTTTTCCTTTGACTCTGTCCCTTTAATTGATGGATTAGCCCAATTCCAGAATCTCTACGCAGTCTTGAAACTGAAGATAAAATGGGGATTGGGTGGGGAGGAGTGCTGCACACAGAAATGGTGCTGCCTGATAGGAATGGCATGTTTCAAAATTAAACATTTGAAAATATACCTGCCAGGACAATGTTCTGACTTAGGCTTGGTGCTCTGAGAGTTTATACACAGTTCTTCAGAGAGGACATAATGATTAGGAAAAACTGATCATGAGAGACAGAGAGAGGGGGGGAAGAGGAGGAGGAGGAGGAGGAGGAGGAGGAGGAGGAGGAGGAGGAGGAGGAGGAAGAGGAGGAAGCTGGGCTAAGCCCACTCCAAGACACCTTCAGCTGTCATTTCAGTGAAAACATCAGTTCACTTGTTTGTTTCTTGATGTATTCAGACTGAAAATCACATCCTCTGTTTACAGTATTAAAAAAATATGACATTTGGGCCGGGCGTTGGTGGTGCACGCCTTTATTCCCAGCACTCAGAAGGCAGAGGTAGGTGGATCTCTGTGAGTTCGAGGCCAGCCTGGTCTCCAGAGCGAGTGCCAGGATAGGCTCCAAAGCTGAACAGAGAAACCCTGTCTTGAAAAACCAAAAAAAAATATGACATTTGATATTAAGGATGTCAGTAGTCTAAGTTAGACTTCAGTAAACTAAATTCCATCTTTCTGTTCAAACTCAACATTCAATTCTGAGGACAAAATGTACATTCAACTTCTTTCTTCAAATCAAAGAACAAATGTTTTGTTTTAAATCTCAACAAAGTAACTTATTATGAAATGAGTTTCCAAAGTAGAAGTAAAAAATGTATTAGAAAAAAGCACATGTAATAATTTAATGTTTTCTCCAGGGAAGTGTTAAATAATCATCCCTAGATCCAGATGAAAAATTTGTCAATTGAAGAAGCTGCTAATTTGTAAATATTATCACTCTGGTAGATTGCAAGACATCAAAATGATGTCACTAAAGTTGGAGAGAAAGCCTCATATGTCAACTCCAGCATCCCACTTCCCTGAGATGTCACACTTTTCCTATATCAAGATTACATGTTCAAAGGGGGCAGATTTGATCTGGAAAGGACCTACCTGAAGGTCAATGAACTTGGCTAGTGCCATTATTTTAAGAGGGAATATACACAGTTGTCCTAAATGCAAATTATTGACAGACTTGTGGTCCCACTGTCAGCTAGGGCTGGCTGTGGAGCCTGGGTAGGCAAGAGTCTGACTTTTAAGCTGATTGACCAAGTTTCCATTCTTGGAGCCTGAATGTGTGCCCTTTGCCCCCATAGACATCCAACTTTAAGTTTGTTATTTGTATTTCTACTCTCTTTCTGGCTACCACTAAAGGTCATCTCTAAGTTTGGGAGACCTTATTTCACTTTAATTTTTTTGTTCGTTTCTTGTACAATATGTAATGAGTTAAACTCAAACTGAGACTAGCCTGTGTGCCCATGCATATGCCCCTGCAGTATGAGATAGCACATAGTTCCAAATTGACATACATTTGTCATCTGAATTTTCAGGACTCATTCATCAGGGTCTTATGTAATTTTTCTGGTTTCCTAAGGCCTCTATCATAAAAGTTCCCAAGAGAATAGTTGTTTTTCCATAAACATTAAAAGGGTGTGTTGACACTGGAAAAAGGGACAGTGAATAAAAGAACAATCAAATGTGTCAGAGATCTTTAAATTTTGTCATAAAGAGTCAAGTGAAGAAAGCAGGCAAAACTTTGCCTGTGTTTAGTTTGTATAATATTTGCCATGGCTTTACATATACAGCAAGGTTCCAGCTATGAATCCTACTAAAATATAATTATTAATAACTCTCAAGAATCATAAGAAGTGATATTTTTCTTTTTTTGCTAACTCTTAAAAAGAAATTGCATTAAGAAATGTTGACCACCTTAATAATTTATTTTTCTTACTATCATTATTTGGTCAGCAAGGCTCAACCAGTAAGGGCTAGAGTCCCTGTTACTAATGTGTGATTGTGCTAGTGTTACAACTACCTCTGTTTTTGGCTGAAGCTGGAGTGCACTTTTCTTCTGAAGTAGTGTGGTGCACTGTCTGGCTGTCATCACTGTGAAAGGCAATATACTCATGTGACTGCTCAGCTTGGAGATTGTTTGCTTTGGCAAACAACACAAAGAGGATATTTGCTTTACTCATGAAATATATATTTAGGATAAATGATAAGCAGAACATTACATGTCTGAGTGGATTAAAAGTGATCCATTTACTCTGCAATTATCAAAGCATCAGTCTTACAGGTCTCAATAAACACACACATACACACACACACCTGATTGACTTCATGGTATCCAGGATTATAAAATGGGTCATCTAAATCCTCCCAACTCCATTCCACCTCCCAGTTTTCCAGGGCTGCAACCAAGACAACCTACCACCCATCTTCCTATAATACCCAGACTTTCATTTTAGGAGAAAAGTTCCAATTTCTAAAGAAGCGCTCTACCATGAGGATCAAAACTCAAAGCCAGACAACTGAGCATCCCCTACCTGCAGCACATTCTATACCAGCAGCTGATAGGGCCTCAGAGACTCACACTCAAACCCTGGGATTGTGTGGGTCCTATGAGATTATTCATCCACATGAAAATGAATTGTTTTGCTTTCTTCGGGGAACAGAGAGGTAAAATATATATGTAAATTGAAAATAAATAAAATGGACAAGACACATCTTAAAATATACTTAAAATGGTTCTAGGTTGTTGTGTAATCTTAGCTCTCTTTAAATGATATCTGTGCCACATCCATGCCTGACCTTGGAGAGTTAAGGCCCCTAAGCCGGATTAACACAGATAGAGAGAGATTAGATGGGACAAAAATAAGCAGAATAAAACAAAACACACGCACGCGCACATACACACACACACACACACACACACACACACACACACACACACACACACACACGGTCATATGTTCATCATGGGTAGATTAATTTAAGGGAGGGAGAAATGAATTGCTTTGGGACTTAGACCTACAAGGGTACCTCCAACAATGATAGAATTTTACACACACACACACACACACACACACACACACACACACACACACACACTTTCTCTCTACAAATATAAAGGATAAGGAAAAATGACCCATTACCTCTTCTGTAAAGACAGTAGAATTTGTTCTAGTTACTTAAATTCTACTTTTATAAACTATTTTTTGCATGAAATTAACTTTTTGAGCTTATTTCTAGGAAGAAATACATATCCTCTGTGAGTCCAATTCAGGATACAGTGATTCCTTAGTGATAAGGGAATGCTTGTTCAGGAATCACTAGTAAAAAATACCTTAAGCAGCCCAAATTTATAATTTATGCATGGGATAAGAGAATGACATAATATTGAAACACTAAATAATTAAAATGAGAACTTGTCTATAGAGACAGCAAACTCTAACACCAGGGAACAGCTGGGAAAAGGATGTGCTGAGGGTTCTTTGCACCCAGACTCTCCTCAAAAGCCATTCCAATCTTCCTATGCAGTGGTAAAAGTGCTGGACAGTATATCCCCTGGCCTAATCCTCTCCTAGTCTCCTTACTTACTGGCCTATAGCTTTCATCATAGGTAACTGCTGTCATCTGTGGCATTACAATGGAACTGTGTCTGACAAATGCTTTCCCAATCAGGGCAGTCATGAGAGCATCACAGGACATACTTATGAAGTCTAGATGGACCAATCACTCCATGTGGCCTGCTTATGTTAATAACAGAGGCAGTACATGAGGTCTTTGAGGCTTCTGGTCTGACACTTTTACAGTAAACCTTTTTTTCATAAGTGTGTTAACTGAAGTTCCCAAAAAGAAGTCTCATCTATATTGAACAAGGCTTATTAGAACTTCTGGGATTGTGGAGAGTTTTAATGCTGTAGGGACAGAGCCAAATAATCTTGGGCCTTTAGCTCCTTAAATAGCCATTTGTTGCTCAAGTCTGTGTGGGACCTGAAACCTATCCTATGTATCAATAGACCTCTACCTCCCCCCTCCTAAAAGCTAAGAATGTCATCAGACAGGATCTGAGGCCAACAGCAGAGATTTCATGCTCTAACTTGCCAACACGATGTGTTCACCAATGTATTTAAAAAGAGTTTTGATTTATGACATGGTTTGCCCTGACACTAGGAAAACCTCATGAACATATCACCATGATGGATCTGTTTTTTTTTTTTTTTGTGTGTGTGTGTGTGTGTGTGTAACTTAAGTCAGTATTTATAGACCATTCATATTTTCCTCTAGAATAGACCACCTCTTACTCCCTTTGAGGTCAGATCCATGCTTTTTACAATAACAAATAGAAGTCCATTCTAAAGACAGTAACATGGTTATTTCTTCTCATTCTCAATGATTGTGTGCCATGAATAACTGTATGTGCTGCACTTTTATAGGACTGATAACACAGTACATTTGTGTTCCTCAGACACTGCATAGAGCATAGACACATGAGTCTTGAGCAGTAATATGGCATTTGAATGGCTAGAGTATCCCTAGGTTTGGGAATGTTTACAGTTGTAATGTATCATTGTCTGTACATTTCCCTGTAATATAAAGGAAAAGAGAGAGAAAGGGCTGGATTATAGACTAGCATGTTTAAAGAGTTTTGAAATGACAACATATCAAAGAGAAGTGTTATCTCCAAAGCCCAAACACTCTGAAGAAGCTTTACTATCTATGAAGGAACCTGGCATTTTAAACAAGGTTGCAAAGTTATAAAAATGCACATAAAAGCATGGTTAGGAAACTTTATTCTCTTGTCAAGGTTAAATAGTGATGTGTATTGAATAGCTCAGAGAAAGGATAAAGAAGATGAAAAACAAATAAGCAGGATCCACTAATTCAGCAGATGCTGTGTTCTTCGAGAATGGAAGTGTTTTCTTGCAATACCTGCAGCCAGCCTTTTCTAATGCATTCCACACTGAGGCTGCTTTACTTCTGGGAAGGATCACTGTGGAAGCCCTGTCTCTCTGGAATACTGTGCAGCTAAGCATCTTTCAGAACTGCAGCTTCGTGGGTAATGCAGGAGAAGATAGCACTCAAACCATGTAGCCCATTGTGAATCACTTCACCTCTTGGCCCTGTGGGTGGATCAGGCAAAAGGCTGCTCTACTTCAAAAAAGGCAGAACCAGTTTCTCAGAGTACAAAATCTGTTGTTGTTTGTTTCCTTTTAAGTAACCTTACTAAGTATAGCTGGCCTAATCTACATCTGGATTTCTTATCTAAACAAAAATTAAGGTACTTTAGAGATGACTCAGAGTATAAGCATTGGCTGTTCTTCCAGAGGAGCCAAGTTAGATTCTCAGCACCCAAATGGAGGCCTACAGCCATGTGTAACTTCACTTCCATGGAATTGGACACTTTCTTCTGGTTTCTACAGGCACAAGGCATACAAGTGTTCCCCAGATATACATGAAGGCAAGACACTCACTCGCATACATAAAATAATAAATATTGAAAATATTTGTTCTAAAATGTAGCAATTGTATTGAATATGACCAGACTCTTCTTGCAATCTTTTCCCCCTTCTAAATGGCAGTGAGTTATATAGAATTGCATTGTACTGTGTATTGTAAATATCCCAGACATAATTATGGAATGAGCAGGTGCTCAATAATTACTATACATTTTATATAACATACTTGAGCATCTGTAGGAATGAGTAGCATTTCTGGAACCACCAACCTCAGGTCCCATGGGATGCTAAGCAACTGATAAGGAACAAATTGCACATATTTCACATATACATTGTAATATTTTGGTAATAGTGTAACTATCACCATAGACATGATGCTGAACACATTCATAACCCTAGACATTTTTTTCTGTGCTCTTCTGTAATCTCTCACATGCCTCTTCCATCTCAAAACAGCCAGCAGATCAACCCTCACTACTGTGGATTTACTGCTGTTCTGAATGTTCTGTAAAATGTGTAGACACATTTCTATCTAACTCTTTTTGCTTAGCATCATTGCATTGTTTTTGACCGGTCTCTGTGGTGTGTATTAATTCTGTTCCTTTTATTCTTCCTAATTTTCATAACCAACCCTCCCATGCTGTTAATTTCACCACCAGACAGTCTTTCGGGACAAGAAAAGTTTTGGGTTTTACATGGTACCTTATATGAATGCAAATGCCCCAGCTGACCCCTATGCAAGGGTCTTAGTAGACCCTTCTGTCTGTGAGTTGGATTGGTGAGGGGGCGCTGGGCTCATGGAGAATGCACATTTGGAGGGTGCTGAATGCCCCAGAGATGACCTTCAGTGATCTCTTTAGTGATGCCCATACTCCTTCACTCATAAATAAATTATTTTAACTATGTTGCCTATTTATCAAAGTTGCATGATTATCTTTCATTCCTTCTTAATGTCAGTGTTAACTACTGTCAATCAAGCCTCAGGATTGATACTTTATGCTTTCTGACTCCATTTGTGGCACTAAAGATGCCTAACCTCCATTGCAGAGGCTTAAATTTGTCCTGAGAGTTTGAAACTATGTATAGAGTACACAAAGTCCCTGGGGACAGGCCTGGTGCCTTCTAACAGCAAGAGACATCCTTTCTAGAGGGTCCTCTGGGCCACCATGCAATGCTGTTACATTGGCTAGCCATATCCCCTTTAATGATGACCTTTAATGAAGTTCCTGATTTCCCTGTAAACCCTTATCCTTCCTAGATGCCTAGCTTCTAACCTTCAATGGGAAGACAGTGAGTGGGATGGCATGTTTCCTCTTCTGATCAAGTATTAATTTGGACTAATTGGAACCTTTCCACTAAGTATCAAGACCATGGCTTAGAAAACTAACAGGAAAGGAAAATGGGAGTGGACAGGGAGACAGATGTGAGGGAGAAGGAAGGAGGAGATGGGAAGGAGGAAGGAAAAAACTTCTGCTCCCCTCTGTCTCTGTCTGTGTATGTGTCTCTCTCTTCTCTCTCTTTCTCTCTCTCTCTCTCTCTCTCTCTCTCTCTCTCTCTCTCTCTCTCTCTCTCTTAGTAAGTGGAGTGTTAATGATCAAGATTGGAAGAATGCTATAAGCTATGCATACATTATACTATGAACTAAGTCCTCAGACCCTAAATATACCCCTTGAGTTAATATAGAAGAAAGATCCTGTGTAAGTAAACAGAGGAAATCAAGCTAACATTAATTTTTCAAGATATTGTGTTACTGAATGATTTTAAATCATTTATATGTACTTGTAATCCTTAAATATTAATGGATTCAGAGAGTTTTTTAGTTTATTTATTCTTTGTATCTTTCACATCATGCCTCCTAATTCCACCCTCTCCCTCTCCCCCAAAATAAAACAAACTAAAATTTAAGAGAAAAATTAAAAAAAAATGAAGAAGGGGAAAAATCTCATCATGAACGATATAGTGTGACACAATATGTCAAGAAGTAAACCCCTTTATCCATACATCTTTACTTGTAGGCATTTATCACAAAGAATCATTGGTCTGGTTTGAAGTCTCTGGTCTCTGTTGCACCATCAACACTGGGCCCTCACTGGGACTTTACCTGGACAGCCAATTACTGCACTGGGTTTGGAAATCCTATAGCTATGGGTCCTGAGGACTGACTCCACCCCAACCTTCAACCTCCTCACTCTGTGCTTCAGCAGATGACAGATAGGGTGGATGTTGGGGTAAACCAACACATAACCTTGGTTCTGAACCTGGGTAATTGAGGTGTTGATTAGCCCACCTGCTCTCCCCTCTCTTTGACACCAGGGTGAGCTCTCTAGTGTTGCCCTGAAGAGTTCATTCCTTGTTGCAATGAGCAAGAGGTGGGGCCAGTTCTCCTGCTTTCATATAGGACCAGCTCTACAGTGTTGCCCAGGTGAGGTGTAGGGGCCACTCTTCCAAGTGCTGCAGCTGATGAGGAACAGGAACAACTCTCCCCTTCTTAAGACCTCACAGCCAGCTCTTCCACTTGCCTCAGGCATTGGTGTGTGTGTGGGGGGGGATCTCAATCTGTCCAGGTCTCCACATGACAGATGAGTAATGGAGACATCACTCCTATGTTCACATCAGGGTTGGCTCACCCACACCTCTGCCAATAAGGTCAGCTCTACTATGCTGCCCAGGCCAGGTCAAGGTAAGCTCCTTCTGAGTGTTGGAGCTTGTGGGGGGCAGGTACAGTTCTCCCATCTGTCTCAGGCACTGATGGGTAGTGGAGGATGGGAATCTTTCCCTCACACATGCCACCACATTCATACAAGAGGGAGAGTGGTGTGACCTGCTCTCTCATTCAAATGTCCTCAAGGCAAGTTCACTCATTACCCTGTGAATAGGATCATCTCTATTGTGCAGCCCAGGAGAGGTGTAGCATCTCTCTACTGAGTGCTTCAGCATGAGAGAGGCAGGACCAGTTCTCCCTAGTGTTACAGTCATTGAGGGCTGGGATAACTCTGTACAGCCCTATCCTCTCTTCCTTTAGTGGTACCAGGAGCCATGGACATCAACAGAGACTGTGGCTGTATCAGAGCCAGAAACCCACACATGGGGCGCAGCAGCAGCCCAGATCCAGACATCATCGTGGCCCTGAGTGGCTTCAACCCCAGCTCAGTCCTCAACTCTTTCTCCTCTTCAGATAAGCCTCTGCCCACAGTTCCCCCAGTTTCATGCTGCTCCATTCACTTTCAGTTAGTACTTCAGTCCTTTAATTTCAAGGTCACTTCATTTCCTATAGGTGTGTGTGTGTGTGTGTGTGTGTGTGTGTGTGTGTGTGTGTGTGTGATGAAACACGGTAATAAAGTATTCTGAGATAGTTCTCTAAGGGTGGCTCTGACAGCAGTAAGTAGCCTTTGTTTAACAAAGGCAGCCTTGGGCCAGTGCTTGGAGATAAGCACTTCTAAGTTCAGTTTATGATAATGTTTTCAACCAATTAAAAGAAATGTTTGTTAGCACTAACTGCTATTCCTCTAGGAGTAGCCCTAGTTCAGCCTAGTCCATGGAAACAAAACACTTGAAAGTCTCTTGGCTGCTATTCTTCCTCGTCTCACTTCATTTGGTAGTTCAGTCAGAAAATAAATTCTTGATGAGTTTTATAAGGACAGAAATAGTTTTATATTCTTTGAAGTGTGACTATATCCTACACTTTTCTGCTGAAAGCTATTTGAATGCCATATGAATATTTAGAAAGCCCATCTTTTCATGAGTGCCCAATTTCTTGACAGAGAAAGAAGTTTGGTTTGAAACAAGGTGATTTGGGTCTAAGTTACAGAAACATGTAAGCTGTTTTTTAAAAATAAATAAATAACACAACTTGTTCTATAGACTACTTTGTGTTCCGTGAATCTGCATTATCTCTAGCAGCTTCAGGGCTGAGTGTATTCCTCCCTGGACTCACACTGCGTCATGGTAGCCTTGACTACAGAGAGTAAAGGCATTGATTCAACTTAGAGAGAGAGAGAGAGAGAGAGAGAGAGAGAGAGAGAGAGAGAGAGGTGTCTGTTGCCAACAAGGGACACCCTGAACCTGTGCTAAGTCTCTTTGAGCAAGGCTAGTTAGAGCTTGGCTAGATATTTTACTATATTCTGTGATACATTTGACAAAGCATTACAGCTGTGAGTACCTTAGATGCACCAATTCCAGAACTGTTTATGAATACTGTTTATGAAGATGTATCAACTTGTAAACACACATGCAGTGAGTTCAGCATGGCATTCTTCAGGCTGGACAACCAAGAGTAGATCAGAAGAGGCTTAGCCAAGCTTGGAAGCTGATTGTGAACATATGGATGAGATAGGTGACAGTCTCTGACTGTAATTTTAATATTGTCCCCAATGAATTTTTGCTTTAAGTAATAAAGGAAATATTTGAATATGAATTTTTATAATTTAATAGTGAGAATATATGGGAAAATACCCTCAAAATAGGAGTGATTTGTCACCAAGACTGTGGGTTAGTTTTCTTTCTTTGACACTAAGTTCTTTTGATTTATGGAATTCTATGATCTGAAATTTAAAATTATTAACATCATCTTTTATTCTGAAGCGAACAGTAGTCTTTGCAGCAAAAATAACTTCTGATGCATTCAGATGAACTAAGATTAATTTATGTAGGCATGGCCATTCATGACCACCAATGTTTTCATCCTGGCTTCAGAGTTTTCACTCTCACTATGTGTTTTTACACATAAAACCTAGATGGTTCATTCATTAAAAAAGTCAGTCATGATATCATTAAGCGCTTTTCAGCAATAGAAAGAAATGCATTAGTGAAAAAAGTCCATAAAATGAACGTTATCATGGGGCTCATAATCTAACAGGCAAAGAGAATAAATAATTGAACAAACGTCTTTGCACTGTAATGCTTAGAGTGGTGGATCTCAAAAGATGTGCCCTAGTCATATTTCCTAGACCTGCAAATGTCAACTTAAGATAAGGACTCTTTAGAGGTAATTGAGCCAACATATCTGAGATTATGAGATCATCATAGATTCTTGGGCCACAAATGGATGGCAGAAGGCTTACCAGAGACACATAAAAGAGACTCCACAGTCACAATGCAGGAGGAAGAGGTAATGGAGCTGGTGGGGGAAGGGAGATCATAGCATTAAAGAGCATGCCACCTAGTGAACTGATTTCTCCAAACATGTTCTACCTCTTAATCTACCATTCAGTCATGAACTTGGCAAGTTCTATGAGGTCTGTCTATAGGTAAAGCTAGTGTCCTTACTTTACAATCACCTCCCCAAAGCCCATATCCAGCAATAAAATCTTTACACACAAAAATGTGGAAAATAGGACACTTCATATCCAATATGTGATGCCATTCAGATGCACTTCCTTGATCCTGAAACTACTTTCACTGTGTCTCCTAAGATCAAATGCCACCAATCCTTATATTTCTTACCCGATTTATGTACATATGTATTGATGCCTCCCCCTAGAACAGAATACTCTACTATTAACTCCTGTTGGCATTATGTCATGTTCTGGAAGGTATTTTTTGAAATGCTTTAGTGTCTTAGGGTTTCAAATACATAGATGGTTCTCATTACATGATTGAAGAAATAGATAATGACCAAAGGATGTAAAATGCATGTCCTTTCTCCCTGAATGTCAAGTCAGGAAAAGGGTTTTACAATCAAGCAATGTGGTTCTGTAATGAACCATGCTCTCATTTTCTAGTAAGGATATTGATCCTTTGAGAAAATCAGGATCTACAGAAGAGATCAGGAGGATTGGTTAAAAGTAACTTCCTTTGTGGATGGGGATGTGACTCAGTGGTGGTGGATGACTTGCCTGTCATGTATCAGGCCTTGTTTCATTCCCCACACTGCAATTTATAAGTGAATGGATGAATGAGTAAAAAACTTAATTAGTTAATGAATTAATTAAAATAACCTTCCTTGCTGAGAATGCTTTAAAATAGCTTTTAATGAGCCTGTAACCTACAAACTCTTCCCTCCAGAGTGAGTGCCAATTATTTTTGCTATGTCAAGGGTGTTTTAAAATGTAGGAATTTTTCATTAAAATTCCTCTCAACACATTTATATACCCATATTGGTAGTTATTTTTCTCCTCACAAAATACCTGATAGAAGCAACTTAAGGGAAGAAAGATTTACATTATCTCACAGATTAAGGGCAGGTGAGGCATAGCAGCTGGGGGATATCTGTAGTGGCTCAGCCTGTAGCTTAGCCTGTTACATTTATGCAAATCAGGAAGCAAATACAGTATCTTCTCATGCACACATGTGCACCTGTGCTTGGAGGCTCTGCTATGATCCTCCAGTTCTTCCTCTTTCACCCTACACCTGTCACTTACATTCTTCAATCTCCCAAAACAGAACAGCTAATTGTGGGCCTAGAGTTCAGGCACAGGAGCCTATCAGAGACATTTTGCATTGAAACATGCCAAAATCAGTTTCTAAGCACCCAGGTCCATGCTAAGTATCCTTCCTTTAACAGCATCAGCACACTGTTGGCACAAAATAAGCTGATCTGGTAAGAAACAGCTATGCCATCAGTCATGTCTTAACTAAGACCATCTGGGCTCAGTAAAAGCAACTAGTGTCTTCCAGTCTCTCTACAGGGCAGATCTCAAACACTGCAGGTGTTTTACCATCAATGAAATGTTTTCCCTCACATGTGTCACTATGTTTCTATTACTCTGGGATTTCAGGGAAATATTGAGGTATGTCCCACAGGCATCTACAAATCATTTTAAAGGAGGGCTGGTAATGCTTGTTCCATTGGCCATGCTAGTCTTATCAGTGCTGTCACTCAGGCCACCACTTGTTGGCATTTATGCCGGGTTCAGTTCTGAATTCTGAGCCAAAGGTCACTTGATGCAATGCAGCTGCTTATGCTTTCATCAAAGATTTGGATAAAGCTCTGAGAAGACTTCGAAGTTGGTCACATGTTAAAAATACTCAAAGTCTTCTTCCTCTCCACTGCATCTAGAAGGCCCCAGAAGCTCCCTGAGAATCATCTCCAGACTTTTATTTCCAACAACTACTTCCCCCACCCAGGATGACTGTAATTGTCTGCTTGTGGTATTGAGGAAGCCAAACTATCCTCAGGCCTCAATTATGTCATGCCTAAGTTATCCTTACTCAAGATGCTCACATTTGCTTCTAAAACCATTCATTACTTGATTCTGACTCATATATTTGTTAATTCCTTTTAACTGCGTATAATATCTTCTGATTTTTAATTAAGTCTCTATTATAACAATAGAATCCAGGAGCCAGGTCTTTGAGTGAAAACCTGCTAGCTTACAGAGGCAGAGAAAGCAATGTGTTGACCTTCCTCCTCTAGTGTCATACCATCCTTCCTATAACAACCATCTAAAGCAAAACCTCTTCCAACCAGATGTTCCTTCCTTCTACTTCCTGTGACCCCCTCCCTCTGACCTCCCAACTTCCTTTCACTCTCAATTGGTTGCTTGCTCCACCTTTTGACCTATGATTGGTTTTATTTAAATAAAACATCGATGGGTACAAAGTATGAGCAAATATCCCACAATAGTCTTCAATTTTGTTAAGGGCATTCCTTGTTGACTGCTTATTTTTTCATGATCTGAATTACCTTATTTCCTTTATGTGCTCATTTATATAATGAAATAAATGATCCCACCAGCTTGTTTCCTTCCTTAGTTCCTCCTTCCCTCCTTCCTTCCTTCCTTCTTTCCTTCCTTCTATCCTTCCTTCCTATTAATTCTTTCCAATCCTTCCCCAGCTTTGTTCCTAGTACAATCTCCAAAATCAACTGAATAGTAGTATATTAATTCATTCTAGTATAGTGGTTCCCAACATTCCTAATGCTGTGACCCTGTAATATATTTCCTCATGTTGTAGTGATGCCAACCATAAATAAATAAATGATTTTACTTGTTTTTTATTTTACATTCTGACTACAGTTTCCCTTCCCTTCTGTCTTTCCATTATTTCTGCACACCTCCTGTCTGCCATCCTAGACACTCATGAATATCTACAAAACATGGCATATTAAGCTGTAGTAAGACTAAACATCTTGCCTTGTCTTAGGGCTGTGCAAGACAACCAATTATGAAGAATAGGGTCCCAAAAGCCAGGAAAGGAGTCAGGAAAGCCTGGTTCCATTGTTAGTAGTCCCACAAAAGAACAAACTACACAACTGTCACATATATGCAAAGGGCCTAGGTTAGTCCCATGCAGGCTCGATGGTTGTAGGCAGATTAGTTAATTCTGTTGGTTTTCTTGTGATGTCCTTAACCCCTCTGTCTCTTACAATCCCTTTTTCCCTCTTTTAAGCATGATTCCCCGAGATTGGCCTAATGTTTGACTGTCAGCCTCTGCATCTATTTCCATCAGTTGCCTCTCTGATAACTTCCGGGATAGGTGCCAATTTATGAATATAATAGAATATCACTAGGCATCATTACCTGACATGTTTTTCCTTCTGTCATGGCTGGTTTTGTCCTAGGTCTCTGGACCATACAGTTGTTGGATCCTGATATTGCAGACAGCAGCAGGGGTGGGCTCTGTCTCATGGCTGGAAAAGTCATTGGCTGTCCAATCCCACAGTCTCTGCACCACTGTTACCCCAGAACAATCCACAGTCAAGATAGATTGTAAATTGAAGGTTATGTGCCTGAGTTGGTGTCCTAATCCCTCCACAGGAGCTGGATTACAGGATATTGTGTTACTACTACTAAAGAGAGTTATTTCCAAAAACATTGAAATAGTTAAGTAATCCTTCTTCAGAATTCAGAAGAATGGAACCAATTCTTGTACATCTCAGTTGTATTCTTCAATAGGAGACTTTTGTTGCTATGTGACAACAGTGTGTATGTTTTATAAGAAAAGCAAACCTGCTAATAGGAATAAATACATTGGCCAAATATTGGATATCGTGGTGTTATTATTTTCTCCTAATATTGCTTTTCATGACTTATAAACTTAATGATACATAATAACATTTAAATGAGAATAGGTGATACTCATATTTCTGATATAATGTTTCTATGCAGTCAAGGTATGGGAATGGATGGCATATGGTTTTAAACAGGGGTTTTCTTGATAAAAATAGAAATATACATATAGGCCTAGAGATGGAGCTTGGTAGTATAGTGACTAATTCATATGTGACAGGAACTTAGTTTGATCCCCAGCATGATGTACACACACACACACACACACACACACACACACACACACACGTGTGTGTGTGTGTGTGTGTGTGTGTGTGTGTGAGAGAGAGAGAGAGAGAGAGAGAGAGAGAGAGAGAGAGAGAGAGAGGGGCGGGTGGAGAGAAACAGAGACAGTAACATCATGTATAGTTGCTACTATTTTGAAAACATTTAAAGATTCAGTTTCAATGATTCAATAGCATGAACTTTCAATGCATGAATACATTATGTAATTGTCCTATCATACCATCTCAGATATTTATCCTTTATTAATGTTAGAAACACAAAATTTCTGTCTATTAGCTTTCTGAAATACACTATCAATTGTGCCAACTATGTCATGGTACTCTGCTCTAGAAAGTTGTAGCTACTCCACAGTCCATTTGTTTTGTTAGAATTCTTGACAAAAGACAGGATGGACAAAAGAACTTAACCCTCCCACAATACCCCCAGTACTCTGCTTCACAGCCATGATGAGGAAAGCATGCTGCCAGTCTGTCAGATAATATGTGGCATCAATTAGGAAATTTCCCTTGCCTTAGCCCCTTTGCTCTGAAATGCTGCCAAAATTCTGTAAATTATGTCACTCCCTAGTCTTTATTCTATGTCGGTCTCCAAGACCTCATACCATTCTCTAAGCTAATTAGTACAACAGCAGGAAATGTTGCTAGTTGCATGTGGCTAAAATCTGTGCTTGGTGCCATGAATTTTTCCAGACCTTTGACGTCAAGTCCAAAGGCAGGTGAGGTGACATGCTGTTAGATGAGGACAGCTGAAGGGCTTCTTGATGACTCATAGATATCTAACAAATATCACTTGAAATTTCTGTCTTTCTCCTGAGGACTAGAGATTTTCTCCAGGTGCACAACCTAAGCCCACTAAATGAGAGGTGAAGAGACTAGTTTTTGGAGTCTTAAATGTATATATATATATATATATATATATATATATATATATATATATATGGTGTTTCCTTGATTTATAAATATATAAATTGCATCTTTAATGAACATAGACAGGCAATTCTTAAGTATCTTACTATCTTCAATGCTCTTCAGTATTCAGAAGACAAGAAAAAAGTCATAAAGTGTAACTATGACGTGTTTAATTTGACTAGATTTGTGAAGGTTTTATATCTTTAAAATGTTCTTAAATTGGAATGATAATATTTGGAAATTCATACAGTTCATGTTAGAACCATCAAAATAAAGAGGTAAGCAATATTTTCTATGTGTCCACTTCTTTCCCAAGAAGAAAAGTGAGCTCATAAGATTTCACTTACTTATGAGAAGTGGGCAACAGAATTTCCTGGCATATGTGGAGCTTGCAAGAAGGATTTGCTTACTAAAGTGTGTATGCAGAAGGAGCTGGGGGTGACATTGTGTGATAGTGAGCTTGCCTGGCATGCTGGAGGGGCTAGGGTTAATTTATACCATTGTAAACACAAAACAAGCCAGCAAATACCTTTAACCAAAGAGCATAGCTATCTGTCTTAAGAGTAAGAGCCAAGTCGGGGTTGGGTGGTCAGACTCTCACCACTGACAGAAGGGCAGGAGCTTGCCATTCCATTCAGCCTATGTTCACCAGGATAGTTCCCCTCCCAGGGATAAAAATTTCATTTTCTCATCATCCCAATCTTTTCTGGTTATTTGGTTATTACCTCCTTAGGAAATAGGAACAAATTGTCAGGTCATTTCTAGTTACTTCCCTTCAAATACTGGGAAGAATCATATGTTTGGCATAGAACCCAAAGCATCCATGACTATGGATCCCTGAGCATGAAACAGGTGATGTTCCTTAATCCATCTTTCCCCAGTGGAAAAAGGATAGGTAAAAATGAAAAGTATTGGAAGGACCCGACATTAGAGGACACAAAGATTGCTGGTTCTCAAATCTTTACTCTTATCCCATCACTTGTCTTGCTGGGATTCCACATTGTCACTCTTAAATCAATTGACTTGACCCTGCTGTTTCCCATGATTGACTCTGAGTCACAGAAAATACTTAGGACCCTGGAAAACAATATGGAGTCCTGTAGCATAGGGTGACAGACATACAAGTTAGTCATGCGCAGTCTTCCTAGAATGGGCAGCTGGCCACACATTCCTGAACTTTGTACTGAAGAATCTCAAACATGCATACACAGAAGCTTCATAGTATGAGAAGAATAATGTTCCTGTTAAGGTAAGATTTCACTGGTGCTGTATGAATAGACACACCTTGGTACCAAGTTTGTCCTCTAAAGAGGCATTTATTCTCTTTTAAGAGGATTGTTTTTAAAGGTACATCTCAACCCTCCAGTCTTCAGATTTCTTGAACTACAAGCAATTTCACCCCTCAATCATGATCTTCACCCAGAGCCTTATGTGACTGTGGGGTTCTCGGTGTCTATGCTTTGTAAGAATTGGACTGGTGGATATCAGTCTAGTAATTCTTTGTATTATGATTATAGAGCAAAGCAATTGACCTTCACGCATCTCACATTTGATAAAATCAGCAGCACAAACAGATTAGGCAGTCAGTGCCAGTTCCCTTTTATTTAAAGTGCCAGTTCCCTTTTGTTTAAAAGGTCATGCAAAACCAGAATTAGAATGTACAAAAAAGTGAGATAATTATTCAGAATTTCTCCAAGACTGAGGACAGAAATAATATATAATATATAATATATAATATATATATATTGCACTGATATATATATATATATAGCACTGATATATATATTGCACTGATATATATTGCATTGATATATATATTGCATATATATATATATATATATATATATATGTGTGACATTGCTAACATGTTGATGACATTTTAAAGCCTTCACATCCTTTTATATTCTTAAAACTCCCATCCTTACATCATTACAGTAACACAATCTAACCTCTTGCAGTTATACATCACATGAAATCCTAAGGAGTGCATAACAGAAAAAGCAAGTAAGGAAGGAGGAAACTGAAAAAGGAGATGTATTACATTTTCTTTATATAACTATTGCGCAAATTTACTGTTAACTTTAGGTCCTACTTGATTTTGTATGCTTTTTTGTTTTGTTGTATTTATTTAACAGTTATGAACCAGGCTGTCTCGGTAACCAGAACAAGGTCAAAAGACTTTTTAAGTAGTAAAGTGGTTCATATATATATATATGGAATCAAGGTAGACACAGCTAGTTACCTGAGTGTTTTTTATTTAAACATGATTTGATCAATTGACTGTTGCAATGAGCTGAAATTCTAGCTTTGTGATAGATTGAGATAGGGGTTTCTGTATCAATTATTCTCTTAGGTTGAGTTTTCCATAAGTTTACATGCCAAGTTTTAATTTAATACCTGAGGACTTATATATAAGAGACATCCTTAGACCAGGTGTGGTTTAACACCATGATTTCTGTGCCATTGCAGTATATATTATGTCAGTGTGTGTGTGTGTGTGTGTGTGTGTGTGTGTGTGTGTGTGTGTGTGTGTGTGTGTTGGAGATAAGTCATAGGTATTGATAAGCCAATTAACTAAGATATGAAAACTTCCTTCTCATTGGGCTAGCTAGGTCTCTTTTACTAAATGCAGCAGGTTAGATCACTGTTGCTTAAAATATTTGAATTAATTTTAACATGTTTCTAGAACACTCATATATCTTCATATTTTTCTTGTTGCATGTATGTCAGCCATATTTTTATACACACACACACACACACCTATGTACATACACCTACTAAAGGCACAAATATATAACCAGAGTCAAAATTTCTTTTGAATATTTACTCAGCAGCTTTGAGATTGGCAGGCATAAAATTATTTAGGAAGGCTGAAAATCCAGGCAGAGCTTCTATATTGCAATCCTCAAGGAGCGTTTCTCCCCTTCCAGAATAATCTTTGGATGTTATTGTTTGTTCCCTTGCTTCTGTTTTAACTTGAAATTTTATATTTCATGTGTATATACCAACTGAGCCAACTCTCTACCCAAGCCTTCATCTTTTAGGGTCAACTTACTGCTGTGTCCTCTAACATTAGCTTCAACACAGACCTGTGAATTATGGTGGTTTGAAAGAAAATGACCTCCAAAGGGAGTGGCATGATTAAGATATATGGCTGTGCTGGAGGAAATGTGTCACTACAGAGGCAGGCCTTGAGGTGTATTTTTCTCAAGATTCCCTCAGTGTGACAGTCAACTTGCTGTTAGCCTGAAAGATGTAATACTCTCAGCTCCAGCACCACATCTGCCTATACTCTGCCATGATCCCTGTTATGATCATGATGTTTGGGTCCTATAGGCTCCCTTGGGGGAGGAGTGAGAAGGTGCAGAATCAAAGGCACAGACACTTAATGTGGGAAATCACCAATACAGAGCCAGGTAAAAATACAAGGGAATCTAATGGGGAAAATCCTTACTTACAGAGAGACCTAGCCAGCCAGTGGAGCAGCAGTCCATACAGCAAGCTGAAGATGAAAACGAAAGCATCCCGCCACATACGCTCCCTCACTCTACATTACCCTGACCACGCACTCGCAAGCATTGTCAGGCACCCCTGTAGCCAGCCCCTAAGGAGGTGTGGCTACAGAATCCCCTACATTTCCCACTTTAGTCTAAAAGAGGATTAAAACTTAACAGTGTAAAGTATCCAAAATTGACAATCAGAAAGATGAAATATAAGAAGATACAACAATCTGCTTATGTCACATCCTAACTATCTATTTTAAATAAACCCTAAAGTCATCTGAAAGAGGTGTCCAAGCCTGAATACCTCCTTCCAATCCCAACCATAAACAATAGGAAAGCTATCCCTAGCTAAGTGACAACAATTGGAGAAAGGGGGTATAGCATCCTCCAAGTTACTTCCTGCTGAAATGGTATAACAACAGCCTTGTAGGGTCTTCTAGGAAGAAAAATGTTAGCATAGTGAAAGTCTTGAATGGATTGTATCCAGTCCATGTTAGATGGGATTAGCTTGATTGAAGATCTCGCTTGAAATTCTCAACTTGATTGAAGTCAGTACCTGAACCTCTGGACAGAGCGTCAGTTGAAATGGAGCAAATTGGATCCAGTGCAGTCGAGGAGGTATGGCCCATTTTCTTTCCAGGGTGTCCAGGAATTGCTGTCAGGAAGGTCTTCATTGGCTGTGTGGGGCTCAAAACATAAGTGTTAGTGGAGAAATGTTTGCTTGTGTAAGTACGTGTATACTAGAAAAGGCAACCATGGGAGCATAACAATTATGAGGAAGTGTACACCTTGAAAGAAAGAGCCAGGAAAAGACAAAGAGAGTCCATAAATTCTTTTCTTATTCTGTATTACATCAATTGACTTCTTGATACAATACAGAAACTCTAAAGTTTAGTTAAACAATGTGTCTGGGTTTTAGAGGAAGAAAGCCAAATCCACTTGGTTTAATTGAATTGGGACTAGGAAATAAAGAGAACTAAAGTTCTCTGAAAGACAGCTTTAAAGGTTACCATATGGCAGATGTGGGGTTGGTGAATAACTTTTCCCAGTCTGTGGGCTGCCGTTTTGTCTTGCTTACTGTCTCCTTTGCCTTACGGAAGCTTCTCAGTTTCAGGAGGTTCCATTTACCAATTGTTGACCTCAGTGTCTGTACTACTGTACAGGTGTAATGTTCAGAAATCAGTCTCCTGTATCGATTAATTCAAGGGTATTTCCCAGTTTGTCTTCTAATAGGTTCAGTGTAGCTGGATTTATGTTGAGATCTTTGATCCATTTTGACTTAAGTTTTGTGCAAGTCAATAGGCTTGGGTCTAACTGCAGTCTTCTACATGTCTGCAACCAGTTATGCCAGCATCATTTGTTGAAGATGTTCTCTTTGTTCCATCTTATAAATTTGGATTGTTTGTCAATAATCAGGTGTTCATAGGTGTGTGGGGTAATATCAGGGTTTTAAATTCTAATCCATTGGTCTACCTGTCTATTTTTGTGCCAATACCAAGCTGTTTTCAGGACTATAGCTCTGTAATAGAGCTTGAAGTCAGGGATGGTGATGCCTCCAGAAGTTCCTTTATTGTATAGGGATGTTTTGGCTATCCTGGGTCTTTTGTTTCTCCATATAAAGTTGAGAATTGTTCTTTCAAGGTCTGTGAAGAATTGGGTAGGGATTTTGATGGGTATTGCATTGAATCTGTAGATTGCTTTTGGCAAGATCGCCATTTTTACTATGTTGATCCTACCTATCCAAGAGCATGGGAGATCTTTCCATTTTCTGGTATCTTAAGAAGCTAGTCTCCCAAACACCAAACAACCCAATTAAAAAGTGGGGTACAGAACTAAATAGACAATTCTCAATAGAGGAACCTAAAATGGCTGAAAGACACATGAGAAAGTGTTCAACATCCTTAGTCATCAGGGAAATGCAAATCAAAACAACTCTGAGATACCATCTTACTCCTGTCAGAATGGCTAAAATCAAAAATACCAATGACAGTTTATGCTGGAGAGGATGCTGAGAAAGAGGAACACTCCTCCACTGCTGGTGGGGGTGCCAACTTGTACAGCCACTTTGGAAAGCGGTATGGCATCTCCTCAAGAAAATGGGAATGAGTCTACCACAAGATCCAGCAATTCCACTCTTTGGCATATACCCAAAAGAAGAACATTCATATAACAAGGACATATGTTCAACCATGTTCATAGCAGCATTATTTGTAATAGCCAGAAACTGGAAGCAGCATCTTCCATCTAAGCAGCCTAGAAGCCCCTCAACCAAAGAATGGATAGAGAAATTGTGGTACATTTACACTATGGAGTACTACTCAGCAGAAAAAAACAATGGAATCTTGGAATTTGCAGGAAAATGGATGGAACTCAAAGAAACCATTCTGAGCGAGGTAACCCAATCACAAAAAGACAAACATGATATGTACTCACTCATATGTGGATCTGCTTTATGATACATAGTAGTGACCATGCTTTATCAGAGCTGTTTTTAATGATGTTGCTCATAATGGTTTCCTCCCAGATGATGACTGAGAAGCTAATTTAAAAAAAAAATGGTGCCAAGTACCACAAGAGTAACAGAACTGTGCTGTTTTCTGGGATTTTGTTTTTTACTTTGTTGTTGTTGTTTTGTTTTGTTTTTGTATGTTTTTGTTTTTTTTTAATGGAGAGTGCTGGATGTCGCTACAATTTTGTTCAATTGACTGCAGAACCTGGAAAAGCTGTTGCTGCTATCGATGCATAACATATTGCCATTATTGCTGTCTCTCTCTCTCTCTCTCTCTCTCTCTCTCTCTCTCTCTCTCCCTCTCCCTCCCTCTCTCCCTTCTTCCCTCCTCTCTCTCTCTCTCTCTCTCTCTCTCTCTCTATATATATATATATATATATATATATATATGCTAATTGAAACTCAAATATGCGATGAATCCAAGGTGTTTCAGTGAGTGCTCACTTGTGCATGCAAATTGCAAATTTGATTTCATCTTTAGCAAGTAGTAAATTTATATGCTTGCCAAAAAAAAATAAGTGACACACTGGAATTCAAATGTCACACAATTTCAATTTTATGTGTAACATATAAATGATGAACTTATGGGAATAGAGAGCAGAATTGTGGCTATTAGGCTTCAATGTGGGTCTTTTAACAATGGGGAAATGATTGGTTTAAGGATATAAAACTGCAGTTGCACAAGAGGCATGGATTCTCTGAAGTCTTGAAGTCTACTGAGAGCATGATAAATATGGTTGATAACAATATGCTATATTTTAAAATTTGTGAGATATTATACTTTAAGTGTTCTCAAAACAAAAATGATGAATATGTGTAATATAACATATTAATTGATTTAATTTAGCCATGCCATTGTGAACATACTGTATTCTGTATCATAATTGTGCATGACTTTATGTATGAGCTAAATAAATGAATGGAAAATTAAAAAAAGAATCCTCCTAAAATAAAAAAAAAGTTTACCATATGGCACGTTCCTTTTTTTTTTTTTTTTTTTTTGATGGTTATAGCTACCTTCTCTACTTAAGTATCTACCAATGTAGTGTCATTTGTCTTCTGGAGATGAGTTTTCCTAATAATATAAAAGCAAAACACTTCCCTTTCCTTTGGGGGGGTTCTATTTAGTTTGTAAGATATACCTTAGTAGAATCCCTGTCATTTCTCTTCATCGGGAGGTTTTTCCTTTTCAACTCGAATCTTGATCAACTTTGATGGTATCCAAAGGTTTCCTTCTCCTGTGGAAACCAATGCAAAAACCCCAACCCCATCATAACACATGTCTTGGTTTCCATACAGAGGTTAGTACATCTTTGAAGTATACCAGCTAATTCAATTTAGCAGTTTTTTTTCAGTCATCCAGTGTCTTTCTGCAGCTGTTTGTCCTTTTTCATTGGCATTAAGAAAGTTTAGTGTTAATAAAGCATTATGCAACCTATGTTTGGGGAGTTTTGACTTCCTAGCCTGTCGATGGAGCATTTCCTTAAGTTCTATTAGATCTCTCAACCACTGCTTGTTCCGTAGGATTGTGTGGTATACCGGTGACATGCTTTATGCTATAATACTTGAAAAACTGTTCCAATTTAGTGGAGACATATGCTGGAGCATTGTCAGTTTTTATTTGTGCAGGTATACCCATAACTGCCATCACCTCTAGCAGGTGTGTAATAACAGAATCAGCCTTTTCAGAGTTAAGAGCAGTAACCCATTTGAACCCTGAGAATGTGTCTATAGTATGATGCACATATTTCAAATTTCCAAATTCTGTAAAGTGAAAGACATCCATCTGCTAAACCTCATTTCTCCGAATGCCCTTAGGATTACAACCTGATGGCAATGGAGTTTGGTTATAAAAGGAACAAGTAGGACAGTTTCTCACTATCTCCTTGGCTTGTTGCCAAGTAATGGAGAAGTCTTTTCTCAAACCTTTGCTATTTACATGATGTTTCTTATGAAATTCTGAGACTTCTAGCACACTTCCAATTAATAAATGATCAATCTCATCATTGCCTTGTGCTGGTGGGCCTGGAAGCTCCTATGGGATCTGCTATGTGTATTGTATATAGGATTACTTCTGTTTCTGATTGTTTCCTGTAATTGTATAAACAGTGAAGTTAATTCTGTATTATCAGGAATGAATTCTGCAGTCTCTCTGCATATTGAGAATCAGTGACTATATTAAGAGGTTCTGCAACATCCATGAGTACCATGAGAATTGCATATAATTCTGCCTTTTGTACAGATGTATATGGACTTTGAAATATTTTATTTACCTCACCTACTTTCTAACCAGCCTTACCTGATTTGTTGGCATCAGTGTAGAAGGTAAGAACTCCAGAAATGCGAGTTTGTCTTACAATATGTGGAAGAATCCAGTTTGTCTTTTTAATATATTTAATTCTGTAAGTTTTGGGATAGTTATTGCTAATCATTCTGAAAAAGTCAGTAAGAGCTATTTGCCAATATTCATTACCCTTCCACAAGGAGGAAATTTCCTCATTAGTTAAAGGTACTATAATTTCTGCTGGATCTTTTCCAGTCAGTTGACAGAGTCTTAATTTGCCCTTTGAAATCAAATCAGAAATCATTTCTATATATGTCTTTAACTTTTTATTCTGTTTATGTGGCAGAAATATCCACTACAATATAGTGTCTTCCCTCTGCATCAGAATTCCAGAATGATATTCTCTAGATGGCAATACAACCAAAATACAGTCTAAATCAAGATTTATCCGATCTACATGTACATCCAATATTATGTTTTCTACCCATTGTAACCTTTTCTGCCTCAGTGGATAATATTCGTGGACTGTTTAGGTTCTTATCACCTTTAAGGGCCATTTTTAAATGCTTTAAGTCATGTCCTTCTACCCCAATAATTGTCTGGAGTTGAGAAATTTCCCCTAATAATTTCTGAAGAGAATTAAGAGTTTGATAAGAATCTCTCTTAATTTGTACCGTCTGTGTCCTGATTCTTTGTAAGTCTATCTTGTAACCTAAATAGTTAATTAAATCTCCTCTTTGTATCTGTTTTGGGGGCAATCTGTAAACCCTATCTAGGCAGAACTTCCTTCATCATTTTAAACATAACATTCCAAAGTTTCCTTATTAGAATCTGATAAAAGAGTGTCATCCAAGTAATGATAAAAAAGAGAATGTGAAAATTTCTTACAAATTATTTCCAAAGGTTGCTGTACAGAGTGCTGATACAAAGTAGGACTATTTAGCATTTCTTGTGGCAAACCCCTCCATTGATATCTCCTAACTGGCTGTGAATTATTAAGAGTTGGTACAGCAAGTGTAAATTTTTCTCTATCATTTTCCTGTAATGGTATTGTAAATAAACAGTCTTTTACATCAATGTCTATGATAGGCCATCCTTTAGGTATCAAAGAAGGCAACGGCATTCCAGGTTGCAGAGAGCCCATTGGTTGAATTACCTTATTTATGGCTCTCAGGTCTGTTTGCATTCTCCACTTACCTGACATCATTTTGATAACAAATACAGGAACATTCCAAGGGCTGGTAGATTCCTCTATATGTCTAGCCTCTAGCTGTTCCTGTACTAGCTTTTCTAAAGCCTCTGGTTTCTCAGAGGTCAGAGGCCATTGTCCTATCCAAACAGGTTCATCTGTAAGCCACTTCAGTGGCAGGGACTTGGGCTCTTCTGAAGGTCTATCATTGGTATTTAGTTTCTGTACAGCCTGGATGGTTGGTAACCATTTTCCATAGCATCTTACCAGATCTTTTCTACTGTCTAAAGATTGTAAATAATTTGTATCCGACACTGGAGGAATATTAATCTGAGTATTCCATTGCTGTAAGAAATCACGACCCTAGAGATTTATAGCTATATCTGCCATACATGGTTTCAGTCTCCCTTCTGTCCTTCCGGTCCAATGCAGACCATCAAGTTAACACTCTTTCAAACTCTAGATAGAGTTCCAATTCCTAAAAATTGTACACTCACCTCTCAAGAGGTAATTTCTGAGGCCAAACTTTTGGGTAATAATAGTCATATTCACCCCAGTGTCTCCTAAGCCAGTAATAACTTTATTATTAATTTTCAATTTCAACTGAGGTCTTTTATCGATAATAGAAGTTTGCCAAAATATGCATTTCTCATTTTGTCCAGTCACATTTGATTCTTCATCATTATTTAAACTACCATCTAGAGCAGTATCATTTTTCACAATAGGCAAAGTACAATCTATTTGTCCTGTGAGAGATTGTCTTCCATTGCTACTGGAAATGACTTGACCTTTTTTGATTCAGGGGACTTTTTGAGGCCCCCCTCAGGGTTTTCCAGCCTTAACGGGTTTCCTTGCATGTCAATGGTCGATTTACATTCATTGGTCCAGTGTCTGCCCTTACCACATCTTCTACATAATCCAGAAGGCAGTGGCCTTCCATATTAGGCATTGTTAGAATCTACTTTTCTACAATTTCTCTTAATATGTCCCATTATACCATAGCTGAAACATCTAGGTTCCTGGTACCTTCTTGGTCCCTGGGGAAGGCAATTCCTACCTAAGGTTCTGGTTCATAGTAGTAGTAACCTCTAGCCTCTTAGTACCTATGTTGACCTCTGTAAGGTGCTTCTCCTTGCCAAGCCCTTAAATCCTCACCTCTCGAACTTTTAATTTCCTGTTGCCATTTTAAACCTTTGGAGATGGCTTCTCCTACCCAAGCTCCAGTATCTTGCACATTATAGTCAATGTTGGCTGCATGCAAAACCCATTTTTCTAGCAGAGCTGATCTGATCTTTAAAGGCAAAAGTATTCTTTTGCATATTGGGTTTGCATTCATAAGCTATTGTGCATATACTTGATTGTCTTGGTTCTGGATCTGTTATTTATAATTCTACTGCCCTAGTTAACCTTTGTAAGAAGTCCTGGGACTGTTCTATAGGTCCCTATTCTATTCAGGTATAAGCTTCTAGGTGTTCTCCTGGCTCTCAAACCTTATCCCAGGCATTTAATGCTGTTTTCCTGCATAGGGACAATATATGGTCATCATATTCAGCCTGAGCCTGTGGGTTATCATAAATACACTTACCAAGAATCTTATATAGGGGGCTTCATAACCTTCCTTTATGCCCTGACGCTCAAGGAGCTTCTCCTATTCCCTGACCAATGCCTTCCAATGGATTTGGCATGAATTCTCAAATGCAGCTGCTACCAATCATCCCAATCAGTGGGTGTCACCCTGTTAAAGGTTGCCCATTAATGTAATAGCTGTTTTACATATGGGTTATGGATACCATATGAGCCAACTGATTCTTTAATATTCTTAAGATCCTTCAGCTGTATGGTTTGCCATACATAAGACATCTGTCCCTGAGGGTGTTTCTTCGAATTGGGCTTTTCTACCATGGTAGTTGGGTAGACTAATGGTATATGAGTAACAACCTTAGATTAGTCATGATACCTGGGTAGAGTAAGTGCCTCAGATTGCAGTGATTCTGCCTCTGAGGCATCCCACTGATCTTTAAGCCTAGTAATGATACCCTCACAAAAGTTTCAATTTCCTGCATCATAAAAGATTGATAGTGAATCTGTAAATTGCTCTAACTGCTCCTCTATACATTTTTCTAGATTTTTAATACCCTCATCCTTAGACGGCATTTGGATGGCATGGAAACTGCCTTCTAGGTATTGGAGTCTAGATTCGAGGTCATGATTTGCTGATTTTGAGTCCTCAGCAATCTACCATATGGACCTATCTAATCTGTCAGCCCTGTACTGTAAATTATATTCCAAACATTTGAATCTAGAGTCAAATTTGTGATCTGCCACCTTAGATACTTCAATAATTGATTGAATGGCATTGTCCAATTCTTCAACCCTATCCTGGGTATTTTTTAACTTTGCATCTAGTTTCTGGGTCACAGAGTCTATCTGAGTTTCTAGCTGGCTACAGATATTCTTTAGTTCATCATGGTCCTCTGACAGCCTAGCCTCTAATGTCGCAGACATGGAGGATCTCTCTGTGTTTATCTTATCATAAATATGCTGCATCTCATCTTGGGTAACAGACAGATCTGCCTTTAGTGTATTGGACACAGAGCCAAGCTTATCATCCAATTTCAGCTCCACTTGCTGCACAATTGTGGCCTGACCTAATCTGTTCTCCAAAACCTCTTTGCGTAAAGCTGTTATTTCCTGCAAGCAGGTGGTGAGGTTATCTTTGTCCCTGTTCCTGAGGTCTCAGGATAGGAATGTTATTTGTACCAGCAAGCTAACTGCCATTACTACACATAGGCAGGTAACTGGCAGAGTCCTCCTCAAACATTGAATTCATGTAATAAGCAAAAATATTACCAATTTTAGCAAATGAAAAATATTCTGCCATGAATTTACCATGTGGCTCCTACTCCGGATGCAGTAACTATCTTTGACCAGTAGGTGGCAAAGACATTCAGTTAGTCTGGCAGTGTTTGGCAGTGGTCAGTCAGGCAAGATGGTGGCAGCAGTGGAGAGAGGTCACAAAGGCGGCTGTGCATAGCTTAGACAGTGTATGGCATTGCAACTGCAACCACTGTCTCATCACGTGCTCATCAGGTGCTCATCACATGCCCATCACGTGCTCATCCCGTGCCCATCACGTGACCATCATGTGCTCATCACGTGCTCATCACGTGCCCATCAAGTGCCCATCACGTGCTCATCATGTGCTCATCACGTGCCCATCCCGTGCTCATCACGTGCCCATCATGTGCCCATCAAGTGCTCATCACGTGCTCATCACGTGCCCATCACGTGCTCATCATGTGCTCATCACGTGCCCATCCCGTGCTCATCACGTGCCCATCACGTGCCCATCAAGTGCTCATCACATGCTCATCACGTGCCCATCAAGTGCTCATCATGTGCTCATCACGTGCCCATCCCGTGCTCATCACGTGCCCATCACGTGCCCATCAAGTGCTCATCACGTGCTCATCACATGCCCATCACGTGCTCATCATGTGCTTATCATGTGTTCATTACGTGTTCACCGCAGCAAGGGGAAGCTGTGGACCCTGCTGAAAGCTGAGGCCAACTCCCAAGGCCTACTAGGCTAAGGGCAGGAGGCCTCCAGGTGCAGTTAGGCCTCCATCCGAGCTGGTCCTGTGCCTGCAGCTAGAACTGCCACAGTAACAGTGGGGAGGTCTGTGGCAGTCTCCCAGCTGGGCGGACGGTTCTGAGAGGCTCAGTGGGTGCCGGGATGCACTTGTGGTGCAGCGGGTTGGCTGCCGGCCAGGAGCACCTGTGAAGACAGGAAACTTTTCCACCCTAGGCCCCCATTCTGGTGGAACCCGCAGGCTGTCCCAAATGGGGCCTAGGTTTACAATATCCCACTTCTGACAACCAAATAATGTGGGAAATCACCAATACTGAGCCAGGTAAAAATACAAGGGAATCTAATAGGAAAAAGCCTTACTTACAGAGTGACCTAGCCAGCCAGAGTGCAGCAATCCATACAGCAAGCTGAAGATGAAAGCGAAAACAACCCTCACTCTACATCACCCTGACCACACCCTTGTGGATGTGTCAGGCAAACATGTAGCCAGCCCCTAAGCAGGCATGGCTACAGCATCCCCTACTGACACCAGGCTTCAGGTAAAAGGCAAACAGCAAACTCATTTATTCAGCAATGGGGAAAACCTTATATATCCTCCTCCCAGCACCCAGGCTGTGTTTGGATATATTGACATTGTGTTGTTACCCCTCAATGGCTAGGCATTATCAGGACCTCTGACAGCATCTGTTGTTAGACTCTCAGGCAGATTCCAGATTGGCTTACCTCTCAGCCTCATAAGCCTTATCTTCCTACAATAATGGACCCAACCTCTGAAACTCTAAGCAAGCTACCCTCAATTAATTTTTTTCTTTGTAAGAGTTGCTGTGGTCATGGTGACTTTTCATGACAATAGTATATCCTAACTAACACTGGTCACTATCTCTCTGTAAACTACACTGAAGGTCTTCCCTTACAGTTTTCTGTGATCATCTGTGATACCAAACCTACTATGAAAAATGTTTTATTGTTGTTGACCTTTCACATGCTCAAAGAGCAAAATTGGCGTAGTCTGGAGAAGGTTTTGACTCTAGCATACACCGTAACAGACACCTCAATTTGCCTGGACCACTGGACTTTGGCATTGAGGTTGTATAACAATCTTCTCATGACCAATGCCCCTTAGAGAGTCTTGGATTTTCTTATGACAGGTAAGCTTAAGTAGGGGCATTTTAATCAGTAAAAGAGCATCTGAAGCTATTGATAACAAATGAGAAAATCTTTTGTCCTTAATATAGTTTCTCTTGGAAGATTGAGTGACCCTTTATCACAGCTGACCCACTCATCATACTTCCCTAGACCAAAGAATGGCTAGGGATTCTGATAAATAAAAACTATTGCCCTATGGTATGCCTCCTCTAGGGTAGGGACATTTTAAAATTAAAATCATGACCAAAATTATCTCCAGTTAATTTTCTGGAGCAAAGTTGATTTGCTCTTGGGTGCCTTGCTATTTCCGTCACTGAACCAAGCAGTCATTGGTGGTCTTTATGTGGCAAAATTCCTTCAAAACTACATGGGAAAGGCAAAAAATGTTTAGCTACTGGGCTTCTCATGATGTAATGTTTAAAAATCCTTTTGCTTACTCCACATGTCGAACAGTCTGCTTAACTTAGTGTCTTATATAGAATATTGATCTTCATGGAACTGTGTTCTTTTCCTCTCCTAATATTTCCCCTTCTTTCTTTCTTCACAGTCCACTGATACCACCATAATCCTCCTGTTTTTCCTGACCAATATTTTAAAAATTGACAAGACTCTTACTGAATATCCAAGTGCTGAGAAAGAGTATGATAAAAATCCAGCATTCAGGACTTTAATAATCAGCAAGTAGAGTCAGCTCAAGGACATTCATTGTTTTAAAGGAAGAACCCAGATAAACTAGTATCAGTCTTCTGGCCTGCATTTGTTTTTATTGACTTAAGTAAATTAAACTTAGAAAAATAATTGAGTATTAGGAAAACTGGAGTAGATGAACAAACTCATCTGTGAACTATCAGTAATATCAAGGTGGCTTTTGCTCAGAACTGAGGACAGAAATTATATATATATATATATATATATATATATATATATATATATAATTAATAAGCAGATGGATACATTTTTCTATTTTTAAAATGTCTTAGAGTCAAAATTTAAATGTCTAATATCATGTGTCTTTATATAGAATAAACATTCTTATCTGTGAATATGAGTGTATTCTAATGAATTTAAATTTTCCTAATAATTTGAGAGGTGATTGTCACAAAAAAACCCATTTATTAAAAAATACGCCATTACCCTTAGGAAGATTAAAAGGGTTAAATCATTGGTTTTATTTTCCTTCCAAGGATTTACTATAATTTAAAGAGGGTCATAGAACAGAAAATATAATTGTTTACATCAACTAAGCCTTTTTTCTAGTAAGATAATTTATTTCACAATTGACAGAACTTATTTAACAAGCTCTTCAACTAAGAATGTTTCTTCAATAGGCCTGAGTGCTTGATTGTATTGGCCCCTTGGCACTTTAAACAGAGGAATTTGTTTCCTTGAAAGGATTATTAATTTTTTTTTTAGATTCCAAATTACTTATTCAAATTCTGATGTGGCATCTTCTGTAACCAGAAATACTTTATTGATTTTTTTTATTGACCTCATGTGAAAAGAAAGGCTAGTCTTGGGATGTTGTGAAATGATTTTTGCATATTGAATGCTTACTATACATGGTGAGTGTGTGTGTGTGTGTGTGTGTGTGTGTGCGTGTGCATGCCCATGCCTGCACATGAGTTATTTGTACATATAGTTTGAAATTTTTCAACAGCCCTGCTGTATAGAAGCCACTCATTCTCCTAATTATCAGGTGGGTAAACAGACTCAGCTGGAAAAATTTAGCTAGGTCCAGGTAGGCTAGCTTCAGACATCCAGACATCCTTACCTTCAGCACTTCACACCTTGTTTCTTAGGACCCAGCAGTGGTCTCCCATCTGAGAAGGATTTGCAAAGCTTTAATGAATTAGTAACATGTTGAACTGAGTTTAAAATATGTTTGACAGAGACAAATATAACAAGACTATAATGAAGAATTATGATAGCAAATTCCTGCGGGTGCTTTCTCTGGATCACCATTCTACAATAAATTCTGGTCACACCGTTGACTTAGTGGATACAGCATCCAGCAGGTGAGTAATAATTACTCCCGTTGCTGAATAGAGGAGTGCTAGACAGCTGCTAAGCCCTTTAGTTAGCTGTGGCACTCAACAGTTTGACTCTTCTTGGCTCCCACCCTCCTGTTGTCTAAAGGCTTGTTCAGGACTATCTAAGTTGGAGGATAATCTTCTGTGTCAGAACATGGTACCAATCCCCATCCCCACATCATTGGTAGGGATTTGGTGGGCAGAGAAGATAATAGCATTGATTCTTTTTGCCAAATATTGCCTCAGGCAGTTTTCCTAACCAATTCTGAGATCTGGTATATATTGTATAATTTTGATAAAGTCAGGATACTGAAGATGGGAGGATAAGAAGGCCCAAATTCACCTGCCAACTGAGAATATCACAGTACTAACTGGCTTCTATGAATGATATTGTTTAATGCTTTACTATATGGATACTTAAGAGCATTCAAAGGACTATTATTTGCAAAATACTTAGAACAGGTTCTGACACACAGTGAGCATTTGTTAAATAAAATAGTAAATAAATAAATAAATAAACTTAGTGGGTAGACTCAAATCCTCCCTATTTTTCTCTTGCCCCACACTCTCTGTCCGGTCTTCATATGTATTGCTGAGGCAGAGTCTGCCTGTCTATTGATTAGTTATGGGAGTTATGGTAAGTATGGAAGGGGAGACTAGAGAAACACCTGTAAATCTGAGGGACAATTCGGCGATCAATCTGACCACCACTCGGATGCCATCTCAAAAGATAGTGAGGCCTGTGAGGGCAATGTTGTCAATATAGAGGTTGGAAAAAAAGATCTGACTGGCATGGAGCTGCTTTGAATAGATGTTGTAAAAGACAGAATGATGGCATGTATGATTGAGAAGCTGAAAATACACAGTGAGTCTACAGATAACCATGTCCTCATGTTTCTGCTTTGTAAAGTGTAGCTTCTAACTCTTATTAAAATGTGCCAAAGACATGAATATCTTTTTTTTCTCTAAAATTTACCATTTTCCATCGTCTTAAATGTCGGCCTCTTCAATCTCCTGTTAACTTCATTTTCATATAGAAACCAAAATCAACATCTTAGTCTTAGTTTTAATTCCTTAATAGATACATTTCAGGTTCTTTTGCATCCTTAGAATTCCTACTCCATTTTTATAGCTGTTTTGTAATAAGGAAATTATTTAGAACTTAAGATATTTTATTTGCTATGTAATTTTCTCCTTCAGGAAAAACACTTCATAAAGGTCAAAGAGGTTCCCCTTTATTCTGAAAACATGGTTTCCTTTTCCAAATTTCATTCTGGGTACCCGTTCCTCCCTGGTTCCCACAGACACAATAATGAAAGTGCATTAGCTCCTCTGAGCTGCCATCATTTAGGAAAAGCTTTTACAGCTTTTATTGTATTCCACAGAAAAGACAAGGCACTTAACATTGTCTGGATTGCTTCTGCAGTTTATAAAATGGTAGAAAATGGCACAGTCTGCAAAGCTCACATGTTCTACCACAGGCAGTCCATGACCCCGGGGAAGCCTTTTGCTCTCTTCATTGCAGATCCTAAGTCATTGAGTATAAACTTGACACCTCCAAATGGCTGTCATTGGTTTATTTGGCTTCTTTTCCCAATGCTTTCACTTGTTCCTTTCTCTCCACTCCTTCTATTGTTTGATTAGACCTTTAGAATCCTGACATTTTGATATTTTTGCATGGTTCTTCAGAAGAACAGGTATTGGTCATTCATCCCACACTATTAGTTTCAGGTTTGTTGGGTGCAGTAAAGAGACCATCACTGAAATCTCTACCTTGGCAAAGTGACTCCATATTGACCTTGGCAGTCAAAGAAATGGTCTTTGTTGTTCTTGGTCTCTCTCTTTCTTCAGCCTCAACTTTAAATATTAAAGAATTTCTCATTATTTGATTTTAGCCATGCATTATCACAACTCTTAATATCTAGGGTAGTTTTCTTCTTCTGAAACTAAATGTAAACATGTATTGGTAGCTTTTTTCTCCCCAGATTTTTCTATCAGATTCTGTCTTGACTGGATGATAGTTACTGACTGCAGTCCCTGATAAACCACTCTGTTCTTCCCAGGCCCTTGCTGGAACCAAATATTACACTATCCTTGAAGCTAATGGTGGGTACTGGGTGCACTTTCTCACCAATGGAAATAAGGAGTGATGGATGCAGGTTTGACTTCATCTGTTTGATTAGAAACCATTTTCCTCAGACTTGCTTTGTCAGGTCAATGTACACATCAGACAGAGACATGCCTGAGATAACTTCCATCCTACCCACAAACCTACTTGTACTTCTCACATACACTCCTTAGTGCCTACCTGGATAAGGGAAGCTATCGTGGGAAAGCTGTATAAGCTCAACTCTGTGCCTTTGTGCAATGGGATGTTGAAATTTTTGACTGAGAACCTGTGACTATTATTCTGTCTTTTCTTTTTTTGTTCCCTGTTCTCTTACTGGGAATTAAATGTTCTACGGATGTGAGAAAGAAGGCATATCTGTGCTGGATGTCATCATTCAATCGATGATTAATGAGTACATTTCTAGTATAAGAACTGGGCAGTATAAGCAATTATGCCAGTCATTTCAGAACCAGTGGCATTCACCCAAAATCCTAGCACTCAGTAGACAGTGGCGGGAGGGTAGAAAGGCAGCCTCAAAACAATGACAAAGAAATGTTTTGATATTTGCTTGCTCAGAGAAAGGGGAAAGGTTCAATAAGGATTACCAGGAGATCTCAAAAAGAATTCTGTAATGGTTGTGGCTTCAGGTATACAAAAGATTTCACCAAGTGAATACAAGGAAATTATAAGCAAGAGAGGTAGAAAAGACAGGAGAAAAAATGGTTTCTGGGTCTGATGCAATTGCCTATTATTCCAGCTCTTAGGAGGCTGGGTAGGAGAAACAGGAGTTTAAGGACAGCCTGGGCTACATAGCAAGAAAGACACTGTCTCAAAAACAAATGAACAAATGAAGGAATATTCTCTAGCTTGGCTGAAGCTTGGTGGTAGAAACCATTTTTAGAGAAGTAATAGACTCCAGAGCCAAGCTGGAACATCATGACAGACCTCAAATGGCCATCTTTGACACTTTGTCCATATTTTGGCGGTCAACCAGACTTAAGACAATGCCACTTTTTGACTTTTACTTGACTTTTATTTTGACTTTGACTTTGACTTTTACTTGAATGCCCTTATTATTGGTAAGTTACAAGAAAAAGTATTCATTTAGTGAAATTCCATAAAGAGCTGAGAACCTCTGGGGATATTGTGTGAAACACTAACTTTGCTCTAAAGGCTGATGAAGACAGTGCTCTTCATCTGTCTTATCTTCATTTGAGAATTTCAGTTTTTTCTGCATCTGTTTTTATTCTGACCTGGGAATTGTAGGAACAGCATTAAGTTTATGAAATGTGTTTTGGACCTGTGAGTTCCAAGCATGTATATTTTTAACTATTAAATTAGCATATGCGCACACTTTTTAACAGCACATTTTGTCAAAGTTAAACACACACACACAGAGACACAGACACACACAGATACACACACACACACACACACACACACACACAGAGAGAGAGAGAGAGAGAGAGAGAGAGAGAGAGAGAGAGAGAGAAGTGGGGAGATGCAGCATCTTCCTAGCACTCTGATCACACTCATGGAAAATTATGCATATGCCTATTATCCTGGAAAGTCTTAAGAACAGATATAAAGAGTCATGCAAGGTCAATTCTGCTACACTTTTTTCTCTTATTTAACATTTTTATTGCAAATACTTTCAATAAACTCTAATTCCTAATTGTCTATCCTCATCATTGTTGAGGTCTCACCCATGCCATTACATGTAGCTTTGTCCCTTAGAAAACTAATTATCTCTTACCACAAAGGTGGCATCACTGTGAACACATCTTGTTGCATTATTTTTCATAATATTTACTTGGGTTACTAAGCCCAGAATAAGTGCTTTTATACTTTAATATTGGGCTGATAGTTGTGGTTCTAGGTGATTCCATTAGCTGAATTCATGTGAATCTTGGCATCATTAAAAGTGCAGTTCCAATGTGTCTGTCAGTTAACACATCACTAGCCTTTGGCAAGTACCAAAGTGATACAAGATCAAATAGATTTTCTTTGCTTTAGTCATCCTGTAAGTGATTTTTAAAATTATTTTGTTTCTGCCTGACCTAGTTCCTTGATATGACATTATTATATATAAAAGTATGACATTGTGTTCATGGTTGCTCTTTATTTCTTAAAACAATAAAGGGCTTTCTCCCAAGCAATGTTCCAACTGCTTAAAAAATTGTCTGGCATACAACTGAAACTTACAAAATGAATGTTCAATGAATGCATGTTCCATATCACAGGCTTGAGTGCTCTGTCTTATTTTTATGGGAGCAAAACAGTTCTTGTGCTTGCATGGAAGCCTTGAAGACTTGGATTAGCTTAATAAGAGATAGAGATTTTGTGTGATTCTTGCACTTTAATCACTGGACTCCTAGGACTGTGAGTCACTGCCCAGAGGACAACTGTCTAGCATAATAATCCAAGTAAGCTGCTCCCCAATTCTTACTACACAAATAAGAGAAATGTATGCATGTGGCTTTAAGAGACTGAGTTTGGAGGTGGGTTATAATGCAGTAATGTGTAACTAATACCGAAAATTAGTACTAAGTAAATATTAATTACAGTGCCATTGCCATCATTATCTTCGTCACCATCACGTCTATTATCATCATCAATGACAGCACCATCATTCCCAACATTATTATCATTATCATTTAACTACAAAACAGGAAAAGATACAAAGGACTGAAATGAAGTTAAGAAATTAGCTCCTCCAGAACTGCCTAGCTTTAAGGCATCATATTTAACATGAAGCATTATATTATGTTATCTAACCATTTTCAAATATAAATTTACCTGCTCATGAGAAGAAAACTATCATCCTTACTTTGTGAGAAGAGGAAGTGGATCATGCTAGTAGTGCTGAAACTGGGTCTGGTGCCAGAGCAGACCTGGAAAGATCCTCTAGTCCAGAAAAAAAGCTGAAGCCAGGGCAGCACCAGAAATTTTCATTTGAAGCACTACATGCAAACGGGTAATATTAGGCATGTATGTGCATTTCTTTCACAAGTCATTTCTTTTGTAAATGGATATGCCCTTAGCAGCCTTCAGTCAAAAGGATGACATTTTATGTGTTCTTGGTTATGAGACAGGTGACAGCTAGTCCACAGAGCTCCATCTATGTGTAGCGACAGCAATAGAAAATGAGAAATAAATAAATAAAATCTCTTAAGGACATCTTTTAGAGTTTACCTTGTCAAGGACCTGGAGGGGTAGGACAAGCAAAGCTGAGTCCTGTGATTTTTCATGATGGTATTTTTATTTTAAAAATGGCATTGACAATGTCATTACTGGCACTTACATTTTTCAGTTGCACAGTGAGTAGTACTTATTCTCTGTCTGCCCTGTGTCTTAGGCTTTGTTGATGTTTTAAAATGCATTTTTAACATCTTGCCTTTGTGTAATCTATGCATGCCACACATAATTCAATCTGAAAATCATATAGCAGAATCATAGGGTCTCTCAGGAATCTAGCTGTGTTTCTTACATTAACATGATTAATATGAGTACTGGATTGTTAAGAGAGCCCCTGATCTGGAATTAATAGTAGCATAATTACCCTAAGTAATACTTACAAAATTCACATTTTCAATATTCTTTTCTTTTTCTCCAGAGTTATTACTAAGTTGTTACTTGATATACTTTTACTGCTAGTTTATTCAATGAATTTATTCTTCTAGAAGTTTATCAACAGTAAGACTAGGGGCTTAATTTTTATTTTATCCTCACAGTACAGATTATAATTTTTTTTTGGATTTTCAAGACAGGGTTTCTCTGTGTAGCTTTGGAGCCTATCCTGGTACTGGTTCTGTAGCCCAGGCTGGCCTCGAACTCACAGAGATCCGCCTGCCTCTGTTTCCCGAGTGCTGGGATTAAAGGCATGCACCACCAATGCCTGGCTCATAGTACAGAATATATGTGGTACAAATTAGGAAAATACTTGTTGAACATTGGTTAGCTAATAAATCAGTAAATAACTAGTTGCATGAACACCGAATTTCGTACTAGATCTTTATCTGACTCACAAGAACTTTCACAGGGAAGAAAAGCCAAGTAGCTGTTAGACATGATTCTGAGCTGTGAAAACTGATTATCAGTTTTCTTGAGCTGTGTGCTCTGTACACACTGTTAATTGAATATTACATTACTGGAGAAGATATACTTACTCTCTCAAACCTCAGCAGGTGGTGGCTGATTTAACACAGCTCAAGCTTTATGGGTTCTGTCTTCTGCCTTCTATAGGTAAAGAGACTTCACACTGGTGGCTGTGAATTAAATGACCATAGCATTCGTCAGAGCTCTGACATAATCTGTAATACAAAGGCAAGTGATTATAATGAAGACACAAATCTAAAATAATCATGGCATTACCATGTCCATCCTATTGAACTCATAGTCTTATCATGACAATTGGCAAGTAACTCACTTTCTGCAATTGTTACTTTCGTGCTGCTATGAGAAAACCTAAGAAGATCAGCTTAAACAGGAAAGGTTTTCTTTGGTTCGTGCTTTCTCAGGTTACCATTGTTAGCTGGATCTCTTGTTTCTGGATCTGTGTTGGCCAGAACACCATGGTGGAGACTGTCATGGGACAAAGCTGTTCAATTTATCACACATAAGAAAAATTCAGATAGAAAGCAAATACATATTACATGTAAAATCTTATAATCCCTGATTATGCAACACACACACACACACACACACACACACACACACACACACACACACACACACACACACTCGTTTATGCTGAAATGCTAAGTAAAATCAAAGCTATAAGTGTAGGAAGCTGTAGAAACAATGAAAATACCAAGCCTTTGCATAGCACCAAGATTTCTGTCTCTTAAAGTTACTGTTTCATCTGGGACGTTGAGGATCATTTGGATTTAGAGGTGAATCAAATGAAAGGGGAGCTGGCACTGTTGGCATGGGGGATGGCTCTGACAAAGACACAAGAGTAAGAAACTTCACAGCACAGGCCAGAAACAAAATACCATTGGTTGCTGCTGGAGATGTGGACAGGTGACACAGCCACTGGGTTATATTAAACAAAGAGCCACTTTGTTTTACCTAATCTATGGATTACTTCCATCAGTATTTACCTGAGAAGATAGTGAGAATATTGGATATACTTGAGCCTTGGGCTCCTACAATCTGACAAACTGTTATGGATCATTGTTGCATTATACAAACGAGAGCAAAGAAAATTGTTATGGTTTAAGCCATGAGCATCTAAACTAGTACTGATGTTGTTTTTGTGAACCAGGTAAATATGATGGGGCTTCTTGGTATTTGAGAGTCTAAACAAAGGACATAAGCAAGTGTAAATCTCACAGGGTGTCCATGTTGTGTGAGTGACAGTTCTTTTGAACCACAGCTGGAAGTAGGTGATCCTCATTCTTTACCCATTCCATACCTGCATCATTGCACATTCAGGTTTCTAGTAAGTCTCTGTAACACATTCCTGAGTCCGGAAGTTTTTCCATCAAATGAACAGACCCAATGGGCAGTTCAGAATAATTTCTGGTTTCCAAATTATAAATCAGAAGCTGTTCATAATATGGAGACCTTCCACTAGAAATTTAGAGGTGGGAGCAGTCAAGTGGGAATGATCCCTTAGCCTGAGGGATTTCCCTATCCCTTTTTAGAATCAGAAATTAATTTAAGCCTGTGGATAATTAGAGTATGATTTGATACCAGAGAAACCTCCCTCCATGCTTTGTTGACTCTCTGTTATAAAAGAACAGAAGAGGAAAAGTTTCTCTCTCTGTTTTTTTTGTTTGTTTGTTTTTTGTTTTTTGTTTTTGTTTTTTTTTCCAAGACAGGGTTTCTCTGTGGCTTTGGAGGCTGTCCTGGAACTAGCTCTTGTAGACCAGGCTGGTCTCCAACTCACAGAGATCCCCCTGCCTGTGCCTCCTGAGTGCTGGGATTAAAGGCATGCACCACCAATACCCGGCCTCTCTGTGTGTTTTGATATGATCTCCTTTAGTATTCATTAATGTCCCAAGAAACTGTGAAATTACTGTCACCCATATTTTGCTAGTAGATAAACCAAGACAGAAGAGTTATCAGTTTTCACTATGAAAACATCTGGCAGGCCTGCAAGCTGCTGTCTTCCGTCTGTGTAGAATGCCTATGAGGGATTTCTATATAAAGAAGATCTGAATAATTACATGTCAAAGAAATATAGTTGATTAAAATGAGCAATGAAATATACTCATCTAAGCAAATGCCAGAAAGACAAAACTGGGTTGGTAATATGAAAGCCTTGCTTGCAGTTCAATAGAAAGGCTGACTGCATAAAATGAAGTCATGAGAGTCTTATATTCTGTGCTAACAATCACTCAGTGTAATAATTACCTTCCAAAAGGCTGAAGTCAACACCACAGAACCCAAAAAGCTTCATTTTTTTTTGCACAAATGTTTGCTTTTCAAAAGTCCTCTGTGTGCATTTTCTTGGAACATTATTCCATGAATAACAATAGAAGATGCAGAGATTGATGAGTGGGTGCTGGGGACTCCAGCTCTCATCATCAGCAAGTATGTTCTTTCCCCACAAACAGCCATGCAACACTGTTAGGTGACTTAGTAACTAGCATTAACTATACCCAACTGTAGTGGTGGCAGGTAATGGCTGTAAATATGAGCAGTATAAACCCTGGGCACAGCCAGCTTCCAGCAAAGAACAGAAGCACTAAGCTAACATGATCCTCAGATAGTCCAGACAGAATGGTTTTCCTCTGAAAGGCCTTGGGCACAGACTTCACCGCTCAGAATGTCTTTCCTAATCACAGAGCAGACAAATGCTTCAGTTTCTGGGATTAGTGAGTTCAGGCAGGAGATTCACATTAGTATCATCTGAAGGATGCATGCAATGGTAAATTAAGCAGTGGTTCTGAATTCAACCTTCTCACAGTGCTCTTATCTGGGAAATGGTGCTTTAGAATACCTCTGCCACCTTATCTATAAAGCCTGATGCTGCTCAGCTCAGCTACAACGTAAATGTGTGTTCTGCTCTCCTGTGCATAAGTGTTCCAGCTTTTGACATTTGACCTACTTCTTGTGGATTCCCACATGGCCTGGAAAACTTTTCTGCATGACTGAATAAGCAAAAGACAAACTAAGCCACAACAAAGCAATGTTGGTCCTCCATGTGAATGTGTCTGCTCATCCACAATGAAGTTGCTCCAAGTGCTGGCTATTGCTTCCCATTGCCCTTTGTAGCTGCATAACCCATGCGCAGCAAAGTGTGCACTGAAACACAGTCAGAACTGATTCAGGATGACAACCGATATGAAGTGAGTAAATACACGTAAGTGTTGCAGTACTTACTAAAAATATCTTTTATTTAGGGGCCTTTGTGTAAGGACATAAACTCTGAGGCAGAGGCTTGATCTTCTGTTGTCTTAGACAGGTAAACAACCTCCACATTCACTACCTGATCATGAACTGTACTTGGTGATCACCTGTAGTTATACAGTTAATGATTATAAAAGGAAAGAGTAAAGTGGTCGTGAACGATGTCCCCAAAATAGATATGCTGACACCCTAACAGTCACTGTCTTTGAAGAAGACATCATCTATAAGTAGCAACACTGGAAGTATAATTATTTAAATATAATAAGATGAGACTTCAACCCAATATGATTGTTGTTTTCAGAAAAGGAGAGTCAGAAATGCATGGAAGCTTATCTCTTGGAGGAAGAAATTGAAGCCTGCTTTTATAACTCAAGAAACACCAGACTTTGACAGCTAACCACTGGAAGCTGGATAGAGAGACAGGGAAGAAAGGGAAGGGTTCTGAGATGAGGCATGTAGAGGTCATGTGGCTGTGCTGGCATCTTGATTTCAGACTTAAAACCACTAGAACTGAAAGTTTCCAGATTCTGCTGTGTTAAATCACAGAGTTGAGGTACTTTTATGTTAGCAGTAACTTTAGGAAAATAATACATAGAATACAATTAATTTTAAAATTGAGAAGTTTATCACAGTGTGAAAGGTCTAGCACTGCTGTTGCCAGATTTGTTGCCAGGTGGTGGTGAGTCATGCTTTTAATCCCAGCACCAGGGAGGCAGAAGGGGGTTGATTTCTGTGAGTTTGAGGCCAGCCTGGTCTATAGAGTGAGTTCCCGGACAACCAGGGCTACACAGAGATAGGGCTACACCCTATCTCGAAAAACAAACAAATAACAAACAAAAAAGATTTGTTAAATAGCAGCAAGCACAGCTTCTGAGCTTATCACTACAGTGAAAGCATATAATAAACTGTTGTCCATCACTTAATAAGTTGTATACCCATGGCACAATGTAAGTTGCTCACTCAGGGCACAGTACCAGCCAACCTGGTGGAGTAGGAATGACAGGATGTTTTTTGCTTCTTATATTTAAGAACTTTAAAAGAGGAGGAAATTTAGGAAATAACCAAGACATACATGTGGGCAGGTAGCTCTCACTCTGGTTTTGTTTTGAATGTTTATTAAAACAAAGTCATAAACATTAAATTCCCTTAATAGGAGAGGGAGGGATGATGCAATCCCTAGCAGACCTTAAGAAATGTTAGCACAAGTCAACCAGGCTCATTACATAGTCATCATAGGTGAAGAAAATTGGTTTTCATAATACCCCAAGTGACATCACAGTTGATTTCAAGTGATTATCTAAATTAGCATCATTCATATAACTTCCAATCTTTCCCTGCATTTTTACATGTCTGGGATTCTGCCCCCTGGGGAAATATGGCATCTTCTCTAATTGCCTCTTACATGTTTGTATTCACCCTTGAGGTCAGTAGGGTGAGCTATATGAGAAACGTTTCCTCCATAATAAAATGCAAATGGGTGCTCTTCAAAACTTTTTATGAAAATGATAGTTTGAATTTACTTTCTTTGATTAACATATCGAGATGCCTCAGGCTTTTCTCCTAGAGGTCATCAATGTACTTGGCTGCACAATAATTTAACCTATTTTCCCATTCAGTCTTACCCTACCATTCCTTCTCTCCTTCAAAAAGAGGTCAGGTTAAATCACAGAAGCAGAGGTGAAGATCTGGTTTTGTCCACTATTTTTTTAAACATTTTTACTTTGGCCTTTCTTGTCCCTGTTCTGCTTACTCTTTACATAATTACAGCATTCTTTGACATTTCAAAGCAACACAGTATAAGGAATTGTGGATGATTTCTATGAATTTACATGTGCTCATTCACATATTTTCTCATTTTTTTCATGATGGCAAGAGTAATGACCACTCCAACATATCTGCTATACTTTTCCTTAACAAAATAAAAAATGTCTGCATTATTGCAAGAAAGGGTAAGATAAAATGTCCTATGCTTAGATTACTGCAATGATGCCAAGTAATGTTGGGTAACAGACAGGCAGAAGAATGGCTATTTGCCCATTTCTCCAGAGCTATTAAAATTTATTTGTAGATTGTCAGAATGATTATTTAACACAGATGCAAGAAAACAAGACTAACTTCCAATGCCTGTGTATATCCAGTGAGGTCACTCACAGGCTGAACACTGACTGAATCAGGATCTGTGGATGAATGACTATTGTTTTCCAAATATGTTTTCAACTTTGGTCTTTTTGTTAGCTAATTTGTATTGAGTCTTCCAAATACGAGTTTACAGAAGTCATTCAGCAATATGCAACTCCATAAAGTGAGTAATAGAATCCTCCTAAATATCTCACAGAAACTACCAAGTCTCACATTCTCGGAGCTCAAATACAGATAATTAAAAGCCAGTTTGCTTTGCAATACTACATTGTGCTATGTGTTTTCTGAAAAAATGTTCAAAGGTGAGCTTTGTGGAAGTGATTGAGTCATGAATGTTCTTCATGGAAGGATTAATTCTGATTCTTTGATTGGGCAGTAATGGTTAGGGAGAGCTAGTTGAGGGAATTAGGACTCTGGCGTCATGGCTTTTGAGGGAGGAGTCTTTCCCCCTGTCCTGTTGTCTTGGCATCTGTTTTTCTACTTCAGGATTATCATAAAGGGGATAGCTTCTGCCACACACTGCTGCTCTCATGATGTTCAGTCTCACCTAAACTAAAGCAATGAGTTCAGCCTGTCTCGGACAAAGCCCTTTAAAGTCATGAGACAGGTTTACTTAAAATTGCTTCTGTACATTATCTCCCACAGCAACCCAAGTATGAATAAGATATTGTGTCTTTCTAGAACTCTGTTTTTGTGTCAGACATGTTATAGAATTTGAAACTCTCTCTCTCTCTCTCTCTCTCTCTCTCTCTCTCTCTCTCTCTCTCTCTCTCTCTGAGACAGGGTTTCTCTGTATTGTTTTGGAGCCTGTCCAGTTCAAGGCTAGCCTCGAACTCACAGACATATGCCTGACTCTGCCACTCAAGTGCTGGGATTAAAGGAGTGTGACACTAATGCCTGACTAGAATTTGAAACTCTCTTAAGATCCATGTAAGAAATGCAATCACAGTTGTACCAAGTAAGATGCAATTACAGTTGTATTAAGTGAAGCACTTCTCCCTGTTTTCCCATGTACGAATGTCAGACAGGAAGATTCTCCCAGAAACCCATCAGTCCCTGGAAGTGTGTCAATCACCATGCTGCTTCTGTCCACTGTTTTCCAATGGCCTTCTCTGGATATCTTACAGATTCCTCTGCATGGATAACAGCTGCAGTCTATATAGCCTGAAACTCCTGAAGCTGCATGACCTACATTCTTCTTTTAACTTATGGCCCACTACCTCATCCCAGTCACACCCAATGCCTATCTTCAGATTTTCCATCTTGTTTTCATGACAAATCATGCACATTTCTTCTTTCTGGAATGCCCTTCCTTCTTTCTGTTACATGGCAAGTTCTAAGTTTGATGTCATCACCTCTCTGTAACCTGCCTTATCTCTTCTCTGTTCTGCACACTTTAGTGAGAGTTGATTGTGGTCCTTGCTTTTAGTTATTTCATTGCAAACATCTTTTAGTTATTTACTGTCACAAAAAACTTATCCCCAAACTGTAATCCCAAGAAAAAAACTGTAATTGGAACTGTGTTTCCCCAAATTGGTATCTTTTTCTGTCAGTGTGTGCCTACTTAATGCTTGTATTTTCTCCTTATTTCAGTCCCACCAATCTGGTAACTTTTAAAATAAATTTATTTTTTGCCTTCATACTCATCTTGAGCTTTCTGGAGCTGAATACACATTTTCAAACAGTCCTCAAGCCCCCTCTCTCAAACATATTTCTCTAGACTCTGCTATCAGAATAACTTCTTAAGAGAGCAAGGCTTGTGAGTCTACACATAATATGCATTTAGAGTTTCACTATCAATAAAACTGCCACATGAGATTCTGAGAAAACTGGAGCTTTCAGTTCTGGAGGAAATGGGAATAATAATGAAGGACATCACATTAATAAGTGATCATTCAGAGTAGCCTAGAGCTGCTGGGCTATGCAGCCATCCCAGCAGAGGTAGGCTGTGACCAGACCTGTGCTTCGGCAAGGAATTTCAAACTCAAATAGGTTTAAGGGAGACAAGGCTGAAGGTAAGAAGACCAGGTAAAAGATACTAAGAAATTAGGAACATTCACAAAGTCCATGAAAATGAAAAGCAATGGACTTTGTAGGTAAATATAAAAGTGATTTAGATTTTAGAGTGAGGCTTGATAGGCCTGGATGACTGTTTCTTGGCTTGTGACTGACCTGAACAGAGAGACACAAGGCATAACAGCTCATATTACCTCAGCACAGTACAGTTTTCTTTACCTGTATCATTTATTTTTCCTGGTGAAGGATTCTTTTCCAGGTGGTAACAATGACTTCAAGTCCATATGGTTGAGTGGGCCAGTAGGAGAAAGAAAAAAAAAAAGAAACCACTCTTCCCCAAACAAGGATTCTACCTAATACATATGAAGGTAAGATATGAGAAAAAAAAAAAAACTAGAAAAACACAGTTATGGATGCCAAAGTCAGAAAAAGAAATATGCCTAGAGAGACCAAGTAAACCTAAGTCTGAGCAGAGCTGAGGCCTCAGGGCTGGACATTAAGGTACGAAGGTCCACCAGTGGGAAATGGGACACCACCCTAAGAGATGTTTCTACTTCAATACAGGAGCTCGAAAGCCCATCCATATCCAGTTCCAGAACTAAGCTAGAAGTAAACTCATCCTCTCTTAAATCTTGGGACAGTATGGAAAGAAGAGAATCACTCCCAAGAAATCAGAATACCAAATCCCCACCTGTTTGAATATGATAGATGGGACACTGCCCATGATAGGCCCTACAGAAGCCGAAGTGATCATTGGTGCTGGTCCAGACCTACAAAGTTAAGTGTGAACTCACTCCATGTGTCATGTTCATAGCCAGGGTGCTTACACAACAGCCATGGTAATTAGTAGTTATTACTAGAATAAGTTCATAATTAAATAACAAACTGCTTAAGGGAAGGAACAGGCATGAAGAATAAACCACTGATTAATTTCTCAAGAACTTTGCTTGATGGAGTATTCGGGGATAAAGGATGACACAATGATTACTATTTATTGAGTATTCATCATATACAAAGTACTGTGCTGATTGTTCCATGTGACACTGACTCAGTAAATAGGTGCTGCTTTCTTGTAATAATTGAGAAAAATGAGGCACAGGGAAGTCAAGTGACCTACCTGAGAACAAGCAGCCAGTGAACAAATGGCATCTTGATACAATTCAGGTTGTCTCACTCTATAAACTCCATCCTTATTTAATTTCTGCATTAAACTCTCTCCTGTGTGAGATCCCTTTTACAAGATTTAGTGAAAAAGAGCAGACAAAGAAATGAAGTAGAACTGGAAACATAAGAACAGAGGGTTGGTTTGAAGATTGAACAACAAAGGAATAAGACTCTGGATTTAATTCCAGCTCTTGGGAGTGTCGAGGGAATTAAACAACAGCCTGGGCACTCTAGTTTTGAAAGAAGTTGCAAAATCAGATTGGGGAAAATTATCCAGGATATGACAAGGAGTGACAAAGACATGGAAGGCATGCTGTTTGGAAGATAGAGGAAAGAACTTCCCCTTCTCCCCACATTTATTTCATAGGGTCAGCTGATGAGTGAAGAGAGACAGGAGAGAGATTTCAAGAGCAAATAAAATTTGAATGTTAAGTTTAACATTAAGGTATGCATTTAGTCTTCAACAGCCTGACACAAACTCCATCATTCTGCCATTTAGAAACAATATGATCTCTTAAAATCTTCAGCTACTTAGATACTGGCTTTCTCTCACAGAGAAGGAATCTTAGCACCCAGTTTCCCATAGAAAACTGGTGATGTTTATGTTTGAAAACTGCCACCTCAGGTTCTGATTCACAGGACACTCAATCACTGCTGCCATGTTCAAATGGAACTTACATCACCCAATAGTTTCACACTACAGTGCTATTTCTCTGTTTTCTATCCAGTGTTTTTGGCTCTTCAAAGCCTTTTGAAATGCAGCTTATTGGAAAACATCTTCATGGCTAGATGATATACTAGCCTCACTTGCATAATATTTTATACTGAACACAATAACTATTTAAAAGCGCTGGGCTCAAAAATAAGAAAGTTGGAGCTACATTTTATTTGAAAAACATTTAAATGAAAAACATGTATTTTATAATAATATAAAATGTATGTGACATAGTTGGATTTGGAAAGATATTTGACTCTATGAATATGAGTCTGTTAACTTTATTGTGTCATTTCTGTGATGTATTTTTTAACCTAGGACTTTAGTTTTAGCGAATATTTCTGTAGTCCACTCAAACAATAATGTACGCATGTGTTAGGGCTCCATCTAGTGTCTAATGATCAGCAGTGCAATGTGATTTATAGGAAATAAGTATCTGTATCCTAGTATAGACAGCCACAATCTTTTTATGAAGTAGTTTGCATGGGGTCATGTGTGTCTGCAGTGCTAGCACTTTTGTCTCTGTCAGCATCACATTGCACACATTTATTAATGGTTACAGGTGAGTAGCCATATATTTCTCTGCTAGGGCTCACTCTATTTCACTTTTCTTTTTTTATTTTAATTTATTCAAAGATGAGAAATAGTTTGTCAACTGTAGATTTAACTGTCTCCAATATTTCAAAGAATGAGAAGTTGGCTTTTTATACCTTGTGGGAAGTTGCCAATGACTGGACAGAGTTTTACATTTTATGTATATTTGACAAGAAAGTATATGTCAGATAGGCACAACTACCCAAACTGAATAAAGACCCAGGTCCACAGATCCTGGAAAGTGTGTCCAAATTCCAAGAACAGATCTGTAGAGTTTTTCTGAGGGTGTGAAGAGGCACGATGGAGACAAAATCAACATGATGCTCCCACTCTTTTCCTTTACTAACCAGCATTTCTTTCCATTAGGAATTTTGGGCAAATGATGCTCTCTGTTCCTGCCCATGCTTCATATCAAGGATTACAAACCATCATTACTCTGTCTCCTCAGACCTGAGCTTGAAGGAGACTCATCTTTGAACTGTAAGTGTTTCTGTGACTCTTACTTACCTCTGATGTTGATAGCAGGAACAGCACTGGAACATCAAGAACCTCATTAATTAGCAATTTAGGGAGCACTGTACATGCCTGACATGTACAAAGCCCTATCACTGATCCCCAGCCCTCAGAAAACCATACTATTTCCCAATACCATACTCCAGGCACAAGAGAGGTGAAGCAGGATCAGGAGTTCATGTTAATCCTTGGCTACCTTGTGAGTTTGAGGCCAGCTCAGGCTACAGAAGTTATTTTTCTCCAAAATAAGAAAATAAATAGCTATTTTGCATAACTTGCCAAGAAGTCATAAATACAATGTTCTTACTATGATTTTTTATTCCTGACAAGCAAAGGATGAAGAATACCAATTATGAAACATATAACATAGCAGATGTACACATATTTCTATTCTCTAAATTATCATAGAGATAATTTTCAATTGAGTGTGCCAGATAGGATGGAGGATGGTCTTGACACTTTTTTCTTTGGTCCTTTATCCATAAACGTGTACATTTATTGATGTTTAAATTGCTTGCATGTGCATTATATTGCCATTCACCTTAGAAAGATCATGCTTAACTAAACATTTCAAAATGAAAAAAAAATACTTCTGTTGTTTTGAGACAGGATCTCATTATGTAATCCACGCAGGTCCCAAGCTCATGACAGTACTGCCTCAGTGTCCACCCTATCAATAATAATTTTAAAATAATTATTTATTCAAAAACTAGAAAATATTTTTAAAAGTCTTAGATTACAATTTAATGACAAAACATTCTCAATATTTGACTTATTAAAATCAATGTTTAATGGGCATAAAATTGCCAACAATGGCTCCTTCTGGGGAAGTACACTTCTTCCTAAAAAGGAGGCCACTTTACATGGCTGGCTTTTGTAGACAGTCACAGATCCATCTCCTGAGTTTGCTATTGCACAGCACTGAGCATGGTCCCCAACTTGTCATGTCTGGGAAGGAGCTATAAAGGGGATAATCTTCAGAAAGGGGCCAGTCCTGCCTGAACTTCCTGTCCCAGCAGGAGCCTCGATTAGTGAAAGCCTGAAACCCTACTCAGAGTCACAGACACCTAAACCTGATGTCTTCTTCACTCTGGAGAGAGATTGCTTTTCAATTTGATGCTTGCCAGGAAGATGAGCCACCTAATGCTGCTGTATGCTGTGCACTGAGATGGTGTCTTGTCCTAATTCTTTTTTTTTTCTGTCCTCTGATTGCAAATGTCTCCTAGAGTGACATGAAACACCCTCTTGCACCCGAAGAATTTTCTGCTCACCTTTCCGTTGACCCTAAGCCACACAAAGGAACATTGTATTCACTGTGGCAGAGAACGTTATGAGCAACTGAAACCACAGAAATGCAAGATGCAAAGCACTAACCTCCAGCCACTTTAAACCTGAAGCCAGCCAGCCCTGGCACCACTGAAACGGGCCTCTTCTAAGTTGGTCTAAAGTGAAGCCAGAGCACACCAAGCAGGCAACATGGCCCTAGCCGGGAGCACAAATCTAACTTTAGATGGTTTACAAGAACAGGGAGAATGTCTTTTGCATCCAGAGATCTACTCAGATGAACCCATGAGTTAATCCCCTGGACGGAGCTACAAACATGAAGTGGCCTCAGGCACCCTCTACTGGAGTCTCTCTACTGATTTTATAAATGCTGGAGCTATTGGCCTGGATGAAGACAGAAGAGGTGTGTGGACAAAGCTTCAATATTAAAGCCCTCCCATCCAGGCCAAACATTTTCGGTATCACGGGAAACAAGTGAGATAAGCTTTCCTCTGGTCCAGGTTTTCTTTTAATAGATAAATGAGCCTGCCCTCTGATAATTGTTAAAAGAAGGGCTAGTGATCTACTTTTCTTCAACAATCAAAATAAGTTTTTATAAATGATGCCGAATTTATTGAACTATTAATTCTGCACAGGTGAACTCAGTTCAAAATCTTTACAGAATATTTATTTTGGAATTATTTCAGCACAAACACTGTTTTTTTTTTTAATATAGTGATCCATGGAATTTGTTATTGCTTTCGGGTGATTTCTTCCCTTCTATTTTGAGCAATGCAGCAGAGTCCAATTTTTGGACAGAAAATACAGGCAGCCTTCAAAGGTGACCCTCATCCCACCTCCATGTGAAAGGCTGGAGAGGCACCTCCTCAATGCATACAATGCACTTGCTGTCCCCTTCTCACTGATGACTGTTTCCTCAGATGGCTCTGTGGGCAACCTTCCTTCAGGTACTGTTCATGAGTACAGCCTAGAATTATCTTTGTGACCTACAATCAAAAAGTCACAGCAAGAAATATTTTGGAATGTGCTTGAGAGGTAAGGAAGCTATCTTTTGCAACTAATTAGAACTAATTAGTTTTAATTCTCTGCAGATTTTAAGGCACACATATTTCCTTCTTTAAATGAGTTATTAGAAAATTCAGACTCAAACAGGAAATTTGGCTTCAACGAATTGATACTGACAACTTGACTTTTAATTTTAAAAGATTTCTATTTTGTATGTTAATCTTGCCCTTTAGCTCCTTTCTCTCTCTTATATTTTTCTGCATTCATATTGTACTCAAGTGAAATATAAAAGATACACTGAAACTTTTACAGTAGAAAACCAGCCAAACAGCCAAATAAAGACTGGTATATCTAATCATTTAAGTAATTATTTCTGAGAAAAAACTAAAATAACTTCCCAAAATTAATATAATAAATAATAGGATAACTTTGCACCACTGGAACAATTATCTATAATATTTGTCAAACAATTTTTGTAAGTAATACTAAAAGTACCATTTCATGAAATGCTGAAATGCATTTTCTAAAACCAAAGTCAGGGAAAACAACAGGAAAGACAATGATTTATGAAGCCAGTTTAAGGTAACATAAGTATTTTATTAAATTTCTGTACAATAACTTAGATGTAAAATAATTTCTGGTAGGGTTTGAATCTGAATTGTTCCCCATGGCCTCATGTGTCTTAGCCACAGCTCCAAGTGCTAATTTTGGAGACTTCAGACTCTTTAAGGGGTATGGTATACAGATGACTTGGTGAGGGCTTCCAGAGTTCAGCCTGCCTGTTTTCTGCTCCTCTAAAATCAGAAGAGTCCCTAAACATGAACTCCTTCTACTACGGCTGGGCAGATCCACCATGCCTTCCCTATGGTTAATAAATACTGGTATCATATTATTACGATGAGATGTCCAGAATTTTCTAGAGCATGATCTCTGTTCTTCCTATTAAATCACACATACAATGAAGTCCTCAAATACATGTGTACCCTGTACACATTATAGAAAAGAGCAATTTTTGACAGACTTTTTTATTTGAATTAGAAACAAGATTGATTTAGATGACAATCCCAGTTCCCTTCTCCCTCCCGTCCTCCCCTACCACCCCCAACTAAAACCCTACCTATCACATATCCTTTCTTCTATTCTTCATCTGACTCAACCTTTCTGCTCCCTCATGACCTCTGCATCCTTCCACTTCTTTCCTTCTCATTCTCGTAGCTCCCTCCCCATTCTTCCCATGTTCTCAATTTGCTCAGGGGATCAGGACCCTTTCCCCTTCTCCAGAGGACAATGTTTGTCTATTTTAGGGTCCTCCTTGTTTACTAGTTTCTCTGGCAGTGTGGATTGTAGGCTGGAAATCTTTCATTCTATGTCTAAAATCCACATATGAGTGAGCACATATCATGTTTGCCTTTTTGTGATTGGGTTACCTTGCTCAGAATGGTTTCTTCTAGTTCCATCCATTTGCCTGCAAATTTCAAGATTCCATTGTTTTTTTTTCCCCCGCTGAGGAAACATTGTGTAAATGTACCACATTTTCTCTATCCATTCTTCGGTAGAGGGGCATCTAAGCTGCTTTCAGTTTCTGGCTATTACAAATAGTGCTGCTATGAACATCATTGAACAGATGTTCTTGTTGTATGAATGTGCTTTTTTTGTGTATATGCCTAGGAGTAGAATTGCTGGATCTTGTGGTAGACTGATTCCCATTTTCTTGAAGTGTCGCCATACTGATTTCCAAAGTGACTGTCCAAGTTGGCACTCCCACCAGCAGTGGAGATGTGTTCCCCTTTCTCCACATCCTCTCCAGCATAAACTGTCATTGGTGTTTTTGATTTTAGCCATTCTGACAGGAGTAAGAGTTGTTTTGATTTGCATTTCCCTGATGGCTAAAGATGTTGAGCACTTTCTTATGTGACTTTCAGCCATTTTAGATTCCTCTATCGAGAATTGTCTATTTAATTCTGTACCCCATTTTTAATTGGATTGTTTGGTGTTTTGGAGACTAGCTTCTTGAGTTCTTTGTATATTTTGGAGATCAGCCCTCTGTCAGATGTGGGGTAGGTGAATATCTTTTCCCAGTCTGTCAGCTGCCGTTTTGTCTTGCTGACTGTGTCCTTTATCTTACAGAAACTTCTCAGTTTCAGGAGGTCCCATTTATCAATTGTTGATCTCAGTGTTTGTGCTACTGGTGTTATGTTCAGGAAGCAGTCTCCTGTACCGATTAATTCAAGGGTATCTCCCACTTTATCTTCTAATAGGTTCAGTGTGGCTGGGTTTATGTTGAGGTCTTTGATCCATTTTGACTTATTTTTTGTGCAAGGCAATAGGCTTGGGTCTATCTGTAGCCTTCTACATGTTTGCATCCAGTTATGCCAGCACCAATTTTTGAAGATGTTCTCTTTGTTCCAGAATATAAATTTGGATTGTTTGTCAAAAATCAGGTGTTCATAGGTGTGTGAGTTAATATCAGGGTTTTCAACTCTATTCCATTGGTCTACCTGTCTATTTTTGTGCCAGTACCAAGCTGTTTTCAGGACTATAGCCCTGTATTAGAGCTTGAAGTCAGGTATGGTGATGCCTCCAGAAGTTCCTCTGTTGTACAGGGTTGTTGACAGACATTTTTAAAGAATGAAAAAGATCATAATATGTTACATCACACAAGCCAGGAGATGTGGGAAAGGGTGAAAGAGTAAATAGTAAAATAAATGTTCACAGGGCATATAGTAAAAAGGACAAAATCCAAGTGCTTTTAGACAGTGGTGAAAGGTGACAATAGGATTCAGAAGATACTTGTTTTAGGCTATTAAAATATAAGCATGATTTGTATCACTAATAATATAATTATATAATAGTTTTAATATACTTATTATGAAATAATCTGGACATTCTTTTCATTCTAATTATATCAACCTGCAAATAAAAAGATATCCACTATTTAGGCATTGTACTGTAATGCCACATTTTACCAGAAGATGGTGGAATATGGACAAAGCATATGAAAAGATGCAACTCTCACAGTGTTAACAGCAATTCTAAGTGATATTTCTCATCAACAGAACTGTTAAAATATTTTAGTAAAAGTGAAACATGGAAGAAAGCTATGATCAGTTGATTTTCTCATTAGTCTGCAAGAAGTAGGAAAAGGAGATTGGGGAGAACTCAACCCTGAAGCATGACTTTTGAAAAGTTCAAAATTATCAACATAGCCGAAAATTAAGTCTATGAAATAACCACAATCAGAACTTTACAAATTTTGAGAAAAGAGAATTGACTAAGTACAGCCTTCCATTCAAAAATGTTAACAGCTACAAGGATACTAAAACAGTATCAGGAGAATAATATGAGAATATGAGAAAGAATAAGGGTGAGTATTTTTCTACTTGTGAAAGTTTCCACTTGATAATACCTGTGCCCTTCCTCATTATCACCTCTGCCTTCCTATCCTACTTACTCAAACAGAACACATGACAAATACATTAAGATCTTCAGAGGATACCTATGTGGCTGAACAAAGAACTGTTGAGCAATGAAATAAATAAATAGCTCATAATTCATTTTTAAATACTTAGTGCCTGTTATGTGTGGGTTCCCAAGTTTTGAATTTTCCCAGATAAGCAAGACTTTTGTAATAAAATAATGTGACAAACAAATAAACTGTCCTCAGAGGACTTAAAAATGTATAAGTCAAGAACCAAAGTCTGTTTCTCAGACATTCAACCCCATAGGTTCTCTCATTAATAGTTCCTTAGGTACCATTTAAATATGAGGATGATAGGGCCAATGCAAAACATTTTGTGGAGACTGATACTTTTTTGTCTCCCGTTTCGTGAGTTCCTGATGTTTCTTGTCCTAACCACTTGTCTTTTCTCTTGGTCTCTTCTGCTCTAACAGTCTCTATAAATTCCAAATTGTGGATCACTGACCCTTCTTCCCAGGTCAGTTCCACCTCTCTACAGTCATACTCATCTTTCAGTCATTAGTGTTTCTGTCTAGCATCAGAGGCCTGCCTCTGTATGTGAAAGTGCAACTGGGAATCTTGTTAAAGCCACAAAAAGAAAGAAAGAAAGAAAGAAAGAAAGAAAGAAAGAAAGAAAGAAAGGAAGGAAGGAAGGAAGGAAGGAAGGAAGGAAGGAAGAAAAAGCATCTCAAGGCAGCCTCCATCTGACTGATTCTTCACCGTAACTATGCATAATATTGTACCTCGTCTTCTTTCCATGGCAATGTAAGCAAAGTATAAGATAGCAAACCTACCCTTTGATTTTATATTTTTTGGAAATTAATTAACATAGAACTTAAGAAATGAATTATGGTTTTCTGAGTGCTCATCAGCTACATATATGCTGATGATCTTTGACATATCTCTGAGCTTCAGTTTCCTCACATAGTATATGTATATCAGTAAATGTTAGGTTAACACTACATGGCTACATGTTATAACATGTTCGGGCTTGTGTTTCATTTTCTGAGACATGGACTTGCTATGTAGTGCAAGCTAGCCTCATTCAAGATTGGCTTGCCCTAGCCTCCTAGGTACTTAGCATGTGATTACCAACATCTCAGGTGTGTATAAGAGTGTTACCATTACACATTATTTTTTAATGAAGGGTTTTCTAACTCTTTTTACGAAAAATGAAACTACCAGCAATTAGTATTGTTTTACTTGTATTTTGGAGATTTTTAATGACAAATAAGTAAAATATCTAATTAATAAGAAACTAGTTACAAGTGCATTAATATCCCTGAAAGAATCCCCCAATTATAGTAGTTAAATTACTAATTATTCAATAGCCAACCTTCCTGCAAAATGAAGATTGTAATGAGAGCTTTCTATCCCAGCTGGTCCCCCTGCCCTTGAGCATTAGTTATGAATCTGTTGGCCAGTGACTAGGGCTTCTTATTGGCTAGCTCTGTCTTAATTATTAAGCCATTTCTATTAATCTAAGTATTTCTGCATGGCCTTATTGAAAGGTTCAGGCATTTTTCTGGCCCACCCCTGTTACCTGGCAGAACAGGCAGTACCCTGGTCATCCCAGGGTTCCATGTGAACTAATTCTCCACGCAGGTGCAGAAGACCCCTTTAAAAGACAGACCCCTGCCCATTTACTCTCTCTCTCTCTCTCTCTCTCTCTCTCTCTCTCTCTCTCTCTCTCTCTCTCTCTCTCTGCTCTTTTCTCTCTGCTCTTCTCCCACCTCTGCATGAGCTCTCTCTCTCTATGGTGACCAGCCATGTTGGTCAGCCATTTACCCTGTTTCTCTTCTCTCTTAGTCTCCCTACTCTGCAAGGCCTATAATAAATTGGTTAATAGGTCTAAATAGGTTAATATGTCTCATCCTGTGTCTCATCTTGTGCTTTCCTCCTCTTCTTCTTTATCTTTAATTTAAACAAAAATCTAACACTATCTTTCCAGAGAAAGCCAGGTGCATCCTCTTCTTGTCCCCCATGACAACTCTATCTGCCTATGTTTCCCAGAATTCTCTTCATCTCCTGTGACTGCCTATCTTCCTGACTTATTGGCTGAACAGTGTTTTATTCATTAACCAATAAGCAAAACATATATACAGGAGGACAATCCCCATCAGAAGATGTGTGTACTTTGACCCAAACAGTTATGTCTGAGATGCACTTATTTGTGTGTGGTAATCAAAATCTTTCAATGTTTTGCAAACCATTTACTATTCTCATTATACAAGTGAATAAGCACTCTTGAGTAGCTTTTGTGTCCAGAGACCTGAAGAGGTCCAGTGGAGGACCTAGGAATCTGGGCAATACTCGGCTCCACCAGTTCCTGGACCTCACACTGTGTGAAGTCCAAAACTACTGTAAGTCTCAGTATTACATCTGCACTCCACTGTGTGCAAAGGATGCACCAACATGCTACATGATTTCAGGCTTCTAAAGTGAGGTAAAATGTTTGTAGCCCAGACTGAATTACAATTTCTCTGTTTGTAAAACAATACAGTACACTGATGGTCTTTACAATGTATTCACAGAAGTACCCACCATCAGGATGGGCCAACTTTTGTTCAAACCCACTCAATTTCATCTGGATTCTGCTGCTGCTGTAAACTGTGACAAGCTGGCTGTGTGAGCAGCACCAGTCTTCCCTCAGTGGAACACCCTTCACAAAGAGTGTCTCAACAGGAATGGAAGCTGTTTTGGAGCTGCCAAAGCAAACATCCTCCAATGGCTCTTTCCTGGGAACCTGAGGTGCAGCCTCATAGTCTCCTCAGAGCAGGAGAAATGGTCAAGAGTCACGATGATAGTATCCAAATTGAGCTGTACCTAAATGCCGCCTGGCCGTCCTTCTTGGAGATGCTCATGACCAGCACAAATGGGACTGATTTATTGCCATGTTGAACATGAGGCCCCTTACCCAGCTGGCTCCTGCTCACTGCATGGCTGGAGGGGTCACCTGTGCAGGTTCAGTCTCTATTTGTGTATAGTGGTTGAGGGCTATGTGCCCAGCACCATCTAGGTGCAAGGCACAATTCCTGCTGGCCAACCATGCTTCTTCGAACCTCCCTCAATAAAGTATAGCCCTCCTGTAGCACCCTACGACCATCCCTCTCTCTGGGCTTTAGTGGGACAGGCAGCCTAGATCTGCAACCAAGATCACTTCTCCTATATTCAGTGTACCCATGGCATGCCAGAGGGGAGGTGGCTACCTCAATGGAACAAATAGCAATGAGATTTAATGAAAAGCAAGCCATATTAATTTGAATCCTAAACAATAAGCAGAAAAAGAATGATTGGTACAAATGTAATGATCAATGATGATTTCATGGGAAAATACTATATTTCACTCCAAAACCCAAAAGACACAACACATTAATATTATAGCTAATCTTTACCTATGCATGGGTGATGCCCTAACACAGTACTTCAGGTTTCTTGTGAAACATTAAGTATTTCCTAATAATAATATTTTGTTCATATCACTACAAGACATTAGCACAGGAATATCTGGACATTTCTATTCTATTAATTTACTTTCCTCGCTTATTCTAGAGAAAGAGTTGTCTTACAAAATGTGCAATACCTGAAATTTTAGTCAATAACAAACTAACTCACCCTCAAGCCCAAAGGGTCTGTTCCAGAGGGCAGGCATGTGTCTCATGGCCAGGACAGTGATTATATGAGGACATCCACCGTGTCTCTGTGGCACAAGAAGGCACAATTCAAAAAAAATAAACCATTGATGGCCTGGGATCTGAATTAGACTATTTATTTGAAGGGATATTACACTTTGTTTACACAGGGGAGCAGTTCTTAGTTCCAATATGGAGTGATGTTATGGCTGACATTTAGGAAGCTAGTGAAGAATGGAAATGCTGAGTTCAAGAAATTCTGATCCAGTGTCTCTTATGTATCAGGCTCCTAAATTGACATGATATCTCATACTAGGACACTAAGAAGTTGACCTGTAATGAAATATGGGTTCCAGGCCATCTCCCAATAATAACTGGCTAAGTGATCATGAACAGGGCACTGGAAAACAGGGATCATATCTAAAACTGTCCTTCATGCTGTAAAATTTTGGGAATCAAGACATAGATAGGAGACATGAGGACACTGTCAGGAAATTCAAAGTAACCATCCATTTGCCTCAGCTGGTGATTGCAGGGAATTTACATGGAGATTCCCTCCAGAATATATGCCTACATTATAGATAATCTTCAGTGACTGTAAGTCCCTGATATAAAATGTTTTCAGAATGTCCCAAAGTAAATCATAGCTTGGTACCATCATCTAAATTAGGGTTGAGAGACTCCACAAGGAGTATGAATATGTCTTGAATGTTCTCATTGTGCTAGGGAAGAGCACACTGTGCCCTGGCCCTACCACTTTCTGCCGTGATGTGTTTATCCTCTTGGGAGGGAGCAATCTTAGACAAAGAGCTCCTGCTTGCAATCTTTTTGCCATCTCATTTGACATATAGAATGGAACCTGGTACAACTAGACTGTAAGTCATTGGGGGAAGAAAGAGAAGACTTAGTCAGGTGAGGAAGTCTACTCTGGATGTAGTAGTCCAAGTCTGATCCTGTCACTGGACAAGGAAGTCAGCACTCAGGATCTTTATGCAGCCACTAGGCTGAGACTGAGAAAAGTAAGCAGTACTGGGCAGGCAGACAAGGGTTTGAATTCACCTCCATTTACCAGAAGGGAACCTTATAACATACAGCATGTCCTGGACTCAGCTTCCTTGGTTCACAGTTGGAGTAAAATCAGCATAGGAATCTGAGGTTCACTTCCATATTTGCTTCTTCATTGTTGCTCACAGAATCTCAGACACTGTTTTGACCTTTTGAAGATATCAGGGATGAGGAGGACAATGCAGGGCTTACCTTATGCATACAACTTGGTTCCTCTCCTAGACCAAATCTTCTTGTCACCAGAGCCCATCTTTTGGATCTTCACAAAGTAGAGGTACCAGCCCCAGCAGGTAAGACATTACTGATGCAAATGGAAAAGAACACGTTGTTTCTCTTTGTAGCAAGTGTAACATTTGTGACTTTTGGGAACTTCTCTCCTATGAAACTACAGATTAAGTGCTGGGTTTGCCCTGTGCCCCTGAAACACATAATGGGCCCCAGAGGCAGCAGTGCAGTTCAGAGTACCTGAGTCATCAGCAGAGACAGAAACAGATTTCTCAGGCTGAATCACCTTCAGCTCCTGGGTAGCTGCTCCTGCAGGAAATAACATTTAGTCCTCATCATGACAGGAACCCAGGGCCTGCTCTAGTTTGTGATCAAATACTGTTTCTTACTAGTGCTCACACATTGTCACAGGTACCCCCACTTGGGCCTCTTAACACAAGGATGTAGCACAAACTGAATCACAGAGACACTGAGAAGTTGGCAGGATTCTTATTGAAGCTGAAATTCCATTTGTAATTCTGATGCTTCATCAAGTATCTGCCTGATTTTCATTTTCTGTGCACATGGCATGTAGCAATTTTATACAATAACTTAGTCTTATTATATAACTTTTTAGGTAAATGAGATATGAATGTACATGCTAGGTATAGTTAGTGAGATATGTATTTGATTACAAGGCTCTTAGGATGATAGAGTTTGCTTTATCAGGTGGAGTAATACTGCCATAGATAGTTTCCAATGTGCACATTATTTGAGAAATAAAACTGTTCTTTTAAAAACATAGACTATAATCACATAGATTAGTTAATTATGTTATTAGTTAATTATTTATGTGTATAACTGTTTTGCGTGTAAATCCCTTCACCATATGCAGGCTTGGTTTCTAAGGAACCAAGAAGAGGGTGTCAGATTACCTGGAACTGTAGTTACAGATGGTTGTGCTGGATATAAAACCCAAGTTCTCTGGAAGAGAAGGAACTTCTCTTAACCCCGTAACTGTCTCTCTAGCCCCAGCATTACACCAAATTTAACAATGGTGTAAATGATTAGTATAAAGTTAATTCTTTGACACAACAGAAACATTTTATTGCATGCTTTCAAGGTCCCAAGTTAAAATTTGGTAAGACAAGGCAACCAAAATGGGATCACAGAGCCCCAATCTCCAGGAAGCCCTATTTGTTTTCCTGGACATTTCTGTAGTAGCCTGAGTGTACTGCCCATTGTCACCCGTCTCAGTGTACCCTGTTTTCTCAGTAACTCTGACTCTCCTAACTCTGACACTTCTGACCCCTTCTTGCCTGGATTTTGGTCATCTGGTAGGACTGCACTGTACTTCACTGAACTATACTACTGGACCAAGACTGTACAACATTCACTTGAGATATGAAAATAACAAAAGGAAAGTATGAATCAAACTAAAGAAATGTGAAAATCTAAATAGCAAAATAAGAACACCAAATGGAGAAAAATTATAATAAGGAACCAAATGATACTGAGGAGATGAGAAGTATATTAATTTGCAAGATCAATGGACAGGGTCCACAGAGGATCTTAACAGTTTATGAAAAAATGCAACAATGCAGAGGCATGGGACAAAAAGAAGAGATTAAAAGATTTTGGAGTGTGGGGACAAGGTTATTGAAAAAAATGTTATTTAACACCACCCCAGTTTGATAAAATATAAGAAGTATAAATCCAACATAATGAAATAATTCAATGTGAAATAAAATAAACTTAGAGAGGTCCACACCAATACACACTTGAATCCAACAGACAAAAGTGGAGTAGTAACTGAATGCTGAGAGCAGTCTAGGGCATGACTCAGCTTATCATGCTAAATGAGATGGACACAACTCTTGTCAGAAATGTCAACATCTAGGAAGCATGGAGATTGTGTATTCATAGTACTAAAAGAGAAAAAAACCCGTCAATAATTTAAATAAAAATAAGGATTCTACAGACGAAAACCTTATGGGATCAACAAAAAGGAGAAAACAAGATAAAAATCTGAGTATTTTGGGAGGCCATTCCGCATAGAGGGTTACTCTCTCAGCATACACACACAGGGGAGGGCCTAGGCCCTGCTCCAAATGATATGACAGACTTTTAAAGTCCTCCCCACGGAAGGCCTCACCCTCCCTGGGGAACAGAAAGGGAATGGGATAGGGACTTGGTTGGGTGCAGGGAGGCTAGGAAGTAGAGAAATGCTATTGAGCTCCCATGGGTTGAAATAAAGGATGAAAGAGAAATAGCCCCACTTGTAAAAGACAATGTAACTTCTGGCTGTGTAGAGATTTTTCAATTTCCTGAAGAATGCTGAGCTAGAAACTTCCACTTAAGGGTTGGAAAATGGTGGTTCTAATCTTACATCTTGGTTGTTTTCATTAATGGTCCTAAGAACTGTGGAGAAGGATAGGGAATGGCCTCAGGCCTCACAGTCACTGTCATGTCTCAAACTATGATATGTGATGTGGAACCTCAATTTCCTTAGATAACTGAAGCCAAAAGGAAAAATAAATTTTATGAAGTTAAAACATTGCATAATGAGCTAATAGTAGGTCTAGGAAATATGTGGATAGTCTTAGAATACGTACTCATTAAAAATGAGATGGGGAAAATTATAGGAAATATTAGTTTATGTATATTATATATGTATATATACACATATATACATATATATTGACATAGGCATATACACAAAATATGTCACTAATTTCGTCAAAGAACTATAATTTGTTCCAAGTCAGAATTCCATAGTTATATACCAAATAACTAGACTAAAATATTTGTAACTAAACCCATACAGCAATTTACAAAAACAAGTTAACTTTAGTATTAACATAACACAACTAAAACAACCTGAAAAATGAAGCAACTCTCAAAATTCTGTGAATTGATTCAATAGAGTATTTAACAACAGAATTGTGGCTTCAAATTTTATTAAGCACTAGGAAGTATAATGTTGAGACAGAAACAAAACACAAAGTATAGAAACAGTATACAGCTTGCTTTCCCAGTAGTCTTGTCTATACATGACACATATGTAGTAAGTATCCTTCCCTCTGCCACATTCCTTGTTAGCATAGATACTCCAACAAGATGAGTAATAAACTAAAAGGAAATAATGTTTTTGACACTTACAAAGTAGTTAGTAAAATTGTAAATGTGAGGATATTTGAAGGTCAATGGCTCATTCCTAGGTCCCAGTTCATCTCTCACAATTAACTAAAGTATCCAATAGCTGCACTTTGAGGCAAAGGACTATAGGAGAGGAAAGGAGGTCATCAAGAGAGGGACTAGAATCATCCTTTCTGAGATGAGAGCACAGAAATTTTTGCTAAGGATCCTGAAACCTGTGGAATGTGCTTTGCAGAGTGGATTTGAGTCTCAGCTAACTTGTTTGCATGGATGGGGCTGATCATAACTAGTGGAAGCACCCAGTCCTTACAGGGTTTAGCTGGTGTAGGGAGACTAGGTTCTTGGGAGAAACTCCATCCTTCTCTGTCTCATTCATTACCAGAGCCCAGGCTGCAGTTGCTATGCACTATCTAAGCAAAGAAAGTGTTTCTGACTTCACACTGCTTGGGTTGCAGAAGGTTAATCCTTCATATCCCCATCTGTGATATCCCCACAGAAATCCTAGGACACTAGCACAAGGGTTGTGACCTCAGTATTCAACTTATCCAGCAGAACAACAATGATAGTGACACTCAAGCCTGTCAAGTGCTTCAATGATGCAGGAGAAAATGTTCCCACAAAGAGGAGACTAGAGCATGGTACAGAAAAGTAAAAGTGAAGGATGCTGGATCTCTTTTATCAAAGGCTATGTGACCTTCAATGTGACCTTAATGGCATGAATGGGAACTGGTGGGAAATAAAGCAAGAGCTCCATGGTTCTTCTGCTGAATGTCTGTTCTGAATATGGCCTCATGCCATTGGATGTTTTGTGGACTGGAGTTTCAGTCCCCAAATCTTGCCTCTAGCTCTAGTAAGTATCCAACAAATATCATCCTTATGTATAATTCATTCATTGTGATATCGTTCCATGTGACTGAACACATTTTACATTGGTAATCTATGAAGATATATAAACCAAATACTCTGTATGAATGCAATTTCCAATAAATTCTGTTTGTATATCAGGGGAAAACTGAAGAGTAGAAAACCATAGCCCCTGTCCTCACTTCACCAGGGTAAAGCTTATGGGATAGATCAAAGTCTCTGGGAAGAGTGATTGATAATCCCCTGTCCTCAGTCAGGGAGCCTGAGTTCAAACCACAGCTCTAGACATTGCCATTTGATGTGTTTGTGCCTCTGCTTGGTTTTCTGTGTCTATGGCAATGTGATCAGAACATTAACCTGAGATGTAGGCTAATGTGAGGTAGAACCATGGAGTAATGATATGCATTCAGGATATTAAAAGTCATTTCTTAGGTGATTTGCTGAGTCATGGAGATCTGTTGACATTGGATGATCTACATAGATTTATGGAGCTGGGTCTACCTCTAGATGTAGATGTGGATCAGCATATTATAGGTTGCTAAATTAACTTTTTATTGATCTAGGATTAGCAGTTCAAAGGATGAATATTTCCTCTGGGTCATTGCTTCAACAGTTCAGGGTTCAGAGGGTTGACTGCTTCCATTTGTCTCAGGACAGAGCCACATCATGATGACAGTGTGTGAAGTAACAATATTGTGCATCCCATGGCAATAAGAAACACAGAGTAGCAAGGATGGGTGTTGTTTACATATTGTTTCAAAGGTGTGCCCCCAATGACTCCAATTAGGTCTTACCATTTAAATACTCAATTATCTCTCAAAATGGTGCCTTTTTTGAAACAGGGTTTCTTTGTGTACCTTTGGATCCTGGTACTCACTGTGTAGATCAGGCTGTCCTCAAACTCATGGAGTCTTCCTCATTGCCAAAGAAATAACTGAGGACAAACAGCTGTTGGGAATCACGAGCAGGGACCATTCAGAGCATTGGTAATACTGTTTGCCATGAGAAGAAGGAAAACAAAACTCCCTGGAGATCAACAAGACCAGGGATGTATAGGGATCTGTTTTAGATGGATTGCTTATACTCTAGATATCAAAGTTATAACTCAGTACCTCATACTGTGTCTATATCTGCTATAAAATCTTTAAAGTGGTATAGATCAATTGAGGGCATCCAGGAGGGTCTTACAAGAAATGGATAAGATCCACAGAGACAGGCTGAGGTAAGCAGAAGGTACAATTTACAAAAGGAGAGATCAAATCTATAACTCTAACAGGGGAGTTCAAACCAAACAGATAAAAGTGATCTTTTTATATTAAATCTTTACCAAATAAGGGACTGAAGAATTATAAAGAGAATAGTTTTTAAAAATTTAAATAATTAATTTTGATTTTAAGAAAACTAGAAATTCAATAGAAAATGGAAGCTCTAAAGAATAAGCAGAGGATGGAAAAATACATCATCAGTATATGGAGCTACAGAAATTGAGATTTTCTGCATCAAATCTCTGCTTTGGTCATATGCAACAATTGTTTCCTGATTTTAAAGACAGACACTTCTTTGGTAGTTTTATTTATATTATTTCAGTTAATTTGGAACTTGTTTTGTACAGCTTATTGTTTTTTTTTAATTTTATACTTGTGATGTCTGTTGTTCAGATGCATCAGGGATGCAAATGTTAAACAGTAATTGCATATAGCAGGTCACCTTCTCAAACCAAACCAACTTCACTTTAAAGTGAATTAATGGCACATAAAACAGCAGTCCACTGAGAAGGAAGAGGAACACATAGATATAATGCATCTTTGGAGACTTGACCAGGGGAATCAAGACCAAGAACAGGCTGATGGTCATTGCTATGAACAGGAATGGCAAAAACACCTGGAAAGATAAAATTAAAGAAAGTTACTAGTTGTGAAAATTCATGTATGGTAACTACATATCTTCACAAGCAAAAATATGATGCTAATGATGAAATCAGACCAAATAAGATACTTTGTTATGCAGACATGCTCAGCACTCAGAAAAATTCCCCAAAAGAAAAGTGTTGGAGACTCTTGTTGGTGAGGTTGTGGTTTGAGAGAATGAACTTCTAGTTTTGCATTTTAATGAATAGGAATAGTCATAAACATTTGCTGATGTGATGACCACCCTGGGCATAGATAGCATGGCTTATTCAAAAGATGTTTCTAGGACACAGAGAAGATCCCAACAACATTCCAAGGAATATTTCTTCTTCTAGGATTAAAGGACCATCTCCTCTCCTGTGAACTATTTCCTCATCTAGGATTAAAGGTATAAAAGTTGAAAAGACAAAATTTGTTGTTAAGCAAGAGACATTGGAATTTCAGAATAGCATCTAATTCTCCATTGTTAAATCTGCTCCTGGCTATAGAGGATAATGGCATGCACAGATAAGAACATAACAAAACAAATAAACCCCATGTCAAAAGATTCTTAATACCCTATGCCTCACCTAAAGACCTACCTTTGATTTACCTACACTTGGGAAGAATTCTAGATCATTTCTGTTCAGTAAAGCCTATTAACCAAAATTTAAAATGAAAATGAAGACCAACAGGATTGTTGTTATGTGCTTCCCAAATTGCTTAGTAATAAGATATCTACTACTGCGTCTTCTGAATATATTGTTCAAATACAATTAAGTATCTTGCTTCACACAGAACAAATTTACCCAGTCCATTTTTACCTTATAAGGTCTGTGTAGATTGGGCTCCTGGTACCTCAGTTTCAGGATTCCTATCATGGATAACATAGTCCAAATGGAATCCACAAAATAAAGATAGTTTATCAGTTCATATAAGTTTGTTAAGACAATTGCAATGGATCCCACACTGATGATTAGAAGCACAGCTATGAAGGGGGATGAGTGAACATTAAGGGTACTAAACATCAAGGGCAGCTGGCCCTGCTCGCTTGCAATATATAATACTCTTCCTGATTCAAGTACACTAATCACAAGGTTGCTAAACAATGAGGCAGAGATAGCAAAAGGAACAGTCCATGTTAATTGTGGGAGAACTCTGTCAGTCCATGCAATAGCCACAGCATCTGCAGAGAAAAAAAAAAAAAGCAAGTGTGTTGAGGCATAAAATCTAATGGTAGAACTTTAAATAATAATATTTCACAAAGAAAACAAACTATATCTAAGAAGAGATTTCAACTCTATTATTTTCTTTTTCACATATTAGTATCTTAGGTTTATATCCATTTAGATTATCACACTGTACTATGAAAAGTTGTTTCTAATATCTTCCCCCAAAGACCAGGAACTTCAGGAAGACAAAGATCCCTCCTATCTTGTATATAGCATAATTAAATCTGATGGGCACATCATAGATTATTTTCAATAGCCACTTAAGAAATGTGTCAATTGTGTAGACTAGATAAATGAAGACATGCTTGTTGTCTCAGACAAGCATACAAATTGATCCAGAGTCAGAAAGTGTGGCAGAGCACTGCTGGCAGAGAAAGGAGATTCACCCAGTTATAGTACAACATAAAGTACATAGAAGATGAACATACATGTTACAAATAGTTAAAATACTTATAATTTTTGAGACTTGCCTAAGCTTCAGGACAGTGGTTCACAGCTAGAGGTGACTTTGCTCCTCAAGAGTCAATGTGACAATATCTGGAGAATTGTCTAATGTTCCATAAATCAAGTAGGAATTTGCTTTTAACATCCTAGTGTGTAGCAGCCATGGGTTCTAGTGATGGTCTGGACAGCTTCAGATATTTAGCTCAATGTCAGAACACTTGTCTATCATCTGTGAGGATCAATACCCACAACCCCCAAATAAAATCAGACACTCCAAAATGCTGATGACATTGAAGTTGGGAACCTCCACAGTGTACCAATTTGTACAATTTGTACAAAATATTTTTTTTATTTCCTTTAGTTATTCAAGGTGAAATAATATAATGAACATTGATTTAAAATTCCAGTTCTTACAAAAATCACCAATCTTTTGTGGGGATTTGCTTGAGGCAAATTTGTATTTTGTAGATATATCCAGTAGGAAAGAACATTCTAACAGAGTAACAGGTCTTCAGATTTCAATAGAATGAGCAGAGCCTAATGTCTGTCCTTGAGAAGTAGATGTTCTCTGAGTCATCATTTTGTGTATAAGTAGTTGTTTTCTGGGAAAGTTCCTAGGACTTCTGTATACTGTGCCAAAACAAACCATAAGACATTTCAAATGTCGTTTCTTCAGAAATAGGGCTTTCTACATAATCCAAACTCTCCTACAACTTGCTGTGTAGCTCAGGTTAGCCTTAACCTCATGATCCTCATGTCTCAGTTCTCTGTGTTCTGGACTTACAGGCACACAACAACATGCTCAACTATTAACCCATTTTTAGAAAGACCTGATGCCACTTTACTTTTCTCTTGAATATCCCACAATTTGGGGTGTTTCTTAAAAGAACCCTACCCCACACTGAAGCTCCAATTTATTTCAAGTAATATCTTATTGCTCGAGGACACTCACACTACATGCATTACACTTTCAGACAGAGTTAGAAATGTTTTCCCCACACTGCAACAGAAATCACCCTTGGTTTCTTGGTGAGTGGTCTACAACCAGAAGCAGTTCATGTATATCTCTGCCATTCCACTCTGTGTTGGAAAAGATTGTTAACAATTTTCCCCCATAAATGATCTTCATTTGTATTCCACAAGTGATTGTTTTCTTTCTTTTACTCATTTCCATATTTATTACATTTAAACTACTTCAAATATGTCATTGGTAAAAATTAAAATGAACATTTAAAATAAAAAGTAAATGCTGTTGTTATTGAATGTTTACATTTGCTTTTGTTCCCTTTTAGTGTATATATATATATATATATATATATATATATATCGCAATTCTGTTATTTAAACACAGCTCATAAACTCATTCTGTACTGATAGATTTTATAGCTTTTTTTTCTTTTAGTTTTTGCTGATAGAAATTGCGCTTTAAAGCTGTGCTTGTTGGAACATGCCTGTAATGTTAAAACTTGGAAATCAGGGAACAGATGGAGCTTATTGTAGGCAGCCTAGGGCATACAGCAAGGCTGAGAATTCAAAGAAAGAAAATGAAAAAATAAATGATTAAATAAAAATATCATTGAAAGTAAAATAACTTAGACATGATACCCCTAAGAATGACAGCATTTAAGTATTTTACTTATCCCCTCACATGTTCAGTTCAAATAGTTGTATAATTGCACACTGAGTAAACTACTAGAGGTAGGACTTCTTTGAAGAGGGACTTGTGAATACATACATTCTTCAATGGAGGGTAATTTTACAAAGTTACTCTCCAAAAATGTATGTATGTATGTATGTATGTATGTATTTATTTATGTATGTATCTATTTATCAGTCTGTCTGTCTGTCTGTCTGTCTGTCTGTCTGTCTGTCTGTCTGTCTATCTGTCTATCTGAAACTAATTCTAAAATCTTTGCTCACATACCCAACCCCTTAAACACCTGGCACTTGAGAAAAGCTTCTTTCCTGCTGTGGCTGAACAAGAGAGGGATAACTTTTGTCTCCATATAACGACTTCATGTTTTATAAAATGATTTACATTTTACATTGTTTTGCTACATGTTAATATCCTAGTTTTTGTGTGGCTTAGAAGCCTCTAGAACACTCTGTGGGCACTCCAAATCCTGTGTCAGCAGGATTTCTGGAATACTTTTGTTTCTTAGGGTGAAAATGTTGGACCAAGTAATCCTTACAAGGCTATTTTCACACTCCTCATCCTAACAGGACACCCTTCTTTGTAGAACTTTCCACAATGTGTGTTTTACTTTTCCCCTTAAGGGAACAGTTAGTGAGGAGATGGGTCAGAAATCTGACACTAAGTCTTGAACACCTTACACAAAAGTTACTGCTAATGCTCTATTCTTTATAAATCACAGGAACTAATATAGCAGGTTGGCGTAACTTCTTTCCACTGTGCCTTGAATAAAATGTAACATTTAACTCATTGTGTTATAAAAATCTCTTATTTACTTTACAAAACTGCCAGGTATTTTTGTTATGTTTGATTGACAAAATATACCCCCACCCTTTAAATTAATAACTTTAAGTGCTTATTTCTTTTGTTGCTAATATTCCACACTAGTTATGTAAGTCATGTACCTATTTAAATTTACTATTAATAATCAATAACAAATCACTGACAGTCCTATCTCAGCTGGCCACCATTGTTCACTAGTTCCTATTTCCTATGAGGATCTAGAGCCTAACAATTCCTTCATTCACACATTGTAACCATTGTCCTCTTAGTATCCACCAACAACATGATAACTGAGTCATCTATTATAAGGGTTTACCTGTGTCATTCACTGGAAACTAATGGATATTTTAATCATCTTTAATTTTGTGCTGCCATAACTGATGATACAGTGACTTTCAATAAATTTACATATTTACAAATGGTTCTGACTATTTTCTTAATTAGGATTCCTAATACAATAAAATCATAGGCATTAAAATTTATATATATTAATTTGTATTTCAAATTAAGTCAGAGAATTAGAAACCACAGATGGGAAACATTAAACCCCAAATTGCTAGTAACGTTAGTCAGAAACTTCCCAAGTTTTCCACTGAAGCCCAGACTATTGTGCTTCCTATACAATGACTTCAATTATTACAACGTGCCAGAGAAAATTTTACAATACATAAATGATAATTATGGACCGAAAACTGTCAGGCATAATAAACACCAGCTTCAGTAAATCTCAACAGCAATTCTAGATGGTCATTGGCCTTGATGACACCCAGAGTCAAAGTAGTTAATGAGTCACTGCCTGGGTTTATCCAGGGTTACATTTGGTTTGTTCCCAAAACACCTTGGTTCCATTTTGTGCCCTCATCACTAGGATACCTAGACCCATAACATGTAAGTCCTGAAGTGACACACCACTGTAGAGCAGTCACATACCAGTTGAGTCAGTTTGCTGTTGTTAAACCATTTTTTAGGCTTGAACGCTCTATGAATAGATAAATGAGATAAATGATCATGTTTGTGGAGATGAGAATAATGATCTTCCTTTTTTTTTTTTTTGAGACAGGGTTTCTCTGTGTAGCTTTGGAGCCTATCGTGGCATTCGCTCTGGAGAACAGGCTGGCCTCGAACACACAGAGATCCGCCTGCCTCTGCCTCCTGAGTGCTGAGATCAAAGGCGAGCACCACCAAAGCCCGGAGAGAATAATCATCTTAATATTACACATTCAATACAATATAGCAAACCACCACAAAATGCTATATAAATTTATAGTTATATGTCAATAAATAGTGTGTTTTCTAAAACTTCCCTTAGGTTGACCTCCAATATCTCAGACACACACCAAAATAAGAACAGTTGCTCAAAATTGATTAGTCCCAAAATATCTAGTGATAAATTTATCTCAGAAGGTAATAACGAGAAGTTGAAAAATGGTGTAAGAAAATTGCTGGTATTAAATTTTCCTTGTTTTACTTTTTTTATACCCTATTTTATTTTATCTTTTAAATCTGTTATTCACTTTAGGAATTTGGTTGCTTGTTTACCTCATGATAGTCTTTCAAATTGTGCATATATATATATATGTGTGTGTGTGTGTGTGTGTGTGTGTGTGTTTGTGTGTGTGTGTGTGTATTTACACATACATGGTCTATATATGTGTGCAGGCTTGTTTTAAAGTTGCTATATCCTGGCACATCTTTCCATATTGTGAATTATAAGCAAGCATCACAATACCTGGTATATTCTTTTTTATTTCATCCTACAATTTGGGATGTAAGATAATAATTTCTAAAGAACTTTCAATATATCCAGGATCCTAGTCCACCTCAAAATTGTAGAATACTCTAAGATAAATATTTTATATGTTAATGAGAGGCATCAGTTGACATTAGTGTTTCTTCATGTTGAATAAATTTCAAATTCATACTTCTTACTGTTACTGAAATTATTAAAAACCAAATATTTTGAAAGTTTTTAAAATCCTATTAATGGTTTCATTGTGTCACTCTGCTGAGATAATGAAAGCAATATAACACTAACTGTAGTCCTAATAACTAATGTTTTGGATTCAATCTATGACATTTCAGGTACTATAAATACCTTTCCCAGGTTATCATAAAATGCAAGGCTGTGCTGAAACATGAAACTTGCTAATAAACCAAATCATACTCTTTTCAACCAGATTTGAAAATGAGTGGACCCATTATAGAATAAACATCCTGTGAATTCATAATGAGCAGCAAAAGTGACAATTAATTGTACTGTAAGTAATGCACTTTATTTATTGTCCTGTCATTTGTGTGCTAACCTGTTGAGAGGATTTCCCTAGGCGTCAGAACTGTCAGGTAGGAAATGTTAGCCAGTAAATACACCACAGTTACCAGTGGCAGCACTGTAAATATGCATCTAGGAATTGTTTTATTTGGTTTCTTCAGTTCTCCTATAATGGATAAAAGAGAAACATTAATCTTTGTTCAAAAATATATATCTTAAAATTATCTTTAAATTGTTCATGTGCCAAATTTTGGACTGGGTTCTTTCTGTCCACTCTAGCCAGTTCTCTGTCTCTCTGTGTCTCTGTCTGTCTGTCTATCTGTCTGTCTGTCTGTCTGTCTGTCTGTCTGTCTGTCTGTCTCTCTTACACACACACACACACACACACACACACACATTCACCCCACACACTCACACACACTAAAAAAGTTCCTGCACACTGATTCTATTCTGAAGACATAGAGTATGGGTTCATGATGCCTGTTCCATTTGCACCCTTCCTCCATCCCCAAGCAACTCCATTAGGAAGTAGGCTCCGTGTTCAGAGTGTAGGAATAGAAAGAAATGAGCAGAAACTTCATGAGATTTAACCTCAAGAACAGAGCTTTACATCTCCCCTCACTTTACTGCTATTAGTTAGATGAATTTCCACATTATTCAAGAAGTTGATAGCAGTGTTCTAGATCTTTTAATGCAGTGACAACCTCATAAGCCTGAGACATCTCTGGCATGCAAACAACATGGAACTACTTCAAGCAGATGAGAGAGAGGCAGGGGGAAAGAGAGGGAAAGAGGAGAGAGACTAAATTCATCAAAAAAGGGAAAAAGTTATAAGAAAGTATAATCCACAAAATGAATGAGCAACAATAGTAAAGAGCCTAAATGTGCTATAGTCACTACACCAGAACAATCTGCTCTTCCTGAATTCAATTCCAATAGGCCAACTATTTTCACTACCTGAGCATTCACGCATTAACAGATAGGAAACTAGACTCATTTCAGAGTCTCCAATATTTGGTCCCAGAAAAGAAGAGATTGTTCAATAGGACAAATTTAGCCATGAAAGTCATTGCCAGATTGGTATAAACTCATTGAGAGACTCAAGGATGATAATTAAATTTTTAAGATTTAATTCAACATACAATGATAAATGTTTATTTCATTCATGCACTGTATCAGCATGACCTGATTTTTCCCCAAAAAGATTGGTAATTACCTGCTACATATGTAAAGCTTTCCCCGCCTGAAAATGCGAAGTATCCTTGGAAAAAGGCTTCTGTTAACTGGGAGATCACTGGAAACTCGGCATCAAAAGCATTTTCAAGTCTTCCTGCATTCTCTCTTTTTATTCTCACCAGCATGAACACCCCACTGAGGGAAATGAAGCCGAGTATGCCCATCTTCAGCACTGTGCTCCCTGTCTGAAGCCATGACAGCTCTCTCACACCACGAGAATTCAGAATTCCCACAATCCACAGCACCGCCAGGGCCAGACATTTCTTTGGTAGATTCGGGACAGAGCAGTTGGGATAGAAAGGCTGAATGCCATACTCGACAAGTAGCAGAGCTTGGCTAGCAACTATACCTGCGCCCGTAAACAAAGATGTCCAAAGTCTCAGGAATGCAATCAAGGAGCCAAAGCATCTCTTAATAAAATAGTAATGAGCCCCACTGTATGGGAAGGCTATCCCTATCTCTGCAAAGCAGAGGGAACTGGTCATGGACAGCACAGCACAGGCAGCCCAAATACACAAGGAGACTCCCACATTCATGCAAGAGTACTCAAGCACCCCCTTAGGAGATACAAAAATTCCTGCACCAATTATATTAATAATTAAAAAATTGACCCCCCAGAAATATCCAAGCTCTCTCTTAAGCTTTATTTGCTTTCTTTTATCCATTATAATTGAAAAAAATAATTCTATCTAAATTATATTCTGTAAATGTCTCAAAGTACTACTTTAAGAGATGTTCATGGACCCTCTGAAGTTTTAAAATTGTGTAGCCCATCTGTTCCACTTTAATCAAACTAGTCTATTTTCAATAATTAGCAAAATACTTGTGACACAGTTAAGTAACACAAAATAGGTTACTTATAAGGGTTTAATTTCACCTGTCTTTTAATTATTATCAAAATAGGACATTCAGTGGAAAATGAAAGGAACTTCAAAGACAGGCCACAATTACAGTGTGAAGCTTGGCCAGAATTCCCAATGCTAGAACACTATTCCTACCTCTAAGACGGGCTGTAAGAATACCTCTTAGCTCTTGGAAAATGCTTTGGCAGAAGGGCATAAATTAATTGTTCTGATTCAGAAATTACTCAATGGGGAAATTCCTGTCTACAGGTCATTGGTCTGAAGTGACCAACTGTGATTGTTTAACAGTTTTCTATATTGAAAATTTGTTTAGTTTAGTTTAGGAAAACAAAACTCCAACTTCTGGAGGAGATGGTCATAGGACTTCCAAGATAATGAAAAATTAAGCCATTCACAAATAGCACATCTGTCCTAAGTGACCTTTAGCAGACTAAAAGATATGAGATGATAACTCAAATTCACATAAAAAATACCCTATCAAAGCAGCTACACAACAGAACACTTAAAAGGCAATATTATGTAGTTTTAAAAGCTACTTTGTTTTCCCATCTGATTAAAAGGTTTCTGTTGATGTCTTCTACTGCTCAAAGATATAATTTGTGTTGTAGGATAATGAAAAGTTGTTCATGCTTTAACAGGCACAGGAGACTTTATAGAAAACATATTTTTTGTAAAATTTTTAAAAGTCAACAATAAAATGATTTTTAAAATTGAAACGCCAAGCACCATAAACCAAGGAAATAAAGGTGATTACTCTCATAACAACACTTTGACAGTAACATATGTAAACACTCTTGTGGTTTTCCACAATGTCAGAATTTATTGAATGACAATAAATTCATGAGGTTCAGCAGTTTCACTGACATTTTGTCAATTAATTCTACCTACATTTGTAGTTTGGCCAACATGAATATAAACTTTTATTTTCAGTCTCAAATACAAATATTAACTCTTATATAACATTATACACTAAATATATCTCTTTGTAATATATAATATATATATATATATATATATATATATATATAATGAATACAAGATACAGAAAGATCCTGACAAGAGTCCAAGCTCTTCTGATTTAGGCTGAGAAGTCTATATTGATAAGATAATGAACCACATTATTGCTTGGGGGTACCTGTATCTGAAGCTGTTAGAGTTGCAGTTTAAGAAGTAAGTCCAGTTGGGCTGGAGAGATGGTTCAGCAATTAAAGGCTAGACTCACAATCAAAAATATAAGAATTAAGTCCATATTTGAGTGTAAAGTTGAAGCCAAGGTCTGGTATCAGGGAATGGGTAGTTCAAGTCCAGGTTTAGATGGGCAAGACATGTGGATGTGTAGGCAGTTGAATAGGTCCTATAAAAAGCAAAGACACAAGTGGAGTCAAAACTCCAAGGACAGTTGTTGAATCTTCTGCTTGTAGGTTCTTAATGCATGTAGTAGGTATCCATTGATACACTTGTGTGGGACAATACCATAGCAAATTAGATGCCTATCATTTTATGGAGTCCAAGTGAAGGAATTATAACATTTCCTTTGTTTGACATAGTTTGATAACTTTGGGCAATTGACTTCTCTGATATGATTTTAACAAACTATATACTCTTTCAGTATCTTCTCAATGTGATAAATTATAGGGTGGCCCCGTCTATTTCCAAATTTAATCCATGTATTACTCTGTGATCAGTGGGTGGTACTTGGCAGATATTTAGCTTCTGGGTCCATCCATAGGCTGTAATCATTTTTCTTCTTTAATACAGAGTCAAGTCTTTCCCTCTTCTAGTGGGTTCAATGGTGTATCCTCTCCTTTTTCTCCTTCACTCACACATTCTACCAGAGGGTGTTGAGGGAAGGCAGTGACAGAGGGTGGTGCTGGCTGTGTTGGACTGCCTTCAGGTCCCTCTGCAGGATTTGGTGGCAGGAAGAGTCTGGCTTCCTTGGAAGGTCAGAGGAATACCCACTGGAAGCAGAAATGGAAGACGACAGTATAAGAACACATCCAACAACAGAAAGACTTATATGACATCATCAGAGTCTAGGGACTCTACCCCACCAAGACCTGACCATCCTAATACAGATGTATCAGAAGAGAATGACATTGAAAACAGCTTCATGAAAATGATAGAGGCCCTCAAAGAGGATATGAGAAAATTCCTTAAAGAAAAGAAAGAAAAAAACAAACCAAAAATTCAATCAATCAACAAAAGCTCTTAAAGAAAGCAAGGAGAGCCAAGAGAAAAAAACAATCAAACAGATAAAGGAAACACTTCAAGACCTGAAAACTGAAATAGAGACAATAAAGAAAATGCAAACTGAGGGAATGCTGGAAATAGAATAACTGGGTAAATGATCAGGAACTATAGATGCAAGCATAAGCAACAGAATACAAGAGATGGAAGACTGAATCTTAGGCACTGAAGTTAAACTAGAGGAAATAGATTCATCGACCAAAGAAAATCTTAAATCCAACAAATCCTTAACACAAAATATCCAGGAAGTGTGGGACACCACGAAAAGACCAAACCTAAGAAAAATAGGTATAGGAGAAGGTGAGGAAGTCCAACTCAAAGTGCAGAAAACATATTCTACAAAATCATACTAGAAAACTTTCCTAACCTATAAAAGTTCAAGAAGCTTACCATATACCAAATAGACTGGACCAAAAAACATCCCCTCACCACAATATAAGCAAAACACCAAGCAGAGAATAAAGAATGAATATTAACAACAGTGAAGGAAAAAGGCCAAGTAACATATAAAGGCAGACCCATCAGAATTACACCGGACTTCTCCATGGAAACCCTGAAAACCAGGAGGTCCTGGATAGATTTTTACAAACACTAAGAAACAAGGGATGCCAGCCTGGACTACTATACCCAGGAAAATTTTCAATCAAATTAGATGGAGAACATAAAATATTCCATGACAAAACCAGATTTACACATTAAATATTCACAAATCCAGTCCTACAGAAAGTCCTGGGAGAAAAATTTCAAACCAAGGTAGTCAGCTACACTCAGAAATACATAGGTATTAGATAATCTCACTTTAACAAAATTCAGAAATAGAAGACAATCTCACAAATAATACCACCACCAAAAACAAATACAAACAAACAAGAAATAATAATCAATGGTCATTGATATCCCTCAATATCAATGGTCTTACCTCACTTATAAAAAGACACAGGCTTGCAGAATGGATCCAAAGTCAGAATGCATCCTTCTGCAACATACAAGAAACACACCTCACCTTCAAAGACAGTCATTACCTCAGAATCTAGGGTTAGGAAAAGATAATCCAATTAAATGGCACTAAAAAGCAAGCTGGTGTACCTATCCTAATATCTAACAAATTAGACTTCAAACCAAAATCAATCAAAAGAGATGAATAAGGTCATTTTATACTCATCACAGTAAAAATCCATCAAGATGAAGTCTCAGTCTGAAGATATATGCACCAAATACAAAGGGACCCATTTTTGTAAAGAAAATGTTACTAAAATTCAAGTCACTCATTAAACACCACACACTTGTAGTGGAGGACTTCAACACCCCACTCTCACCACTAGACAGGACCACAAGACAGAAACTTAACAAAGAAACAAAGGAACTAACAGAAGTTATAACCCAATTGGGATTATCAGACATCTATAGAACATTCCATTCAAACACAAATGAATATTCCTTCTTCTCAGCACCATATAGAACCTTCTCTAAAATATACCACATAACTAAACAGATACAAAAAAGAATTTATATAAACCCCTGTATTCTATCAGATCACCATAGTTTAAAGTTAGAATTCAACAACAACACAAATTACAGTAAACCTACAAACTCATAGAAATTGAGCAATGCAGAAAGCATCATTCCTGAGTCAAGGATGAAATAAAAATAAAAGAAATTAAAGACTTCCTAGAATTCAATGAGACTGAATTCACAACATACCCAAACTTATGGGACACTTTGAAAGTAGTGCTAAGAGGAAAGTTCACAGCACTAAGTGCCCACATGAAGAAACTGGAGAATAGTCAACACTAGAGAATTAACTGCACAACTGAAAGCTCTAGAACAAAAAGAAGCAAAATCACCCAGAGAGTGGACATCAGGAAATAATCAAATTAATGGTTGAAATCAATAAAGTAGAAACAATGAAAACAATACAAGGAATCAATGAAACAAAGAGCTGGTTCTTTGAAAATTCAGTAAGATGGGAAAACCTTTATCCAAACTAGCCAAAATGAAGAGAGAGAGACCATGCTAATTAGTAAAATCACAAATGAAAACAGAACTTAACAGTGGACACTGAGGAAATTCAGTGAATCATCAGGTCTTACTTTGAAAATATGTACTTTCAACAGTTCGGAAATAATTCTTCACAAACCCCACATCTGACACAGGGCTTATCTCCAAAATTTACAAAGAACTCAAGAAGCTAGACTCCAAAACACCAAATAATCCAATTAAAAATGGGGTACAGAATTAAATAGACAATTCTCAATAGAGGAGTCCAAAGTGGCTGATAGACACTTAAGAAAGTGCTCAACATCCTTAGCTATCAGGGAAATGCAAATCAAAGCAACTCTGAGATATCATCTTACTCCTGTCAGAATGGCTAAAATCAAAAAATGCTAATGACAGTTTATGCTGGTGAGGATGTGGGGAAATGGCAACACTCATCCACAACTGTTGGGAGTGCCAACTTGTACAACTACTTTGAAATCAGTATACAGGTTCCTCAGGAAAATGTGAGTCAGTCTGCCACAAGATCCAGTAATTCCACTCTTAGGCATATACCCAAAAGTTGCAAATTCATACAACAAGGACATCTGTTGAACTATGTTCATGGCAGCATTGTTTGTAATATCCAGAACCTGGAAGCAACAAAGGTGTCCATCAACTGAAAAATGGATGGAGAAAATGTGGTACATTTACACAATGGAGTACTACTCAGTGGAAAAAACAATGGAATCTTTAAATTTGAAGGAAAATGGATGGCATTAGAAGAAACCATCCTGAGTGAGGTTACCCAGTCACAAAAAGTCAAACATAGTATGCATTCACTCATATATGTATTTTATATAAGGATCAGGTGATTGCCATCCTACAATCCACACTGCCAAAGAAGCTGGAAAACAGGGGAGTGCCCTAAGAGAGACATCCATGGTACCCTGGAGAAGAGGAACAAGATGTGAATCTCTGAGTAGATTGGGAACATGGTGTGAGGAGAGAGGGAGATGGGAGAAAGTAATAGAAGAGGAGGGATAGGAGGAAATGGGGGAGCAGGAAGATTAAGTTAGCAAAGAATAGAGGAGAGCAGGATAGACATATCATAATAGAGGGATCCATCATAGATTTGAAGAGAGATCTGGCACTACAGAGAATTCCAGAGTTCTACAAGGATGACAACAACTGGCAATCTGGGCAATAGTGGAGAGGTTTCATTGAATGCCCTTCCCGATAATGATATTGATGACTATCTTATATGCCACCCTAGAGCCTTCATCCAGTGGTTGATGTAAGCAGAGGCAGACACCTGCAGTTAAACACTGAACTGAACTCCTAGAATCCAGTTGCAGAGAGGGAGGAGTGAAGAGAAAATGGGTCAAGACTGATCCCACAGAAACAGCTGACCTGAACATGGGGGAACTCATGGACCCCAGACTAATGGTTGGGAGGCCAGCATGGAACTGATCCAGGCTCCCCTGAATGTGGGTTTCAGTGAGGAGGCAATCTATAGGACCTTGAGTAGTAGACAAGTATTTATCCCTGGCTTATGAAGGGACTTTAGGAGCACATTCCACATGGAGGGATGCTCTCTCAGCCTGGACACATAGGGGAGGGCCTAGACCCTGCCCCAGATGATATGACAGAATTTTGTGATCCTCCATGGAGGGCCTCACCCTCCCTGAGTAGCAGAGAGGGGATGGGCTGGAGGATTGGTGAGGGGTGGGGGAGGAGTGGAGGGAGAGAGAGCTGGGATTGACATGTGAAACAGGCTTGTTTCTAATTTTGATTAAAATGAATTAAAAAAAAGAATCAATGTTTCTTTTTAAAAGGAGACTTCTGGGCCAAGACACAGCTTTAAATATCCACTGTTTTTCTTTTCTTTTGTTTTCTTTTTTATAATTGGGAATAAATTACATAAAGGCACATTCTGATTTCAACAATTACCTTTGCCTTTTTTTGTTAAAAGATATAGCACTATTAAAACCATAGTCATCATCAACAATAATTTGATGTTTTAAAGTGAACATAGATATAATCATACATTTTAAATTTCAAATTTTTTGAGACTGCCTTAATAGAAGTTTACCCATTCATTTCTTTCCAATGTGTATCATTGCCCACAATAAAATTTATGCTAATAAACCATTTCATAAGCTATATTATTCAAGTATTTAGGAGTTGCTAAGCATGGAAATTATATAAGCAGAATTCAATTCCAAATCAAAAGTAAAATGAAATGTAGTAATCAAGACAGTGTGAGCAGTTGTGTTTTACAAGCCTTCGAGCCCAACTATTAGGACACACAAGTACTCAGGGCCCAAGGCTAACCTGAGTAAATTTGAAAGCAGGCTGTGTTCCACTTCTTGATTCCCCGTCTCTGTCTTCTCTACCTTATCCTTAACGAAGATTTATTTATTTATTTATTTATTTATTTATTTATTTATTTAAAGGAGTTTGGGGTTATTATGGTAAAGGCTAAAGACAAAATAAGACTCCAGAATATACAAAGCTTGTCAGAGACCAGAATGTTAACTGAAATGCAGACACACAAAAAATTCATTCAGGCATTGAAGATGGGAGCAACTGCTCCTTTGGACTAACGTTCTGCTCTGAGGAGTCTAAGAGACCTATGGGTATTTTGGTAGGGCCACAGTGCTAACTACCAGCAGCAAGCAGGATGATCATGCCGGGGTGGCAACAGGGTGGCTGGCAAGGGCACAGTGGTGTAATGCAGCTTGGAGCTCCCAAAAGTCCTACACTGGGACGCAATTTACAATCTCACCAACTCTGAAAAACAAGAAGATAAAGGAGATGAAAAATGGCTCATTTTGGGGGGGGCAGTTATATCTTCTTAAAAGACTTCTGTAGTTCCTGGTGCCACCAAAGGCCTTGTTGATGTCCATGGTCCTTGTTGCCACTTGAGGCAAGTTCATGTCCATGATGTTTTCTGTTGTCACTGGGGCCATGTGGATGTCCTCTATCTGAGCAGCAACTAGAAACTATACTGGATCCAACATGGTCTGAGACCATGTGACTGACAGCTGCTAGGAACAAGGAACCTTGACTACAAATAAATAACTTGGAATGAAGGACAATGGAAGGTTCTGGGACAATTGCTCCCTTTCAAAAAAAAAATTGAGAAGTGAGCATGATAAGGATGCATTGTATGAAGTTCCCAAATCATTAGTATAAAAAAATTATGTTGAGAACAAAAATCAGCCTGTAAAGTTCTCAAACACAATTGGCTAGCAAGATTTTGGAAACTGAAATAATCATATTTCTTGCTTAAAGTTGCAAAGGATTTGATTACATCTTGTTCAACTTGTACTAGGACAACTGCTCCATGTTCAAAAAGGCAAAGTCTTGAGGATCAATTTTATGATAACTCTGTCCACCAGCCTGGTCCCAGTGATAACTCAGCTCCAAATAACACACAGAGACAATATTAGTTATAATGATGTTGGTCAAAGTCTAGGGTTTCTTATTGGCTAGCTCTGTCTTAAGTATTAACCTATAGCTACTAATATATGTATTTCTAAAGGTTCTTATCTAACTGAGAACACCAGATACATGCCTCCTCTCTTCCCAGGATCAGATGGCTACTTCTCCTTACTACACTTCCCAGAATCCTCGTTGTCTCCTAGTCCTGCCCATCTTGCTTCTCTATTGGCCAACAGTGTTTTATTCATGAACCAATAAGAGAAACACATGTACAGAAGACTTCCCCCATCATCTCCTCATTTCTTCTAAATAAAAAGAAAGTTTTTACCTTTAAAGTAGTCAAATTATATATAACAAAGCAATGATCAAGAAAGAACTATAGTTATAGTATTTAGTCCATTAACATTTAGCAAGATTTAAAAAAATATTTTATAACCTTTCCTATCTTTGTGAGTCTAAAGTTTTATCTGTATCTTTTCTTTTATCATAATTAAGGAAAACTATAACAATGACTATCTTTCATCAACTCGATTAAAGACCACAGAAGGATAATATGTAAACTCTAGAATTGGCAGAGACAACTTGCTGCCTGGTCAGTTACCCCAAGTTCTTCTGCAATGTTCTATTTTTGTCAGACACATAGGCCATAATGTGTCTGACAGACTCCTCAGCAAATAGGAAACTAGAAACTGTCGACCTGTATTGGCAGTTTGTCAGTCACTTTTTTCTGTGTCCTATAGGATGTCTGGAAGACTCCTCAATGAATCAGGAACCCTGTAGCAATGTCCATCTTGTTTCATCAGTTACTTTCCTATGGGTCCTGCATGTCCATTTTATATAGCATAAAGTCAAACAGTCCAGACAAGAACAGTTTCTTGCCCAAATTGCTAGTCTTGCTATATTGGAAGCAAACTCCATAAAGAGTTTCTTCGATGTTCATCTTCCCTTCTGATGCAGTTGGTGTTGTCAGGAGCACTTGTCTCATTGTCAAGAAAAACTCTCATGTATTTTAAATGCCATATTCTGTAGGTCTTTGAAAGGTTTGAAGAATGCCTATCCAATTGAAATGTATCTTTATATATTTAAAAAACCTAAATAACCTAACTGTAAGTTTTGACTACTGTAGGTAATTATCTACAATATGTTTTTAAATTGCATTTTTGAATGAGCTATACAAACACAATATGTAAACAAGAGGAGAAGTACATATTTCATAAAACCAACTTTAAATTTATATCAATAAATTAAAATAGATTCCAGTACAAAGTATTCATTTCTATACCATAATCTCCTTTTTACCTTTAAAAAGAGATTGGTATTGGTTGTGAACATTAACCATTAATAATCAACCGCATTTAAATGAACACAAAAAATTGATAAACAATATTTGGGAATTTGGGTGTCGTTTATCCCAAACTTCTTCCTGCTGGTTGGGTGCACTGTCCATACCATGGGGATCACGACAAAACACAGAAACTTGGCTAAGTCCTTGTTTTTGTAGTCTGCAAGGCTGTATCATGTCAACTGTTTTAGATGTTGGATCACCTGGGACACTGTTTCGGGGGTCTTGCTTCATCAAACCATATTATTGTGGAAGGAATTCATAGCTTTACATATTCTGTGGAAACATAAGCAAACACTCTTTTTCCAAGTAACCTGTCCTAATGCTTAAATTTAGAAGTCAAGGCATTTTTAAAATGTATAAGCTGGATTAATTTAGTGGCATTTATAATTAAATGCATTTCAGCAGCTGTAGCCATCTAACAGTTTAAAGACAACATTATAGCGTATAGTATCCAGACTCTTGTGTTTTTTCCACCTTTATGTGGCTTTTTTATTACTCTATTTTTTTCATTTTCTGAGACAGAATTTCTCTGTGAATTTTTGTGGATCCTGGAATCCACTCTGTACACCAGGCTGGCCTTGAAATCCCAGAGATTTGACTGCCTCTTCCTCCTGCGTGCTGGGATTAAACATGTATGGCACCATACCCAGCTACTCTTTTTCTTTTCTCTCTCAAGCTTATGTATATTTTTCTTACTATAAATCTTTATCTTTTTCTAACCTTATGAGTCTTATCTGCTGCTAATATCAGTTGTTTGTCACTTATGCAAATCAGGAAGCATCTCTTAAAGGAGCCACAACATGTCTCTCAATGCCTGGGAAACAGTGCTCACATCAGAGAATGCTGCCACCAAGAAGCTGTGCTTGCCTCTGTTCTTTTGTTTCTAAAATCCCTTTTTAAGTTTTTGTGAGATTGTATTGGAAGTTCTTATGCCCACATTGTAGGCACACTGACCACTCCCACTTAGGGTGGTCACAGGTGTGGATGTGATGGCTATCTCAGTACAAACCAAAAGATATATTCCAAAGATCTGAGTGATGATACCAGAGGCTTCTGAGCTCAAAAGTAATAAAAACAAAACAATTCTCATGTTTGTTATTAAACCAAGAAAACATGACATTAACAATTAACTTAAATCAATATAGTACAGAAAGGGGATATACCTTTGTTATGTCTTATCATATTAAGTAATGTTAAAAAAAAAACAACCAAAAACCAAAAATCAGAATCTTCCTCCCAGGTATTTTCCTTTCCCACAGACACAGTGTGGATCTTGCAGGGCATTCCTGTTATATCCTTGTTTACAAGTGCGTTCACTCACTATAGTTTCTAGAAGGTCACTTTTGAGAATATTCTATACACTGTCCCATTTAGAGTTCCCAGCCTTCTTACACAGACTGCTACAGGAACTTGTGAGGTTAAGCAGGAATATTAGGAGTGATAAATGGTGATAGCAGTAGAACATATTGCAAAGCTGAGAGACCATTAAGCTTTCTATGGAGGTACATTCTGTTTGTTGGTTTCTTTATTCCTAGTTTTCTGGTTTCAGAAAGAGCCTTTCTGATGGTCTGGTTCTTGTTATGTAGACCAGGCTAAAAACATGTAGCAATCTTTATGCCTTTGCTTCCCAAGTACTGGAAATACAGGTATGTGTACATTTGTCTTTGGTGGCTGATTTTAACTGTTTATAATGAAATAAGTGACAAGAGAGAGAACACAAAGGCAGAATTTATTATCAAAATGAAAAGATGGCAGATAATGTGGACGTTCTCAATTGCACAAGATGTAAAATACCCATCATCCCAGTTGCACAGCTAGCTTAGGCACAAGAGTCACTTGAACAAAGGAATTTAAAGTACAGTCCAGGCTGCCCAACTCTGCCTCAATTGGGGTCAAGTGTGTTCTGAATACAATGTGATTTCATCAGGTTCACAGAAAAGTACAAGTGTGAGGAAACTTTAATGTTGTTTCCAATGTAACAATTGTATAGCTGTGCAGAGTTCAAGAAAGAGATGTGGTAACACATCTAGATTACCTGGCAGGGGGTGGAGCAGAAAGGGAGCCATACACAAAATCTGATATAACAATGTCTTCTCAAAATTTTAAATCAGAAACATCACAGACAGCCCCCAATTAAGGTGCTAGCTCACAGAATCAAGAACTACACAAAATCTCCCTTGAAAAGCATGCAGTAAATACACACAAATGGGGCAGCTATAAGAGACCAAAGAACTTATGGCTCCATCTGTGTGATTCTGGAAAAGCAGAGACTTGAGGGACTTCAACCTAAGAGATGTAAAGAAATGTGGGCTAAACTCAGAAAATCCTTGGAGGTGATATGAACCAAAGATATTATTCTCTGGGATTAAAACTCAATGCTTTCACTGTTTGGTTTTGAGCTTAATTGGTATAATTGAGCATAATTGCACTTGCCAATCATCCCCCCTCAATGGAAATATCTGTTCTATGCCTATCCCAATATTGTATTTAGAATTGGGTGATTTAATTTAATTCATACTTTCAGAACTACAGTGAGTTTGTCATGATAGCTTATACTTTGAGTCTGACCTATATTTGATTCACATGAGTGGCCTTTTGAGTGAATGCTGGAAGGGCTAAGACTTTGGGGCTATTTGGATTTAATTAATGTGTTTGGCCTGTGTCTAGAACATACATTTGTGGACAAGGACAGAATGCCATGGTTCCAATGAATCCTCTATTTTATGTATGTATGTATGTACTTATTTGTGTATATACGTAAGTATGTATCTTACACCCTGACTGCAGTTTCTCCTCCCTCCTTTTCCCTTAATGCCTCCCCCTCAAAAGTCCCCCTGTTTTCTCCCTCCAATACACCCCCCTCTTGATTTTTGTTCAGGAAAGGTCAGATCAACCATGGATATCAACAAAACCTGGCAAATCAAGTTTCAGTAAGACTAAGCACCATACCTTGTATTAAGGCTGTGCAAGGTGACCCAGTATGAGGAATTGGGTCCCAAAGGCCAGTAATATGGTCAGAGACAGGCCCCACTTCCACTGTTAGGAGTCCCACAAGAAGACAAAGTTTACACAGCTGTAATTGGTCAGTTCCATACAGGTTTCCTGATTGTTGGTTCAGTCTTTGTGAACCCCTATGAGCCAAGATTAGTTGATTCTGTGAGATTTTTGGTGGTGTTCCTTGCCCCTATGGCTTCTGCAATCTAATGTATCCTCTAAGTATTTGTTCATATCTCAGAAAACAAATCCCTCAATTCATAGGTTAACAGCATTTGGAGGGATCTATTTGGAGGTAATTAGACAAGGTGACTAAGACAGCATTAGCAGCTTCATAGACAGAGACTCAAGATGGTTCTCTTGTCTGTTCTCATGATGTTATACATTGAGATGACTCCCCAGCAAATGCCAAGCAGACACAAGTGCCATCCTGTACATATTACTAACAGTTAAAGTACAGAAGACATTCTAAAACCCTACCCAAAGAACAGAACAAAATCACTTACCACATAAAATGAAACTCATATTACAGACAAGTTGAAAATTAAATGCCTGCACATAGACTCTAGTGGAACTTAGCCCTCAGACACAATAAATCTATTTATTTCCCCTACAACACATTTACTACCCCTGTAAAATAGCCTACAGCTTCCTCACTTCTCTCTTCCTTTGTAAGCATTAGTTATCTGGCTTTCTTTGAGTTTCATAGTATGTGTGGCTCTAGAACTCATATTTATTAGCAATTTTAAATAAGTAAATCTCTAAATGGTAAAGAGAAATATTCTCATGCCCCTTCTTCCCTCCCTTTCCCCTTTTCTCTAACCCTCTGTGTTTCCTTCCTCACTCCTTCTTTGCTACTTTCTCCCTTCTTTCTTCCCCACCTTCCATTCTATTCTTTCCTTTTATTTTGCTTCTGGTTCTGTGGCTTGAACCAATGCTTCATGTAAACTAAGTGTAATCTGCTCAACTGAACTTCACCCAAGCTGCTGTCCCTACAAAAAAGAAAGTGAATCATTGCCTGTGAGAGCTGGCAAAGAGAGCTAAAAACTTCAATACTTATTGTAATAATTTACAGATGAAGGGTAAAGATTTACTCCTCATCCACTATTATTTTAAAAGGAGGGATAGCTAAACTATTTTTATGCTGGCTTTGGAATCTGGTTACACAATGTGTATTTACAGTTCCAGACAACACAGGAAAAGAAACAATGTTTTAATGTGTTCTTCCATCCTCTGTGTTCAACCATTCAAAATTAGAAAAAATGTCATGGTTTGCTTCACTCATTTGCACACCATCCAGTTGTCTCTTTTTGTGGACAAAAAATGCCATGAGTGTACATCCAATAGGTTGTACTCAAAAGTAAGCATTTTCTATGATCCAATAGCTTGAAATATTTATTACGTGTCTGTAGGGAGACACCCTAGCCCCGCCCAATAGCAACAGGTGGACCCGGGACTCACCCATAAGGGCGGGGTGAAGGGAAGCTGGGGTGACATAAGGGAAGGTTCTTAAGGGTGGCACGTGGAGACCCTGGCCCCTTCTCTCTGGCCACGCTAGCTTGGTTCCTGTGTGACCTCGCTCTGGCCTGCGTTTTGCTCTGGTGTTTTCCTAAATAAAGAAATCTTACCATCACGGACTATAGGTCATCTCTGAGTGCACTCTGTAATCTTAAGAGTTGGCGCCCAGACCCTGTGACCCGGGAGCCCGCTGGGGCTCCGAGTGTGACCGCTACAGCCAGGAAAGGCAGCCTAGGCCAGGGGCTGCAGGGAGCACCCAGCTGAGGCATCTCCACAGTGAGTTACCCATACTGCTTCTCCCTCCCCCGCCCCTGCGCAGCTGGTATCAGTCCTTCCGAAACCTGCCTCCCACCGTCCCCACTGGCCAGTGAGGTGAGCCTCCCTCAGCTGCTCCCTCCTCAGCACTCCTGCAAACTCCCTCTAATTGGAATCTAGCTCTGTCTGTGTTCTGGAGCAGCTTCACAAGCACAGCTGAGTGCTCCTCGCCGCTTCCTGTGGGCGCACCGCCACCACTGCGGCCACTGCTGCTGCTTCATTTCCAGAACCTCTGCCTCCCGCCTCGGTATCTCCACATCGCCTGCGTGAGTTCCCACCGCCCCTGCAGCTCCACTCGCCCGCTCGCCCGCCTGCCAATGACCCAGCCCCGGCCTCATCCGGCTTCCTGGCCACCGCCCCCCCCTTCCCCCCCCCCCCCCCCCCCCCCCGCCAGAGCTCTCCCGCGCATTCACTTTAGCTGTGTGTGCGCTTAGGGCCTGAACAGCAGAGATGCCTGAGTGCACAGCAGAGGGTTTACAGCTTTCGTCCACAGGGAACACTCCCTGCCACTTCATGCTGCTACCATTCCCCCATTCACGTCCCACGTAGCCGCTGCTGCTGCGGCTTGCTCCCAGAGCCCCGCCCAACATCTGCTGGGCCAGACCCTGGCAGGGTAAGCTTTTCAACTCTAGCTGTGGGCACAGCCACCTGCCTGACCCAATTCTAAAGGTACATTCTAAAGATTTCCTTAGGGGCAAAAAAACAGATTTCTGTGAGTCTGATCCTACTCAAAATAGATGCGGCTTCGCCACCTGCTGGCCAGACTTGGTTACTGCACCCAGAAATGGAATTACCAATAAATATGGCTGCATTTCCTTTGCAGTTAGACATGTATAACATATCTTATGCCTATATGCATTCAGTGCTGGAGGAACAGGCTGACTTGCTAAATATTGGCTTATATGTCTTGTTAGCTGTGACTATATTAATTCACATGTCATTGTTCCTCAGGAACAAAAGAAAGTCTGAGTTCTCCCACTTGCAGGACATACAAGCCTTACGTAGCCAGGCTCTAAATGAATCAAAACTGACCTATACATTGCTTCTTGAGCTGTTAGAAAACAAACTGGATGATAGGCTTCGTTCAATGTTCTATACAATGCAGGCAGATCTGTCTACTAATCAAGCTGAAGTGCAGCACATTTATAACAACATAAAAATAGACAGATGCTCCATCTTAGAGTCTTTACAGGCTGATTGGGCAAAGGACCGTGATGAGATTCAGGAACTTATTCAGACCTTACAGATCAAACAGGCTACAGACCATGAGGAACTGAAATCTAGTCTAGGGATGCTACAAACTAAACAGGCTACAGACGTTAATGGCAAGGCAAGCAGCATTGTTGCAGACTGCATGCAGCCAGTTAGAAACTCAGCTAGGCTCTCTCTCCTATTCCTTTGTTACTAAGGTACAAGATACCCAAAATAGGCTTCAACAATCAGATAATGCCACTAAATCAATGGCTGGGAAATGTGAGAGGGACTATAATGAACTTAGAACTGAGTTTCAAAGCTTACAGGAGGAGTTAAAGACCAGGGTTACCAAACAGGAAATGTCTATCGAGTCTATTGCTGAAATGAATCACAACCTTGATTCTAAATTTCAATCTCTGGATGGCTATTTCCATGCCACCCAAATAATAGCTAGGGATGAACGTATTACCCATCTAGAAAATCTTATAGGAGAATTACTGAAGCAAATCATGGATTCTGCATCATGCCTTGAATCTTTTATGGTGGATGAGATTAAAGCCTCTCATGAGGAAGTCCTGACCAGGCTGGCAGATCAGTTTGGTGGGGAGGACACACACTCACTCTGATCCGAGATGCCCACTTCAAGAAGGTATTTCAATCACCCTAAAGCAGTTACACACACACCTTTAGTCTACCTGGCCATGTTGGTGGACAAGCAACCATCTAAAAAACACTCCCAAGGGCAGACAGCATATACATGGCAGCCAACCCAATTAAAGGATCTTAGGCATATTAAAGAATCGGTTGTCTCATATGGTCTTCATAGCCCATACGTAAAACAGCTGTTGCATTCATGGGCCACCTTTAACAGGGTGACACCCGCAGATTGGGTAGGACTGGCATCAGCTGTCCTTGAAAATTCTTGCCAAATTGAATGGAGAGCATTGTTTAGGGAAGAAGGCAGGCTCCTAGAACAGCAAGCCCCCAGGGACGGAGTTGATGCACCCCTCCAAAAAATCCTAGGAGAAGGTATTTATGCTGATCCACAGATTCAGGCTGAATATGACGACCATATGCTGTCCCTATGCAGGACAGCAGCACTAAATGCATGGGACAAGGTTCGTGAATCAGGAGATCAACTAGAAGCTTATGCGAAAATAGAACAGGGACAAACAGAACCATTTAAGGACTTCTTAGACCGATTGACCAGAGCAGTAGACATACAGGTAGCAGATCCAACGATACGACATCCAATTGTGTATAGCTTAGCTTATGACAATGCAAACCCAATGTGCAAAAGAATACTTTTGTCTCTAAAGATCAGATCAGCTCCACTAGAAGAATGGATTCTGCATACTGCCCATGTTGACTATAACATATAAGATGCTGGAATCTGGGCTACTGCTCTCAACTCTGAAAAAGCTGATTCCATTATTACACACCTACTGGAGGTGATGGCAGTTATGGGTATACCGGCGCAGATAAAAACTGACAATGCTCCAGCATATGTCTCCACAAAAATGGAACAGTTATTCAAATATTATAACATTAAGCATGTCACAGGTATACCACACAACCCTACAGGACAAGCAGTTGTTGAAAGGTCTAACAGGACACTTAAAGAGATGCTCCATAGGCAAGCTGGTAAGTCGGAACCCCCCAAACATAGATTGCATAATGCTTTGTTAACGCTAAACTTTCTTAATGCCAATGACAGTGGACAAACAGCTGCGGAAAGACACTGAACTACAGAAAAAACTGCTGAACTGAATCAACCAGTGTATTTCAAAGATGTACTGACCTCGGTATGGAAACCCAGACATGTGTTACGTTGGGGTAGGGGTTTTGCATTTGTCTCCACAGGAGAAGAAAATATTTGGATACCATCGAAATTGATCAAGATTCAAGTTGAGGAAGACAACCCTCTCAACAAGGATGACTGACAGGTATTTACTGAGGTATAGCTCATGAACTAAATAAAAGCCTCCCAAAGGATGGCAAGTGCTTTGTTTTCATCCTCACAGGAAGACCCGTCTCCGCAAGTCAAAGGACACTACATGTGTAGATACTTAAGAAAATAATGTAGCTACAACCATCGAACAAAAGGAACGTGCCATACGGAAAAATTTACAGCTGTCTCTCAAATAACTCTATTTCTCTTCATTTCCTAGTCCCTATTCAATTAAATCGATGCTGGATTTAGAGTTGGATTTGGCTTTCCTACCCTAAAATTCAAGTATGTTATTTAACAACATTTTAAAGTTTCTGTGTTATATCAAGAAGTCAATTGCTGTAATACAGAATAAATGAATAAGAGGACTATCTTTGTCTTTTCTTGGCTCTTTCTTTCAAGGCCTATACCCTCTCATAATTGTTGTTTTTCAAGGATTGCCTTTCCCAGTACACATACATATACAAGCGAACATTTCTCTGATGACACTTATGTTTCAGTCCCATACAGCCAATGAGAAACAGCCTGACAACAATCCTGCATGCCCTGGAAAAAGAATTGGACTACACCTCCCTGACTGCACTGGATTCAACTCACTCCGTTTCGACTGACACTCCAAACAGAACCTCGAGTAATGACTTCAATCAAGTTGAGGATTTCAACGTAGATCTTCAATCAAGCAAATCTCATCTAACATGGACTAGACATAACTCATTAGAGACTTTCCCTGTACTAGCATTTTTTTCCACAGGACCCCACATGACTACCATCATCCCATTTCAGCAGGAAGTAATCTAGAAGATGCTACGCCCCCGTTCCCCATTATTATTAGGGTAGTGTAAGCCTAGTTAAGAATGACCTTCTTATTGTTTAGAGTTGGGATTGGAAGGAGGTGTTCAAGTTAGACACCCTTTCCACATGACTTTAAGACTTAGCTGGAATAGACATAGAATGTGCAATAGCAGATTATTGTGTCTTCTTATATTTCACCTTTATGATTGCTAATTTTAGACATTTTACTATTAAGTTTTAATCCTCTTTTAGACTAAAAGGGGAATTGTAGGGAGACACCCTAGCCCCACCCAATAGCAATCCCCACAGGTGCCAGGTGGACCTGGGACTCGCCCATAAGGGCGGGGGTGAAGGGAAGCCGGGGTGATGTAAGGGAAGGTTCTTAAGGGCAGCACGTGGAGACCCTGGCCCCTTCTCTCTGGCTGCGCTAGCTTGGTTCCTGTGACCTCACTCTGGCCTGCGTTTTGCTCTGGTGTTTTCCTGAATAAAGAAATCTTACCATCAGGACTATAGGTCATGTCTGAGCTCACACGGTAATCTTAAGACATATCAAAGTATGTTATTTTGCTTTGCTTTATTTTTCAGACACTGATGGAGCTCTGTTTAATGTAGATGAGAATCATAGTATAAAATGTTCATTTTTCCCTATACATGTGTATGGAATTATATTGTAAACAATGAAATGTGGACTGTTAATTTCTTCTTTTATAATTTGACATGGGTCAAAAATTGCAACTATGATATAATGTCATGTACTTCTGATAAGAATATTTTTACAAAAAAATGTTAGGGAATTACTTGAAAATGAAAATTTGGAAAATATTTCTGTTGCTGACTTTGACTGTTGGCATCATTGAGGGGAAAATTCACAGTCATCCTAATCATCCACATCACATAATGTTGGGAGGAAATATCCAATTTACAAGACATTTCCTTCTTATACATGAGTTTGTAAATTCTAGGCATATTCTCTTGGTAGGTCAGAGCAATCATCCTTTGATTCAGCTTTAGCTTTCTCAGATAATTTTATCTTTCCTATGACGTTTCTTCAATTCTGTCACAAGGTAATGAGAAGAGTAGACTGAGGAGAGAGATTATTTTTCTTCTCCTGGACTTTTTTCATTTCTTCCTGTGTGAAAATGCTTTCTCTTCATGAAGCCATGCATGTATAAACTGAATTTCAGACAAGTTCCTCATAATCATTACTTTACAATGTACTTCAAGGGCATGTGGAGATGTTACACTAAGTATCTCATACATAATGCAAATATTTATTAGCTATGAACCAGATACTGTTACAGGAACATATATCCCATTGGTATATAAAAGAGATAGTATAATGTCAATATGAAAGTTAGTTTCTATTGCTGGAATGACATTAACCATTAGGTATGTAAATAGCATACTGTCTTATTAAATGATACATGATAGGAAAAAATATCTATGTGACCAAAGAATTAAGGAGAATACATTGAGGAGTTACAGCCTGAAAAGAGGAATGCATATGAGCATCAGTGGGAAGATGACCATTGAGAAAAGAATAAAATGAGGTCCAAGTCTGAGCCAGGCTACACCCGCCTGAAGAAGTTTAGGGGAAAAGACAATATGAAAGCACATTCAACAACAGAAAAGCCAATACGACACTACCAGAGACTAGGGACCATACACCAGCAAGATCTGAACCTCACAATACAGATTAAGCAGAAGAGAATGACCTTAAAAATATCTTCATGAAAATGATAGAGGGCCTCAAAGAGGATATGAGAAAATCCCTTAAAGAAATGGAAGAAAAAAAACAAACCAAAAAATACAAGATGTCAACAAATCTTTCAGGGACACAGTTCAAGACCTAAAAACTGAAATAGAGACAATAAAGAAAGGAAAAATCAGAGGGGATGCTGGAAATAGAAAAGCTGGGTAAACAATCAGGAACTACAGATGCAAGCATAACAAACAGTGTTACAATAAATCTTTCTGCCAAAAGCCGCTGAGCCCCACCACCACTTTTGTGCTTTAAGCCAGCCGCCTGACCGAGTTGGGGCCCAAATGAATACACAGAAACTTGTATTAGGTTCAAATGCTGCTTGGCCAATGACTAGGATTTCTCATCTGTTAGCTCAGTCTTAATTATCATAAATCTATATATTTTATAAGTCTTATCTTATCAGACGCCTTATTGGCATCCCTCCTTGCCGGTGGATCACATTGCACTGCTGGAGGAAGAGCAGAGGGGAAAAGGGGACCCTTCCCATTTCTCCTTGCTAAATATGAGTCTTCTTGCTATGTCACTTCTGGCCTGGATTACCACTTCTCTACTACATTTCCCAGAATCCAATTTGACTCCTAGTCCTGTCTAACTTGCTGCCATTGGCAAACAGTATTTTATTCAATAATCAGTAAGATGAACATACACAGTACATTCCCCATCAAAACAGAATGCAAGAGATGGAAGAGAGAATCTCAGGAGTTGAAGATACACTAGGAGAAATACACTCATTGACCAAAGAAAATCTTAAGTCCAACAAATCCCTAAAAATCAATTGAGGGCTGATATCAATAAGGGGGGACAATACAAAGAATCAATATAATGAAGAGTTGGTTCTTCATTATATTGAAGAAAATCAACAAGATAGACAAAACTTTATCCAAACTTACCAAACTGCAGAGAGTGAACATGCAAATTAATAAAATCTAGAATGAAAAGTGGGACATAACAACAGACACAGAAGAAATCCAGAGAACCATCAGTTCATATGTTGAAAACCTGTATTCTTCAAAATTTGAAAGTCTAAAGGAAATTGACAATTTTCTGGATAGATTTCACTTACCAAAATTAAATCAAGAAGAGATAAATAATTTAAATAGACTGATAACCCATAATGAAATAGGAGCAGTCATGAAAACTCACCCAACCAAAAAATCCCAGGGCCTGATGGCTTCAGTGCAGAATTCTACCAGAAATTCAAGGAACAGCTAATACCAATTATGCTCAAAGTATTCCACACAATAGAAGCAGAAGGATCATTGCCAAATTCCTTTTAAGAGGCTTAAATAACCTTGGTACGCAAGTCACACAAAGACACAACTAAGAAAGAGAACTACAGACCAATATCCCTCAAGAACATTGATACAAAAATACTGGCAGATCAAATCCGAGGAAACTTCAGGGAAATCATCCACCATGATCAAGTAGGCTTCATCCCAGGGATGCAAGGATGGTTCAACACACAAAAATCTATCAAATGTATTCCAACATATAAACAGACTGAGGAAAAAAAAACACATGAACTTATCACTAGAGGCCAAAAAAGCCTTTGAGAAAATCCAACTTGCCTTCATGATAAAGGTCTTGGAGTCATCATGGATAACAGGAACATACCTCAACATAATAAAAGCAATATACAGCAATCCGACAACATACATCAATTACATGGAAAGATACTCAATGCAATTCCTCTAAAATCAGGGACAAGACAAGGCTGTCCACTCTCACCATACTTCTTCAATATTGTCCTTGAAGTTCTAGCTAGAACAATAAGACAACAAGGAGATCAAAAGGATACAAATCAGAAAGGAAGGAGTCAAACTTTCACTATTTGCAGATGATATGATAGTCTACATGAGTGACCCCAAAACTCTACCAGGGAACTTCTAAAGCTGATAAACACCTTCAGCTAAGTGGCAGGATAAAAGATTAACTCAAAAAACTGTAGCCCTGCTATATACAGATGATCTATTCATGGAGAAAGAAATTTGAGAAATATGCCAAAATCAACATAAAATACCTTGGGATAATGCTAACCAAAAAAGTGAAAGATCTGTACCATAAGAATTTTGAAGTCTCTAAAGAAAGAAATTAAAAAAGATACTAGAAAATCCTATCAAAATCCCAACACAATTCTTCACAGACCTTGAAAGAACAAATCTCAACTTTATATGGAAAAACAAAAGACCCAGGATGGCCAAAACAACCCTGTACAATAAAGGAACTTCTGGAGGCATCACCATCCCTGACTTCAAGCTCTATTACAGAGCTATATTCCTAAAAACAGGTTGGTATTGGCACAAAAATACACAGGTAGACCAAGGGAATACAGTTGAAAATCCCGTTATTAACTCACACCTACAAATACCTGATTTATGACAAAGAAGCTAAATTTATACAATTAAGAAAGCATCTTCAATAAATGGTGCTGGCATAACTGGATGTTGGCATGTAGATAGATCTATGTCTATCTCCATGCACAAAACTTAAGTCCAAATGGATCAAAGACCTCAACATAAATCTAGCCACACTGAACCTATTAGAATATAGAGTGAGAAATATGCTTGAATTAATTGGTATAGGAGAGTGCTTTCTGAATATTACACCAGTAGCACAGACAATGAGATCAACAATGAATAAATGGAACCTCCTGAAACTGAGAAGCTTCTGTAAGGCAAACGACAATGTCAAAACAGCAGCCTAGGAAAGATATTCATCAACCTCACATGTAACAGAGGGCTGATCTCCAAAATATACAAAGAACTCAAGAAGCTAGTCTCCAAAACACCAAACAATCCAATTAAAAAGTGGGGTACAGGACTAAATAGACATTCTCATTAGAGTAATCTAAAATGGCTGAAAGACACATAAGAAATTGTTCAACATCCTTAGCCATCGGGGAATGCAAATCAAAACAACTCTGAGATACCATCTTACTCCTGTCAGAATGGCTAAAATCAAAACCAACAATGACCATTTATGCTGGAGAGGATGTGGAGAAAGGGAACACTCCTCCACTGCTGGTGGGAGTGCCATCTTGTACAGATACTTTGGAAATAAGTATAGCGACTCCTCAGGAAAATGGGAATCAGTCTACCAAAGATCCGGCAATTCCACTCTTAGGCATATACCCAAAAGAAACACATTCATACAAAATTTCTTTCAATGGTGCTCATTGAAGCACTATTTGTAATGCCAGAAACTGGAAGAAACCTACATGACCCTCAACTGAAGAATGGATAGAGAAAATGTACATTTACACAATGGAGTACAACTCAGCAGCAAAAAAAAAAAAAAAACCTGAATCTCAAAATTTGCAGGAAAATGAATGGAACTAGAATAAACCATTCTGTCACAAAAAGACAAACTAGGTATGCACTCACACATATATGGATTTTACACATAGAGTAAAGGATTAGCAGCCTACACTACACACTGCCAGAGAAGCTAGTAAACAAGGAGGACCCTAAGTGAGACATGCATGGTCCCCTGGAGAAGGGGAAGGGTCCTGATCCCCTGAGCAAATTGGGAGCATGGGAGGATGGGTGAGGGAGCTAGGAGAATGATAGGAGAGAAGAGGAGGGATGAGGAGGATATGAGGGAGCAGAAAGGTTGAGTAAGGGGAAGAATAGAAGAAAGCAAGAAAGAACATACTATAATAGAGAGACATTTTAGGTTTACAGAGAAATAAGGCACTATGGAAATGTCTAGAGATCTACAAAGATGACACCAGCTAACAATCTAAGCAACAGAGGAGAGGCTACCTTAAATGCCCTCCTCTGATAATGAGATTGATGACTGACATATTCATTCCACAGCTGGTGCAAGTAGAAGCAGACACCCACAACTAATCACTGAACTGAACTGGAATCCAGTGGCAGAGAAAGATGAGTGATGGGCAAAGGACCATACCATGCTTGTGAAACCCACAGAAACAGCTGTCCTGAAAAACTGGGAGTTCTTGGTCCCCAGACTGGTAGCTGGAATACCAGCATTGAACTGATCCAGATCCCAGAAACGTGGGTTTCAGCAAGGGGACCTCAGAAATCTACAGGACCTCCTGTAGTAGTTCAGTACTTATCCCTAGCATAGGTGTGGACTTTGGGAGCCCATTCCACATAGAGGGATACTCCCTGAGCCAAGACACACATGGCAGTGGATCTAGGCCCTATCCCAAAGGATATGATAGACTCTTATGACCACTTGTGGAAGGCTTCACCCTCCCTGGGGAACAATCTTGTTTCTAATTCAAATAAAAAAGAGCAAAAATAATCTAATCAATAGGACAAAATAATCAAGAAGACATTACAATTCAAAACATATATACCCAAAACTCTCACATACACAATCAAAAAAAAAAAAAAACAAACTGCTGTAATTAAAGACACAGATTAATTCCAATTTAGTAACAGTGCATGATTAGATTTGAGAACCTTTGACAGGTGGAATTCATGTCTATGGCTAGTGAGTTTATGGGCTGTAGAGAATAAATAAACTTCAATAAACCAACATAATTTCTAACTGTGTTCTAAGTCTTTCCCATACATCCACAGAAAAATGAGGACTTACCCATCATGAATGAAACTTGTTTTTGTAACAGACAGGGATTATTACACAGATATAAAACTCATCAAAATGCAGAGAATTGTATGACTCTGTGATGCCCAATCCCAACTGACACATCTGCAGTGAAACCCTTACACTCCAGGCTCAAGATTCATGATGGAAATGGAATGGAAAGATTATAAGAGCCAGAGACCCAGTGCTGTTAGACAGTGTCAAGTAGGCAGGATTAGGAAATTGCATCCATGGGCTCACATGAGGTTGTCTAAAAGAAAAAGATAAATGTAACACTACTTTACATGCCTACTCAGATAGAGGAAATGACATCACTCTCAGATGAAGGGTTATAGGAGGGCAGTGGCAGTTGAGAGAGGGGGAGTAAGTTTCCTTCATGAATGAGCTCACATAAGTTGTCCAATCCAAAATGGTCATTCTTGGACATATGGACATAAGAGAAAAATTAATGGCTAAATGGACTCAGTAGTGTGTTTGCGTGTGTGTGTGTGTGTGTGTGTGTGTGTGTGTGTGTGTGTGTGTGTGTGTGGTATATATATAATATATATATATATATATATATATATATGTATATATGAATGTAATGTATGTGCATGAAATAAGAACTCTTAAAGAAGAAATCATGAGTTTGGGAGGGGTACATGCAAAGTGTTTTCGTGGACAGTGAGGAGTAGGAGTGATGTAGATACAGTGTTCATTCATGACATTTTCAATTAAAATCATAAGAACAAAAAATAAAAACCAGCCTTATATTTTCAACCGTTTCTTCAAAATTTGATGATTTAAATATTAAAATATTAATATTTAATAATATTTTCTGAGTGCTGAGAAGGTTTGATGAGACATAAAAAGGATGGTTTTGACTATCCTTTCAGCACTGTAGGTGATGGCACCTCAGAAAATGTGCCTCACGATAGTGAGGGCCGCTTTTAACTGTTCTTAGAAGATGTTGTTTACCCTGTTAGTTATCTGAGGACATTGCTGAAGCCCACTACTATAACTAATAAGTTTCCATAGGAAAAACTGTCATCTCTAACAGGATAGCAGTCTCTGAATAGAAAATCATAAATCATATATAAAAAGCACTAATCTCAGAGATGGTTCTAGTGACCTGGTTTTTTTTTTTTTTTTAATTATGAAACTGTTGGCTGGTTGCTTGGGCTTCTTTTTCTTCTTTTTTATTTAAATTATTTAATTACTACTCATATTTACATATCTACTCCCCCATTCCTTTGCCCTCCTATCCTCCCATGTTCCCACCAACTCCCTCAACCCATCCCCCAACTGCTCCCCAGGGATAGTGAGGCCCTCCACAAGGGACCTTCAAAGTCTGCTATATCATTTGGGGGAGGGCGCATGCCATCCTTGCTGGATCTGGGCTGCAGTAGTATCCCTCCATAGGGAATGGGCCCCCAAAGTCCATTTGTAATCTAGGGTTAAAGACTGGCCCCACTGTTAGAGGTCCAGAGACTATCATGGCCTCCTAGCTGGCGCCCACTTTCAGAGGGTTTGATTCCGTCCAATGCTGTTTCCCCAGCTTTATGACTAGGGTCTCCATGCTCTCACTAGGTCAGGTCAACTGTTTCTGTGGGTTTCTGCAGCACCGTCATGACTCTTTTGCTCATCACTCCTCCCTCTCAGATGTTTTTATGTAAGTGCCACCTTAACTCATGAATAAATGGAAGAACATAATTACTTTTTAAATTTTGTGTGTTATAATAGCAAAGGAGAAAAACCATGAAAACCTTGTGGATTTAATAATTTTGCAATTTATAATATTTTGTAAGGTAATTTGATACATTCAAATAATCAGATACTTAAAGAATTTTTGGACATCTAAGACTGTTCTTGCAAATGGTCAGCCCTGAAGATATATTTCTTTCTGTTTCTTTTAGGAATAGGCTTCTCTGATGTTAGCTAAGCAACACAATGATCTATGAGTATAGCAGATTGTCATTAGAAGTCATTTTATTGCTAGGAGTTGTAGTTTTTGTTTTATTGTGTTTATTTATTTAGAATAGCAATATTTTGTTTCACCTCAGGCATATGGGCTATCTAATCTCTGATCCTTGGTCACTTAAGCAGTATCAGGTAAATGCGTTCCATTTTGTAGAGTAAACCTTAAGTCAAATCAGATATTGGTTGTTTACTCCCACAAGCTTTGTGTCACCATTGTTCTATCCTGTACTAAAGACACTAACAGGTGTGAAAGTTCTATTTGGACACCAACTTGACCTCTGTATATTCAATGAGTTGTGTAGGTGTTATTTTCAGCAGTGGTGTCTTGCTGTCAGTTTATGGAGAGCAATCCACAGTCTTGGCAGCAACCAAAAGGCAGAGAGAGAGAATGCTAATTAACAAAATCAGAAACAAAAGGGGGATATAACAATAGACACTGAGGAAATCCAGAGAATCATCAGGTCATACTTTGAAAACCTGTACTCCATAAAATTCGAAAATCTAAAGGAAATGGACAGTTTCCTGGATAGATATCACCTACCAAAATTAAACTAAGAACAGATAAGCAGTTTCTATTGTCCTATAACCCCAGATGAAATCGAAGCACTCATCAAAAGCTTTCCAACCAAAAAAAGCCCAGGGCCAGATGGCTTCACCACAGAATTCTACCAGAAATTCAAACATGGCTAATACCAGTACTGCACAAGTTGTTCCACACAATAGAAGCAGGAGGAATATTGCCAAACTCTTTTTACGAAGCTATAATCACTTTGATACCCAACCCACACAAAGATACAACTAAAAAATACAACTACAGACCAATATCCCTCATCAACATAGTTGCAAAAATACTCAACAAAATATTGGCAAATCAAATTCAAGAACACATCAGAAAATCATCCACTCTGATCAAGTAGGCTTCATCTCAGGGATGCAAGGATGGTTCAACATATGAAAATCCATTAATGTAATCCACCATATAAACAAACTGAAAAAGAAAAATCACATGATCACTAGATTCTGAAAAAGCCTTTGAAAAAATCCAACACCCCTTTATGATAAAGATCTTGGAGAGAACAGGAATAACAGGAACATATCTAAACATGATAAAAGCAATATACACCAAACCAACAGCCAACAACAAAATAAATGGAGAGAAACTCAAAGCAATTCCTCTAAAATCAGGAACAAGACAAGGATGTCCACTCTCTCCATATCTCTTCAATATTGTACTTGAAGTTCTAGCTAGAGGAATAAGACAACAAAAGGAGATCAAAAGGATACAAACTGGAAAGGAAGAAGACAAACTTTCACTGTTTGCAGATGATATGATAGTCTACATAAATGACCTAAAAACTCTACCAGGGAACTCCTACAGCTGATAAACACCTTCAGCAAAGTAGCAGGATACAAAATTAACTCAAAAAATCAGTAGTCCTACTTAATACAGTTGATAAATACAATGACAAAGAAATCAGAGAAACATCACACTTCACAATATCCACAAGCAACATAAAATATCTTGGGGTAACACTAACATAAAAAGTGAAAGACCTGTACAGTAAGAACTTTGAGTCCTTAAAGAAAGAAATTTAAAAAGATACCAGAAAATGGAAAGATCTCCCATGCTCTAGGATAGGTAGAATCAACATAATAAAAATGGCAGCCTTCCCAAAAGTAATCTACAGAGTCAATGTAATCCCCATCAAAATCCCAATACAGTTCTTCACAGACCTTGAAAGAACAATATTTAACTTTATATGGAAAAACAAAAGACCAAATAGCCAAAACAACTCTGTACAATAAAGGATCTATTGGTGGCATCACTCTCCCTGACTTCAAGCTCTATTATAGAGCCATAGTTCTGAAAACAGCTTGGTATTGGCACAAAAATAGATAAATAGACCAATGGAATCTAATTGAAAACCCATATATTAACCCACACATCTATGAACACCTTTTTTTGACAAAGATGCTAAATCTATACAATGAAAGAATGATAGCATCTTAAACAAATGGTGCTGGCACAACTGGATTCAGACATGCCAAAGATTGCAGATAGATCCATATCTGTCACCATGCACAAAACTTAAGTGCAAATGGATCAAAGACCTCACCTTAAATCCAGCCACACTGAATCTTCTGGAAGAGAAAGTGGGAGATACCCTGGAACGAATAGGCGCAGGAGACTGCTTCCTGAACATTATACCAGTAGCACAGATATTGAAATCTTCAATTAATAAATGGGACCTCCTGAAACTGAGAAGCTTCTGAAAGGCAAAGGACATAGTTGGTAAGACAAAACGACAGCCCACAGAATGGGAAAAGATCTTCACCAATCCCACTCGGACAGAGGGCTGATTTCCAAAATATACAGTGAACTCATGAAGCTAGCCACCAAAACACCAAACAATGAAATTAAAAAGTGGAGTGCAGAACTAAATAGAGAATTCTCAACAGAGGAATATGAAATGGCTTAAAGACTCTTAAGAAAGTGCTCAAAATCCTTGGCCATCAGAGAAATGCAACTCAAAACAACTCTGAGATACCACCTCACACCTGTCAGAATGGCTAAAATCAAAAATACCAATGACAATCTATGCTGGAGAGGATGTGGAGAAAAAGGAACACTCCTCCATTGCTGGTGGGAGTGCGAACTTGTAAGACCACCCTGGAAATCAGTATGGCAGTTGCTCAGAAAAATGGGAATTAGTCTACCTCAAGATCCAGCAATTCCTCTCTTGTGTATATACCCAAATAATGCACGTTCATACAATCAAGACATATGTTCAACCATGTTCATAGCAGCATTGTTTGTAATAGCCAGAACCTGCAAGCAACCTAGATGCTCCTCAACTAAAGAATGGATAGAGAAAACATGGTACATTTATACAATGGAGTACTACTCAGCAGAAAAAAAGCAATGGAATCTTGAAATTCGAAGGAAAATGGATGGAACTAGAAGAAACCGTCCTGAGTGAGGTAACGCAGTCACAAAAAGACAAACATGGTATGTACTCACTCATATATGAATATGAGTGACATAGAGCAAAGGATTACCAGCCTACAATCCTCTTCACCAAAGAAACTAGGAAACATGAAGGACTCTAATGGAAAAATGCTTGCACCCCAGGAATGGGAAGTGGTGGAAATCTTGAGCTAATTGGGAGCAAGAGGGTAGGGGAGAGAGAGTTGCCAGTATGAGAGCAGGAGAAGAGGATAGGAGAGGAGGAAATGGAGGAGCAGAAATATTGAGTTGGGGGAAGAATAGAGGAGAGCAGGATGAGAGGTACCATATTAGAGGGAGCCATTATAGGTCTGAGGAGAGGTCTGACACTAGGGAGACTTCCAGAGATCTACAAGGATGACACGAACTGACAATCCAGGTAATGGTGGAGAGGAGAACCTAAATGCCCTTCCCCTGAAATGAGATTGATGACTACTTTTTATGCCATCCTAGAGCCCTCATCCAGGGGCTGATGGAAGCAGAGGCAGACATCCACACATACACACTGAACTGAACTTTGGAATTTAGTTGAAGAGAGGCAGGAATGAAGATCAAAGGGGTTGGTACCAGGTTGCAGAAACCCACAGAAACAGCTGCCCTGAACAAGGGGGAACACATCGACCCCAGATGCTGTCTGGGAGGCCAGTTCAGGACTGATCCAGACTCCTGAACATGGATGTCAATGATGAGGCCTCTGTAATCTAGGAGGCCACTGGTAGTGGATTAGTATTTTTCCCTGGTGTAAGAAGAGACTTTGAGAGCCCAACCCATGTGAAGGGATGCACTCTTGCCCTGGACACATTGGGAAGGGCCTAGGCTTAGCCCAGGATGATGTGGTGGACTTTGCGGAGCCCCCAATGAGGGCCCTACTCTGCCTGGGGAGTGGAGGGGAGGTCGGGGTAGGAAGTGTGAGGGTAAGGGCAGGGAGAGGGAGAAGGGATTGACATGTGAAATAAGCTTGTTCCTAATTTGAACTAATAAACTAAAACAACAACAACAACAAAAACCTAACCAATTCCATTCATGAAGTTTCATGTTCATATATTTGATCCATTTGTAGTTGTGTTTCATCCAGTGTGATATATATGGTTCTATTTGGATTCTTCAACTTGAAGCCATCCAATTTGACTAATGCTGTCTGTTGAATATGCTGTCTTTTTTTTCCAGGGTGTGTTTCTGATTCTTTAAAACAAACAAACAACAACAACAAAACCCAGGTGTCCACATAGGTGGATTTATGCCTTGGTATTTATTTTAATTCTATTACTATGCATCTCTTTTGATGCCAATATTGTACTGTATTTATTATTATAAGTCTTTTTTACAAGTTGAAATCAGAACGAGTGATATATCTGCAGTTAATTTATTATTTGGAATTGTTTTATTTATCCTGGGTTTCTTGTGCTTCTATTGGAGATTGAATATTGTTCTCTCAAGACCTGGGAACAAGTGTATTGTAATTTTGAGGGGAAATGGATTGAAACTGTAGATTGCTATTTGTAGAATGGTATTTTTCACTATGATAATCCAACCAATCCTTAAACATGTGTAATGATACCTTGCTTGAACAAATAAAGCCTATCTGAAGGTCAGAGACTGGAGCTTGCCACTAGCTAACCATAGAGGTTTGGAGGTTTGTACAGACAGACAGGAAGGGAGAATGCTGGGTGGAAACAGGATATAAGCAGGGAGAAACAGGATCTCACTCTCTTGGCTACTGAGACTTTAATGAGAATCCATACATTGAACAACATTAGGAAAAATACTGGATTTTCAGTGTCCTTGAACTTGCTTTGGTGGTACAGCTCTGACACCTGCTGGCCAAACATCATCATTGTGACTTAATGTTAAGATAATAATATGGTGTTCCTTATTTCCTGGATGTTTTGTGTTAGGGATTTATTGGGCTTAAGATTTTCTTTGGTTGATGAATCTATTTCTCTTAGTGTATCTTCAACACCTGAGATTCTCTCTTCCATTTCTTGTATCTGTTGGTCATGCTCGCATCTGTAGTCCCTGATCGAATACCCAGATTTTCTATTTCCAGCATTCCCTCAGACTGTGAGTTTTTGTTTGTTTGTTTGTTTGTTTCTTGCAATTTTTGGGTTGTCTTTTCCACCATTTTTGAATTTTTTTGTTTGTTTTTTCTTCCATTTCTTTAAGGGATTTTCTCATAGAGGGATACTCTTGAGCCTAGACACATGGGGGAGAGACTAGGCCCTGACCCAAATGATGTGACAGACTTTAATGATCTGCCATGGAAGGCCTCACTATCCCTGGGGAGCAGAAGTGGGATGGAATGGGGGTTGGTGAGGGCATGTGAGGGAGAGGAAATTGGGATTGATATGTAAAATATAATTGTTTCTAATTTAAATAAAATATGGTGAAGAAACTTTCTTAAGTCAATAACTGTAATACGCCATGCTTTAGGTATCAGAGAAGGCAAGGGCATTCCAGGCTTTTTAAAGAGTTCTTTGCCAGAATTACTTTATTTATTACTCTCTGGTCAGTATACATTCTCTGTTTTCCTGATTTTTTTTTAATAACAAATATAGGAGAATCCCGAGGCCTGTAGATTCTTCAATATGTCCAGAATTTAGCTGTTCTTGAACCAGTTGTTCTAGAGCCTCTAGCTTCTCAGAAGCTCCAGGTCAATGCCCTACCCAGAAGGTTTGTAAGTTACCCATTTTAACAGTAGGGCTTTTGGTACCTCTATGAGTTCAACAATTGTTTTATTTTGTTTTTGTACATCCTGGGTGGTAGGTGTTTGTCTTATATATAGCCATATGACATTTATTCCCATAAATATGAGTCTGTTTATGGTTCATTTTTGGTAGTGGAGGCATTTTAATCTGGGTATTCTATTGCTGTAATAGACAGATTATGACCCCATAGATTTACTAGCATATTAGCCAATATGGCTTCAGACTTCATCTTTGTCCTTCGGGCCCTGTGTATTCAACCCATCTGATGCTTTGTTTTACCTGATATAGAGTTCCAATCTCCAGGAGTCGAACATCTATCTCCTGAAGAGGTCAAATTGGATGCCATGATTCTACAGTGATAATGGTGACATTTGCACCTGTGTCCAGTAATCATCCAAATAATATTTATTTATACTCTTAGCTTTGGTCTTTGCTCATTTGTAGAAGCTTGCCAAAATATACATTTTCTGTTTCCTCTTTGAATTTTTGATTCATCCTCCAAAGCTAATCATCAACCTTCCAGAGTGGTAGGATTTCTTACATTGGATTTCCCAATTGTTCTGAGAAGGATTGTCCTACACAGTGACAGGGAATGACTGAACCAATTTCAACATGGGTGCCTCCTAAAGGCCCCCCAAGGAGTTTTCCAATAGCAAAGGGTTGCCTCATTTGTCTCTTTCCAATCTATATTTATTTGGTCCAATGTTGACTTATGCCACATCTTCTACATAAACCAGAATGTTGGGGCCTTATATTTGAGCCATTTCCAGAAGAAACATTATTTCAAGGAATGCCTTACCTAAAATTTCTTCTCAGATGGCCTATTCTACCACAATTTAAAAAATTGGTATTTTGATGTCACCACGTATCTTTAGAGATCTCTTCTCCTACACAAGCCTCAGTGTTATATAGTCAAAAGAATCAACATTGTGTATGAGTAGGATCCATTTATCCATTGTTGCTGATCTAATCTTTAATGCTCCAACCATCTTTTTGCATTCTAAATTAACATTTTTAAAACTAGAGATCCAATGAGTACTCATCTAGATTCTGGATCTCCTACCCCTCTTTGTACAGCTTTAGTCAATCTTTGCAAAAAGTCACTAAAGGATTTTTGGGTGCCTTGTAGAACCTTAATATGACTCAATTCTAATCCCTGGTTTTTGAATGTTATCCCAAGCATTCAAGGCTCCTGCACAGCATTGGAACAAACTGTGTTCATTGTATTTAGCTTGAGTATCTGCATTAGCATAACTGCCCTCACAAATTATTTGATCTTGGGAAGCCTCACAACCTCTGATTTTGTCTTGCCATTCAAGGGCCTCATTCTCTTTCCTCCAATATGACTTCCATTGCAGGTATGGGCCAAGTTATAAAACTGCTGAGACTAACCGAAGCAGGTAATTTGGAGTTATTATATTTCTTGTGCCTCACCTTTGGCGAATGCATACCATAAGAAACTGCTGCTTCCTTAATATCTTTTAAATCTCTCATATGTCTAAGCTCCAGTTTACATTCTGTATATCCTTCTCGGTGATCAGTAGTTGCTGGTTTTTGAGTAATAGTTAAATAATAGACCATAGCAGGTGATCATGATCTCAGTCAAATTATCTGATTCTGAAAGGTACTGGTGATAATAAATCTTTTTATTCTCTATTGTTTGTAAGGTAACTCCTGGTATATCAATTTTAAGAAGGTATTCTATGGCCTACAATCCAGGCACCATTGTCTTTTGGAAGCATCTAACTCCATGAACTGTAAAAACTTTTAGCTGGGGGTTGGTGGCACATGTCTTTAATCCCAGCACTCAGGAGGCAAAGGCAGGCAGATCTCTGTGGGTTTGAGGCCAGCCTGGTCTCCAGAGTGAGTGCCAGGATAGCTCCAAAGCTACAAGAGAAACTCTGTCATGAAAAACCAAAACCAAAACAAAACAAAACAAAACAAAACTTCTATAGATTTCATTAAACCAGTCCATTTGTTTTTCTCATCATTTACATATGATTCCAGTGAGTTAATATTCTCATTCTTAGAAATTATTTGTGTGGAATGTTGATACCATTCCTAAAACAATGTTCTATCTTCAAGCTTGTAATTAGTCTTAGACATAGAATGATTTTTTTCTGTTAACATTTCATTACCATGTTCCATTTTGTGGATTCTGTTTGTCAAATTATGATTCTCATTTTCAAATATATTAATCCTTTTTGCTAAGACCTCATTACCAACCTGTAAAGTCTGCATCATTTCTATAAGTTCCTGATTCTTAGCTCTATTATCAAACCATTTCTTTAAGGATCTGATATGGATTACCAAGGTAAAAGCAATTATAGCTAAGAGTGTATATGTCTCAGGTAGGTCTTATACTTCTTTTAAAATTCCATTCATAGTAGAAGCAAAAAGTTTTTTTTTAAACTCCTGGGTGATTATGTTATCCATCATTATTGTAGCAGTAGTTAGCAAATTGTAAAAAAATATTAATTAATCTATTTACCAGCTTAAAATGCAAAAATATACAATAATTCACCTCAAATTAAACCCCCAGAATGTCATCCTTGCCTCTCATCATCAGTTACCTCTTTTATTGTAATTAGAAACAAGCTTGTTTTAAATGTCAATCACAGTTCCCTCTCCCTATCATCCTCCCCTGCAACCCCCCCCCACTGACTCCATATCACATCCCCTTTCTACTACCCAGGGAGGGTGAGGCCTTCCTTGAGCGATCTTCGAAGTCTGTCATATTATTTGGAGCAGGGATGTGGCCCTCCACCATGTGTGTAGGCTGAGATAGTATCCTTCTATGTAAAATGGGCTCCCAAAGTCCATTTGCATACTAGGGATAAATAATGATCCACTACCAGAGGCTCCATACATTGCCCAGGCCTCCTAACTGACACCCATGTCCTATGCTGGTTTCCCAGCTATCAGTCTGGGGGCCATGAACCCCCTCTTCTTCAGGTCAGCTGTTTCTATGGGTTTCTTAGTCAGGTCTTGATCCCTTTTCTCATCACTCCTCCCTCTCTACAAGTGGATTCCAGGAGTTAGGCTCAGTGTGTTTGCTGTGGTTGTCTACTTCTTCTTCCACCAGCTACTGGATGAAGGGTCTAGGATGGCATATAATGTAGTCATCAATCTCATTATAGAGGAAGGACATTTAAGGCAGCCAATCCACTATTGCTTAGATTGTTAGTTGAGGTCATCCTTGTGGGTCTCTGGACATTTCCCTAATGCCAGATTAAACCTATAATGGCTCCTTAAGGTATCTCTTTTCTTGCTCTCCTCTGTTCTTCCTCCGACTCAATCTTCATGATTCCTCATGTCTTTTTCCCCTCTGCTCTTCTCCCCTTCTCCTTCTCCTAACTCCATCTCCTCTCCCTCAATGCTCCCAATTTGCTCAGGAGATCTTGTCCCTTTCCCTTACTACAGGGGACCATGTATGTCTCTCTTAGGCTCTTCTTTGTATCCTAGCTTCCCTGATGGTATGGATTTTAGGGTGGTAATACTTTGTTCTATGTCTAATATCCATATATGAGTGAGTGCATACCATGTTTGCCTTTTTGTGACTGGATCACATCACTCATTTCTGCTAGTTCTATCAATTTGTCTGTGAATTTGAAGATTATATTTTTGTTCATTTTTTCTTGCTGAGTAGTACTCCATTGTGCAAATGTTCCACATTTTATGTATCCATTCTTTATTTGAGGGACGTCCAGGTTGCTTCTAGGTTCTGGCTATTACAAGTCATGCTTCTGTGAACTATATCTTTACAAGAACAAGAGAGGCAAGAGTTTGCCTTCATGGTACCTACTTACAATAATTCTCAACCTGCTAAAATATATCAGTGGAAGGTTCTCCCATATGCAATGTTAAATAGGATCATCCTATTGCAATATTTTTAAGGCAGCCATTAGAATTAATATGTAATTTCATTAGTCTATAATTTGCCATTGCATGGATGACATTTTATGATCTGATTCAAATGTAGATAATTGATAAAGAATGTTTGAAGAAGTAAAGAAAATTTTTGCCTTGTTGGGAATTACATATTGATCCTGTAAACATACAATGAGGAGTTTCTACTAAGTATTTATGCTATAAATAGATTCACAAAAACTTAGACTCCAAAACTCTAAATTAGAAGAGATTGCTTGGAGGAACTTAATGATTTTCAAAGATTGTTAGGAGATATTTCCCATGTATGGAACATTGTTGGCAAAAAAACCCTGTTCAATTGATTGATTTATAGAAAACCTTATATGGTAGCAAGGACTTAAATAATCCCATGGAATTAATAACTGAAGTTACTCAAGAATTGTTATTAGTGGAAGACTAATTTCAGATTGCAATTGTGGATTGCATATATCCAAAACTTAATTGCATTGTAGTCATATTATCATTTAAACATTCTCCTAAGGAATTTTAATGCAAAGAGATGATATTATCATAGCAGGGATCTTTTTACTACATAAAGCTAGTAAAAAATGAAAAACTTACATGGAAAAGATCTCTGACTTGATTCTTAAATGATTTTAGACTTCATCAACTAGCAAGAAAAGATCCAACAGAAATTAGAGTGTTTTTTACTAATGATGAAACTGACAAATTATTGGTAGACAGAGAACCCTGGCAAAATGCTTGCAGTGATTTTGGGGGAGAGGTTAATAATAGATATCTGAAAAGCAAGAGGAATAAAGCTTATAAAGGAACTAACTGGATCCTTCCTTGCATTGTAAGGGAAATACCAATGACTGGAGCCCCTATATTCTATACTTGTGGAAATAAATCAGAAAAGGCATGTTACAAATCAGAAAATTTCAGTAAAGTGGATCTAAGTCCTTATAATTCTGCCCAAAAGTCAGAATTATATGCCATTCTCATGGTTTTAAATTGATCATAAAGAAACTCTCAATATAGTTACTGATTCACAATATGTAGAAAGAGTTATTGTACATATTGAAACTGGTGAATTTATACCAGATGGTACATAATCGACTTTATTTTTTAAAAGTCATATTCAGGGACAGGAATCATCCCATATACATATATTTATAACATACATCCATTCTCATACAGAACTTACAGGCCCTCTAGCACAAGGCAATGATAAAATCCATCAACTATTAACAGGAAATGTGCTAAGTGCCTCTGAATTTCATAAAAAACATCATGTCAATAACAAATATTTGAAAAAAAGTCTTCTGTAACATGGCAAGAAGCCAAAGGTATTATAAGCAAATTTCCTACTTGTTCTTTATATAAGCAAACTAGGGTACTCAGAGGAAGGAAATATGGCAGATGGGTGTGGTCTATTGTTTAGAATTTGAAAAATTACATATGTGCACCACACCATTGATACCTATTCAGGGTTTAAATGGGCAATTTCTTTGAGTTCAGAAAAGGCTGATATGGTAATTACACATTTGCTAGAATTGATGGTAATCTTGGATATACATGCACAAATGGAGACAGCATATGTCTCTAAGAAAAATTAAAGGTTTTTGCTTACTATAATATAAAACACATTACAGGTATAACACAATCCTATGGGGCAGGCAGTTATAAAATGATCATATCAACTATAAGGGGTATACTAAATAAACATAAGGTGATAATAAAAAAACACCAAAACTAGATTGCATAGTGCTGTCACTTTGAATTTTCTGAATGCTAATGAGAAAGGAATATCAGCTGAAGAATGGCATTGAATAATAGAAAAAAGCTATGGAAAAACAAACCAGTATACTTCAAAGATATGTTGATCTCCAAATTGAAACCAGGACATGTATTATATTGGGGAAGAGGTTTTGCTTTTGTTTTCACAAGTGAAAAAAATCTATAGATACCATCAAAATTTATAAAGATTTAATTTGAACAATATATTTCTTAGTTTAAAGAAAAGATTGTTCAGCAAGCAGCATGGCCTTTTAATCTAAACTAACCTATGAAACTCACAAATGTTTTTCATTTGATCAGATGTAATTTGCCTAGGAGAACCTCCACAAAATTCATGGGAAAGATTTTATTTTTGTCCTTTCAGGAGAATAAAGGTATCCAGCTATGAAATTCAGACATCAATGGACAAAAAAGAAACATGTAGGAAAAGGACAAATCATCTAGAAAAACTGTCCCAAGAAAACAGTAAATTAGCCTATTGGTATAACACATTAGCAACAGAATCAAATTTCATAAATCTTCCCAAATGTTTGCTTCTTATTTCTGTACAGAAATACAATATGAATGATATTTTTGTAGTTACAGTGCAATTAAAATTAAAAGCTGGCTTTGGAGTTGGAATGTGTGTCTCTCCTCTTTTTTTAAGTAAAATGTATTTATTTAAATTAGAAACAATCTTGTTTTACATGTAAATACCTATTTCCCCTCCCTCCCCTCCTCCTCTGACCCCCATTGAACCCTTATTCTATTCCCTTTCTGCTTCCCAGGGAGGGTGAGGCCTTCCATGTGGGCATCTTCAAAGTCTGTCATATCATTTGGAACAGGGCCTAGACCCTCCCCATGTGTCAAGGCTGAAAGAGCATTCCTCTATGTGGAGTGGGCTCTCAAAGTCCACGTGCATCCTAGGGATAAATAATGATCCAGTACCAGAGGCCCCCTAGATTAACCAGACCTCCAAGCTTATCCTCCTTCAGCAGGTATAAAACAGTCCTATGCTGGTTTCCTAGCAATCAGTCTGGCTTTCCTGAACTCCCCCATGTTCAGGTCACCTGTTTCTTTGGGTTTCTTCAGCCTAGTCTTGACCCTATTGCTCATCAATTCTCCCTGTCTGCAATTGGATTCCAGAGTTCAGTTCAGTGTTAAGCTGTGGGTGTCTATGTCTGCTTCCTTCAGCTACTGGATGGAGACTCTAGCATGGTATATAAGGTAGACATCTCATTATTGGGGAAGGACATTTAAGGTAGCCTCTTGACTATTGCTTAGATTGTTATTTGGGGTAAACCTTGTAGATCTCTGGACATTTCCTTAGTGACAGATTTCTCTTCAAACCTAAAATGGGTCCTTCTATTATGGTATCTCTTTCCTTGCTCTCCTCTATTCTTCCTCTGACTCAATCTTTGTGCTCTCTCATGTCCTCCTCCACCCTCCTCTTCTATGCTTCCCTTTCTCCTAACTCCCTCTCCCTCCCAACCTGTTCCCAATTAGCTCAGGAGATCTTGTCCCTTTCCCATTCTCCATGAGATCATGTATGTCTCTTTTAGGGCCCTCCTGGTTTCCTAGCTTCTCTGGTGGTATGGATTGTGGGCTGGTAATCATTTGCTGTATGTCTAAAATCAAAATATGAGTGAATACCTACCACGTTTTTCTTTTTCTGACTGGGTAACCTCACTCAGGTTCGTGTCTTCTAGTTTCATCCATTAGCCTGTAAATTTCAAGATCCATTTTTTTCCCTCAAAGTAGTACTCCATTGTGTAAATTTACCACATTTTCTCCATCCATTCTTCAGTTGAGGGGCATCTAGGTTGCTTCAAGTTCTGGGTATTACAAATAATGTTGCTATTAATATGGTTGAACAGTTGTCCTTGTTCTATGAATGTGATTCTTTTGATTTTATGCCTAAGAGTAGAATTGCTGGATCTTAAGGTAGACTGATTTTCATTTTCATGAGGAACTCCCATACTGATTTCCCAAGTGACTGTGCAATTTTGCACTGCCATCAGCAATGGAGGAATAATCCCCTTTCTCCACATCCTCTCCAGTATAAACTGTCTTTGGTGTTTTTAATTTTAGCCATTCTGACAGGAGTAAGATGGTATCTCAGAGTTGTTTTGATTTGTAATTCCCTGATGGCTAAGGATATTCTGCACTTTCCTATGTGTCTGTCAAACATTTTAGATACCTCTATTGAGAATTGTCTGTGTAGTTTTGTACACCACTTTTTCCATTGGATTATTTGCTGTATTGGTGACTAGCTTCTTCAGTTCTTCGCATATTTTGGAAATCAGCCCTTTGAGCTGTGGAGTTGGTGAATATCTTTAACCCTTCTGAGGGCTGCCATTTCGCCTTGTTGACTGTGTCCTTTGCTTTACAGAAGAATCTTCTCAATTTCAGGAGTTCTCATTTATTATTTGCCAATATCAGTGTCTGTGATACTGTTGTTATGTTCAGGAAGCAGTTTGTTCTACTTATTCGATCTAAGGTACCACCTACTTTCTCTTCTAAGAGGTTCAGTTTAGGTGTATTTATGTTGAGGTCTTTGACCATTTGGATTTAAGTTTTGTTCTTGGTATTAGATATAAATATATCTGTAGTCATCTACACACAAGCATCCAGTTATGTCTCTCTTCTTCTTTAAACCTAATCATGCTTGTTAAAGTAAAATATCTTTATCTCATGTCAGAAGAGCCACCTAGTATGGAACAGAATAAAAATATTTTTGCCTATTGTATTGCTACAAATGTCATAATTTTTGTCATGATATTAATGGTCATATAGAGTACTAACCAATTCTAGAAAAAGGTCTGTCTACCTTCCTGTTCATGATTTCTGGTTTGAGTCTCTATCAGTTTTCTACTGTGAACCATGACCAGGCATAACAGCAAACTTTGAAGTCTCCAGAAGGATGGGGCACAAAAATGACAGTTTCACTAGGTCTATGAGAACATCATTATGCTGAACAACACCAACTAAAAGTCAGCTTTGGACTACAAACTGCTCATAACAAATTTGAGTTGACTTCCTGAGATGATCCAGCCTCACAGACACTGCTCAGAACAATATGAGGTGATTAAATAAGGTCATCGAACCCAACAGACTACTTTAGGTAGGATTTGATACAAGCCCTGCACTTGACCCTTACACAGATTCTTTACAAAAATATTAAAGCTTGACAGTTACCCAAATTTTCTTTTCAGGATCCCCTAAAGATGCCATCACCCCAGACAGTAGGAAGTAACTTTAAGAATAGGATATCCACATTCCCAAGAGGTGGGGTGGGTGGGTTTTGATCACTTATTGGGTTATGAATATTTGTCATTGTTTAGGGGGATTGGTTACAAAATATTCCTAAAATCAGTAAGAAATTTGAACAAAGGGAATTAAATTCAAGTTTTTTTAAAAGAGGAATCTAGATATGATAGGATAAAAGGGTAGATTATTGACTCTACCCTGAAAAGAATAAAGAGAGAATATAAATATGATAAGATAAAATATAGATTATTGAATATACTCTTAAAAAGCAACTACTAGTTTTAAATATTTTACATTGGATTTTTACATATTGTTTACAAATGTATACTGATGCAAATTTAAGGTTAATTTTGCTAAAACATTAATGTACATACATTTCTAATATTGCTCAAGATATTGCACCTATACAGCTCATTTTACAATGTAATACAAATTTCTAGTCCTTGAAAGTTATTATTATCAACTATATAGGACCGTAAGGAAATCTATTTTAGTAATTAGTCAACTATTATAAATGAACTGTTAGTCAGAAAGTCAAACAGATATTTTATAAAGTCAGGTAATCTTCAAACACTCCTACAGACTATGGCATTTGACATGTTCTAATATTATAGGTTCTTATTTTTATGACAATGAGACATGTCTGCTCCTATAGCACCCATGTATGTTGGAGATGATGGACATCAAAGAAAATCCACATGGAGTTTGCTATCTTTGTGGCAAGGTAAGCCACTGGGTAAGAAAACACTGTGACCTCAACTGAAGACAGTGTGCTGTCCACATTGGATAAACAGGACACCAAAAAGTGTGATTGCAAACTTTACCAAGATAAAGCAGTCCACTCCTTCAGAATATCCTACTTCGCAGAAATGACTGTCAGATATTCTAGGAGTACAGGCCAAATATAGATGCCCAAACATTTTAGATCAACTTTGGATGATTGTCCAGGCAGCCAACTGTTTCTGTCAAATCTCACATTTTTTTTTTTTGGAAGTCACTTTCTCCCACTTCCTGTTTACTCAGTCAATTTTATTTCCTTCTCAGGTCTCTGAGGGAGTTGAAGACTAGATAGTATAGTAATAGTTCCTAGAGCTTTCAGGGTTTGTTCCAGTTAATAGTATTAGAGGTCTCCATTTTTTTTCATGTTGGCAATTAGGGCTATGAACTCATAAATCAGAACTTCTTCCATTGTACTGCATAAGGTTGGGTGTGTGGTATATTCATTTTCATTGTATTCTAGAAAGTATTTCTTAATTTCTTTCTTTCTCCATTTTTAATTCTGAATTTAGTTGTCCAGTTTATATGAGTTTTTATGCTTTCTTTTTTTCTGTTGTTCTTGATATCCAGCATTAATCTGTGGTGATCAGATAGGATGCAGATTTTTATATCAGTTTTATTATATCTGTTGAGACTTCCTTCCTTTGTGTCTCTGTACATGGTTAATTTTGGAGAAAGCTACATGAGGTGCAGAAAAGAAGATATATTCTTCAGGTTTTTGGGTGAAATGCTCTGTAAGTCTCTGTTATGTCTATTAGTTTTATAGCATCAATTAGCTCCAGGTTTGATCTGTTTATTTTTTGTCTGTATAACCTGTCTCTTGACAAGAATGGAGTATTAAAATCTCTCACTATCTGTATGTGTATTAATATATAATTTAAACTATAGCTTTGTTTTCTTTTTATCCTGTGTGCCCTGGTTTTGGGGGCATAAATGTTAAGAATTCAAATTTTATATTGTTAGATTTTTCCTTTGATGAGTATGTAGTATTTTTCCTATTTCCTTTTTTGCTTTTTTATTAATTTAATTTTTACATTCCAATCCTAGTTCCACCTCCCTTCTGTCTCTCCCTCTCCTTCATGTACCCCACCCCCACATCCCATCTGCTCCTTGAGAGGGTAATTTCTCCCCTAGGAAGTTTAGCATGTCTGTCCCATCATCACACTGAGGCAGTATTAAGGCACCTCTTCATCCCCTCCCCACAACAGCCCTGTGTCTCTCTTCATATAGTCTCCATAGAGTCTCTTCACTAGATCTTGGTCCCACTGCTGCTGTCATCATATATTATCCTACATGCACCATGGTTAGTTGTGGATTTCTGCATCTGCTTCCATCTGTTTCTGGAAGAGGCTTCTAGCTTCTCTGGGAATGTGGATTGTAGGCTGGGTATCTCTTGCTTTATATCTGGTATCCACTTATGAATGAGTACATATTATATTTGTCTTTCTGGTTTTTGGGTTAGCTCAGTCAGTATGATTTTTTTCTAGTTTTGTCCACTTGCCTATGGATTTTAAGATGTCAATTTTTCTTACTGCTGAGTAGTAGTACTCTATTGTGTAAATGTACCACATTTTCTTTATCCATTCTTCAGTTTGAATGGATGTACACTGAAGTCTTTGATCCACTTTGACTTGGGTTTTTGAATGGTGATAGATATAGATTCATTTGAATTCTTCTACATGTCAACAGCTTGTTATACCAGCCACATTTGATGAATATGCTTTCTTTTTTCCATTTTACATTATTAGCTTCTTTGTAAAAAATTAGGTATTCATAGGTGGGTGGGTTGATATCTGGGTCTTCAATTAAATTCCATTGGTACACCTGTCTGTTTTGTGCCAATACCAAAACTGTTTTAATTACTATAGCTCTATAGAAAAATTTGATGTCAGGGATGGTGATGCACCCAGATAATCCTTTATTATACAGGATTGTTTTGGATATCCTGGGTTCTTTGTTTTTCCATATGAAATTAAGTATTGTTCTTTCAAGATCTGTTAAAAATTGTGTTGAAATTTTAATGATGATTGCATTGAATCTGTAGATTGTTTTTGATAGGATTGCCATTTTTTACTATATTAATCCTTACTATCCAAGAGCATGGGAGATCTTTCCATTTTCTGATAACTTCTTTAATTTCTTTCTTTAAAGACTTGAAGTTCTTGTCAAACAGGTTTTTCACTTGTTTTGCTAGGGTTACCCCAAGATATATTATGTTATTTGTGGCTATTGTAAAGGATGTTAATTTTTTGATTTCCTTCTAAGCACATTTGCCCTCTGTATATAGGAGGACTACTGATTTTTTTCCATTAATCTCATATCCTACTAAATTACTGAATGTGTTTATCAGTTGCAGGAGTTTTATGGTAGAATTTTTTTGGGTCACTTAGGTAAATTTCATATCACCAGCAACTAGCAATAGTTTGACTTCTTTTCCAATTTGTATCCCCTTGATTTCCTTTTGTTGTCTTATTGCTCTAGCTAGAACTTCGAGTACTATGTTGTATAGATATGGAGAGAATGGACAGCCTTGTCTTGTTCCTGATTTCAGTTGGATTGCCATGAGTTTCTTACCATTTAGTTTGATTTTGGTTGTTGGGTTACTGTATATTGCTGTTATTATGTTTAGGTATGTTCCTTGTATCCCAATTCTCTCCAAGACCTTTATCATGAAGGGGTGTTGAATTTTGTCAAAGCATTTTTCAGAACAGAGTGAGATGATCATGTGTTTTTTCCCAGTTTGTTAATATGGAGGATTACATTGAGGGACTTTCATATGTTGAACCATTCCTGGATCTCTGCTGTGAATTCTACTTGGTTATGGTGAATGATTTTTTCTGGTGTATTCTTGGATTCAGTTTACCAGTATTTTATTGAATATTTCACATCTATTTTTGTTTGTTTTTCGAGACAGGGTTTCTCTGTGTCTTTGGAGGCTGTCCTGAAACTCGATCTTGCAGACCAGGTGGGTCTCGAACTCAGAGATCTATCTTTCTCTGCCTCCCAAGTGCAGGGATTAAAGGCATGCACCACCACCACCTGGCTCACATCTATTTTAATTAGGGGAATTGGTCTGCAATTCTCTTAGTTGTGTCTTTGTATGGTTTGGGTATCAGAGGAACTAACTGTAGCCCACTAAAAGGAATTTGGCAATGTTCCTTCTGTTTCAATTGTGTGGAAATAATTTGAGGAATATTTGTATTATTTCTTCTTTAAAAAATCTGGTAGAATTCTGCATTGAATTCATCTGGGTCTGGTCTTTTTTTGGTTGGGAGACTGTTGATAACTCTTTTTATTTCCTTAGGGGATGCAGGCATATTTGAATTATTTATGTGTTCTTGGTGTAATTTTGCTTCATGGTATTTATCTAGAAAATTGTCCACTTCCTTAAAAGTTTCCAATTTTCTATAGTATAGGCTTTAGACATGACCAAATGCTTCTTTGGATTTCCTCGGTGTCTGTTATTATTTCCCCCTTTTTATTTCTGATTTTATTAATTTGGATATTCTCTGTCTTTTGATTAGTTTGTATAAAGGATTGTCTATTTTGTTGAATTTCTCAAAGAATCAACAGTTTTTCTCATTGATTCTTTGCATTACTTTCTTTGTTTCTATATTATTGCTTTAAGCCCTCAATTTGACTATTTCTTGCTGTATACTCCTTCTGTATGAGTTTGTTTCTTTTTGTTCTAGCAGTTTCAGTTGTTCAGTTAAATCACTAGTGTGGGATTTTTACAATTTCTTTATGTAGGCATTTAGTGCTATGAACTTTCCTCTTAGCACTGGTTTCATTGTGTTCCATGAGTTTTGGGATTTTGTGTGGTAATTTTCATTAAATTTTAGGAAGTATTTTCTTTCTTTATGTTTCTTCTTCAACTCAGTAGTGGTTCAGTTGTTCGTTGTTCAAATTCCTTCTTTGGGGCCTTTCTGAAATTAATGTTGCTGTTGAACACTAACTTTAAGATTGATGATCTGATAGAGTACAGCGTTTTTTTCCATTGTTTTTTATTTGTTGAGGTTTTCTTTGTTACCATTAATGTGGTTGATTTTCAAGAAGGTTTCATGAGGTGCTGAAAGGAAAGTATATTCTTTTGTGTTTGGAAGGAATGTTCTATGGATACCTGTTAAGTTCATTTAAGTCACAACATCTGTTAGTTCCCTTATTTCTCTGTTAAAATTTGCCTTGCAGACCTGTCCAGTGGTGAGAGTGGGGTGTTGAAATATCCCACTATTAGGGTGAGGGGCTTGATTTGTGATTTAAGCTTTAGTAACATTTCTTTAACAAATGCAGCAACCCTTGTGTTTGGGGCCTAGATGTTCAGAATTAAGATTTCCTCTTGATGGATTTTCCTTTGATAAATATGAAATGCCTTTCTTTATCTTTTTAAATTGATTTTAGTTTGAAATGTATTTGTTGTATGTTAGAAAGCTACACCATCTTGTTTCTTAAGTCCATTTCATTTGAAAAAATTTTCCCATCTCTTTTCTTTGAGATAATCTGTCTGTGAGATTGAGGTGTGTTTCTTCTATACCGCAGAAGAAGAGATTCTATTTTCATGTCCAATATATTAGCCTGTGTCTTTTTATAGGTGAATTGAAACCATTTATATTAATGGATATTAATGTCCAGTGATCTCTAGTTCCTGTTATTTTTTATTTTAATTAGAAAGAAAAGTATTTTACATGTTAATCCCAGGTCTCTTTCTTTCCCCTCCTCCCCTGCCCTCCCCAAGTAATAGGCTAACTATCCTATACCCTTTCTGCTCCCAAGGGAGTTGAGGCCTTCAATAGGGGGTCTTCATAATCTGTCTTAATCTTTGGATTAGGGCATAGGGCAACCTTGGTGGGTCTAGGGTTAGAGAGTATCACTCCATGTGGGATAGGCTCCCTAAAGTCATTCCTATGCTAGGGATAAGTACTGATCCATTATAAGAGGTCCCATAGATTTCCAAGGACTCCTCACTGACACCCACATTTAGTGAGTCTGGATCATTCCCATGCTGGTTTCCCAGCTATCAGTCTGGGGACCAAGAGCACTCTCTTGTTCAGGTCAGCTGTTTCTGTGAGTTTCACCAGCCTGGTCTGGACCAGTTTGCTCCTTCTCTGCAACTGCATTCCAGTTCAGTTCAAAGTTTGGCTGTCGGTGTCTGCTTCTACTTCCACTAGCTGTTAAATGAAGGCTATACAATGTCATATGCATTAGTCATCAATCACATTATCAGGAGAGGGCATTTAAGATAGCCTCTCTTCTGTTGCTTATATTGTTAGTTGGTGTCATCTTTGTAGCTCTCCAGACATTTCCCTAGTGTCTGATTTCTCTTTAAACCTTTAATGTCTCCCTCTATTATATTATCTCTTACCTTGCTATCTTCTGTTCTTCCCTCAACTCAACCTCCCTGGCCCATCATGTTTTCCTCACCCCTCCTCTTCACCCATCTCCTTCTCCTAGTTCCCTCCACTGCCCCCTTCCCAATTTGCTCAGGAGATCTTGTCTCTTTCCCTTACTCCAGGAGACTATGTCTCTCTTAGGGTCCTCCTTGATTACTTGCCTCTTTTTCATTGTGGATTGTAGGCTGGTAATCCTTTACTCCATGTCCAAAATCCACATATGAGTGAGTACATACCATGTTTGTCTTTTTGTGACCTCACTCAGAATGATTTCTTCTAGTTCCATCCATTTGCCTGTGAATTTCAACATTCCACTTTTTTTTTTCCTGGCTGAGTAGTACACCGTTGTGTAAATGTACCATATTTTCTCTATCCATTCTTCAGTTGAGGAGCATCAAAGTTGTTTCCGGGTTCTGGCTATTACAAAGAATGCTGCAATAAACATCATTGAACAGATGTCCTTATTGTATATGCCTAAGAGTGGAATTGCTGGATCTTGTGGTAGACTGATTCCCATTTTCCTGAGGGATCGCCATACTGATTTCAAAGTGGCTGTTCGAGTTGGCACTCCCACCAGCAGTGGAGGAGTGTTCCCCTTTCTCCACATCCTCTCCAGCATAAACTCTCATTGGTGTTTTTGGTTTTAGCCATTCTGAAAGGTGTGAGGTGGTATCTCTGAGTTGTTTTGATTTGCATTTCCCTGACAGCTAAGAATGCTGAGCACTTTCTTATGTGTCTTTCAACTATTTTAGATTTCCCTATTGAGAATAGTCGAGTTAGTTTTGTACCACACATTTTAATTGGATTATTTGCTGCTTTGGAGACTAGCTTTTGTTGGTGATCCATTGTGTGTTCAATTCCCTTCTTTGGGATTTGCTTCTATAAGCTCATGTATTTCCTGTTTTCTTGTGGATATAGGTGATTTCCTTGGGTTTGCATTTTTCTTTTAGTACTTTCTGTAAGGGAGTGTGTGTAGATAGGTATTGTTTAAGTTTGGTTTTATCATGGAATATCTTGTTTTCTACATCTATGTTTATTGAAAGGATTGCTGGGTTTAGTAATCTGGATTGGCATTCATGGTCCTTTAGTGTCTGCATAACATCTGAACATGACCTTTTGTCTTTCATTGTTCATCAGAAGTCACGTGTCATTCTGATACATCTGCTTTTATATGTTACATGGCCTTTCTCTTTTGGAGCTCTTAATATTCTTTCTTTATTTTCCTTGTTTATTATTTTGTTTATTATTAAGGAAATTTTTTATATTTTTGGTTCAGTCTATTTTGTGTTCTGTGTGCCTCTTGTATTTTCATAAGCATGTCCTTCTTTCGATGGGAACATTTTCTTCTATGATTTTGTTGAAGATATTCCCTGTGCCTTTGAGTTAGGCCACTTCCCCTTCTTCTATCCCCATTATTCTTTGGTTCAGCCTTTTCATGGTGCCCCACATTTCCTGCATGTTTTGTCTTAAGCATTTGTTAGATTTACAGATTTTTTTTGGAATGGTGAATCTATTTCCTCTATTGTATCTTCAATGAATGGAATTCTCTCTTCCATCTCTTACATTCTATTGTCTCTGTAATGAAGTAGCTTAGTAACTGGTGAGGTTAAGATATCCTTTATTAGAAAAACACCAGCCAAATGCAAGCCAGAGCATGCCAGGGGCAGCAAGGCAGGGAGGCCAGAAAGAAGAGTCTCCCATGTGCCTCGTCTATCCCTTTAAACCCTATCTCACTTCTTCCTGACCTCACCTTGACCACACCCATCAGGGTGTGGTTAGGCACACCTGTAGCCAGCTTCTAGCAGGTGTGGCTTACACTGTGCCCTACATCTCTGTTTGCATTTGTTGTTCATGATAATTTACCCAGATTTTCCATTTCCAGAATTCTCTTCATTTGTGTTTCTTTATTGCCTCCATTTCAGATTTCAAGACTTGATTCATTTCTTGAACTTTTTTGATGTCTTTTTCTTGGTTTTCTTTAAGGGATTTGTCAATATCTTCGATTTTTTGTTTTTCTTTTCCTCCATTTCTTTAAGGGAATGTTTCATTTCCTCTTTAAAGGCATCAATCATTCTCATAAAGTTATTTTTTAAGTTGTTTTCTTCTGTTTCATCTGTTTTGGTATGTTCAGGCCTTTCTCCTATAGAACTATTAGTTTCTAGTTGTGCCTTATTGCTCTTTATATTGTTGATTGTGTTTTTACATTGTTGTCTATGCATCTCTACCCTCTAATCAGCATAAGTGCAACTTGTACTTCAGGAGGTCTCTTTCTTTACAATTGGTGTAGTTGGGGGCTGTATATCCATTGACCATTCCTTCAGTCACAAGCAGGACAGATCCTCTGGGGAATGATGCTCCTGGTGGAAGTGGGTCCAGAGTTCAGGTGGTCACTCCTTGATGTCCATGTGGGGCTACAGCTCTGGTGAATTCTCCTTTTGTTGGAAGTATAGGTGTGGCTGAGGGTCCACTGGTTGATGTAGTAATGAGGTATATCCAATTGAGAAATGAGAGATGTTGGCTGGGACATAAGCGCTCTTTCCCAGAGGAACTTTTTGTGATAGTTTTTGGAAGCTACTTCTGGAAACCACTGATGTTGTCTCACCTGGAGATCACTCCTCATTGCTGGGCCTGGGGCTGTGACATCCCTCTCACACTACTCCTGGGTCTGGGACTCATGGCTCCCTTAACACTGCTGTGAGCCTGAAGCTTGGGCCTCCTTCTGATACTGCTTCCAGGCTGGGGTTTGGCCCTCCTACTGACACTGCTCTGGACATGAAATTTAGGCTTCCATATGATGCTTCTTAGGGCCTGAAGCTCGAACCTGCCTCTGGTGCTGTTGCTCTGGGCCTGAACTTCTGGTCTGCCTCTGACACTGTTCCTGTGTCTCCCCTATTTCTTTTGATTAATTTTGTCTTGTAGTCTATTTTGTTATATATTAAAATGGCTATAACAGCTTGATTCTGTGGTTTGTTTGCTTATAATATCCTTTTCTAATCCTTTATGTTTAGGGAATATCTATCCTTGATATTGATGGATTTTTTTTTCTGGGATTAAGCACAAGGAAGGATCTTGCTTGCATGTCTACTTGGTTTATTTCTGCTTTTTTATTAAGGTATTGAAATTATTGATTTTGAAGTGATGTCAATGACCAATGATTTTTCATTTCCATTATTTTGTCCTAATTGTCACTGTTGTGGTGATGCTGGTGGTGTGCTTGTGTTTGCTTGTACCTCTCTCTTTTGATTTGCTGCATTTCTGATTAATTATTTCTGTGTTTTCATGGGTGCAATTAACTACTTTAGGTTGGATATTTCCTTCTAGAGCCTTCTTTAGGGCTAGATTTATAGTTGTGTATTACTTAAAGTTGGTTTTAACATGCAATGTCTTAGTTTCTTCATCTAACATGATTAATGTTTTGCTGGTTGTAGTAGTCTGGGATGGAATTTGTTTTCCCTTAGATTCTGAAACACACATTCTAGGATTAAGTTAGCTATAATTCTAGTAGCTATAAATTCCCTTTGTATGCCCCTTTTTCTTTTCCCTTGAAGCTTTTAATATGTTCTCCTTGTTCTGGATGTTAGTGTCAAGGGAAATTTCTTCTCTGGTCCAGTCACTTTCTGATCTATATGCGTCTTGCATTTTGGTGGCCAACACCTTCTTAAAGTTAGGGAAATTTTCTTCTATGATTTTAATGAAAATATTTTCTGTGGATTTGACCTGTGTGTTTTCTCCTTCTTCAATTCCTATTGTTCTTAAATTTGGTCTTTTCCTAGTGTTCCAAATTTCCTGCATGTTTTGTGCCAAGAATTTCTTGTATTTAACATTTTGTGACTGACATATCTATTTGTCTATAACATCCTCATTACCTTAGATTCTTCATTTCATTTCTTGCATCCTGTTGGGGAAGCTTGACTCTGTGGTGCCTGTTTGTGTTTTTATTTTTCATTTCCATATTTTCTTAAGATTGAGTTCTCTTTATTAATTCTATTCCTGATTTCAGGTTTTTAAGAGTTTTATTCATTTCCTTCCACAGTTTGTGTTTTCATGGATTTCTTTAAGGTATTTATTAATTTCTTCTTTAAGGACCTGGATCATATATATATATATATATATATATATATATATATATATATATATGTTGTTTTAAGGTCTCAAGGTCTCTTACATGTTTCTCAGGTATGTTGAAATATTCAGGGGCTGGCAGCATCCATGTGCCTTCTTTAGGGAACAAGGCCTGAGAATAACATGAATGTTTCTCCTTGTGGCAAGACCCTGGAGACACTGACCCACTTATCAAAGACCTAGTCACAGTTTGCTGCATAATTCCAGGCATGATCCAAACAGCATGTGTGCTATGTGTTTCCCTTGCTTTCAGTATGCTAACCATAATGCTAGCCTGAATGAGTCACAGATCACAAAACTTAACATTACATATTTGCATAAATGTGCTGGAAAGAGTGGTGTTAACCATAAAACCTTTTGGAAATATTATTAAATAGATGATATCAAGAGTTAATGGTAATTGTAAAGGGACAAGGAATAGCTGTTACAATACACTAAGAAGTTAAGGAAATAGATATAAGAACAAGGGATATACAGTGCGAAGTATTAAGTGTTAATTTCCAAGTTATGCTGCCTACAAGATAAATGTAAAAACCTGGAATATCCTCAGAGATGATAGAGGAGTACAGAATGTAGAATGGACTGTTCATGCTTTGACTGGTGAGATAATCATGATAACTCAGACCTTAGCAGATATAATATTAACTACAAGAGACAAAACTATGTTTTACCTTGCATGACTTTATAACAGCATATGCTGACAACTGGGCACACTGTTCTGTAAGTGTGCCTAATTAGAAAAGTTCCTTTGTAGCATGGAAAACTTCTGATGCTTCTGGTGATAGTGATATGGATAAAACAGGTAATGATTACTTGTGGGAGAATTGGGGTACTGAGGGAGAAAAAGCCAAGGAACAAACTGATAATTATTGTAACCATTTTTTTCAAACTTGGCAAGTAAAAATTGAATTTAAAACTGTTCATGCAAATCATTGAAACTGCATAAATAAAGACATCCCAGGCTATCTAGAGACACTTGTTTGAACAACAGCAGGTAGTCACAGTCTCTTCTTGGCTCCGACTTCACACATTCATCCCATGTAGCTGAACCCCCCAAATCTGTGGTAAGATTGGTGGCATTTAGTGGAGACATGCTGCCCTGGCTGTCATTAGTTGTGTTTTTATAATGGTGTCTAGACATCTAGGATTGGAGAGTTTATATATCTAAGTGCTGGAATTTGGTCTAGTTTATGTTGGGTGGCTGTTTTGTTCCTGGGATTTTGTCTTCTCTCTGGTTCTTAGGAGGGTGTGATGGCTGTGTATTGCCTGTAGGAAAATCATCTGGGGTCATGAGAGGTGTGAGCACTGGTTGTTCCATGAAAAAAGTGTTTCTGGGTATTAGGGCCTAATATTTAGGAATGGGGAAGGGCAGAATGTGATAGATTGGGCTTCACAGCAGGGAGATAATCAAAGCATTCCACCAGAATCTTCTTAGTATTGGGGCAGACTATTAAGAGAGGCTACAGCAGTAGATTTGATAATGAGGGATCAGCTATGGAGTAGCAGCCGCACAGGAGATCTGTCCCTTAACTTCTTCCATGGCGGGTGTGTCCTGTGAGTTGCCAGGTTGTGCCTGGAGAAGATATAGTTTGGGACAATATGAGTTGGAGGAGGGAGATTAGGAGTGGATGATCAGTGGGCTCTACTCCAGATGAGAACACGAAGAGGAGGATTCAGCATGTGGTCTAATGCAGAGCTAGGGATGAGACTGGGGGATTGAATTTGGAGAAGCAGAAGCAGCAGTGAATGTCTGGAGATAGTCTACCTGCTTCCCTGGCCAAAGGCAATCTTCCAATTTTATTTCAGTCCCTTTCTTAAATTCACAATGTCTCTTGGAAAGTCTATGCTACTACGTGCTCTTTTGAGCAAAATGAAACCCATCTGCAATCTGTGTAGAATCACATGTATAGAATGTGTCAGTAACTGAGTGGACAGCAATATATGAATCACACTCAAAAAGGAAATCATCATTAAATTAGCACTCATTTTGGCTCAAAGGTAGCAGCTGTTGAAGTTGAGTATGTTTAGACATTTCTCTTTGTTGCTCCTTTCTCCTCTTTTCATCTTATTCCTTCTCTCTTAATCCTTTTCGTCTTTTCCTTTTCTTCCTCCCCTCCTCCTCCTCCTCCTCCTGCTCCTCCTCCTCCTCTCTCTCTCCTCCTTTTCATTTCCTCTTCTTCTTCCTCTCATCTCCTTCTGACCTGCTCCTCATCTTCTTTCTATCCTTTCTTCTTTCTTAGATTTGGTCTCACTATGATGCCTAAAGTACCCAAAATTTTGAAATAATTCTTCATCAGCTTCCGAGAGCTGGGCCTATAGGTGACTGCCACCATGCCTGGCTCATGATGATTAATTTTACTAGGCTTTTGCATAGGTCACAGTGCTCAGATACTTTTAAAACTTCATTCTGGATGTTTTCAAAACTGTGTGTGTGTGTGTGTGTGTGTGTGTGTGTGTGTGTGTGTGTGTGTGTTTATCTTAAGTAGGTGCAGTTTGTATAAACTAAATCCTCTCTCTACTGTGGTTGGGCTTCATCTTGTCAGAGGATCACTTTGTCTCAATTGAAGGAAGTACTATATCTTAAATCATCTCCCTGAATATGAGGGAATTGTTAGCAGATGGATGTGGAAATTGTCCTGAATCTTCAGCCAGCCTCAGTAGCTGGATTTAGGAGTCATTTTCTTGAAAGAAATCTCCTCTTTCCTCTGCTTAAATGTTAAAAAAGCAACAAATAATATGGCAGAAAGAAACATAAAAATAAAGCAATTTTAAATCAACATATCATTTCTTTTTGCAAAATGTGTGCAGTTGAAACCAAACAGAATGGCAACACACAGGCTAACATGAATCTTATCTAAGAGTCTGATATAGGTTGTAACTGCTTCTCAACCCATTGATGGAAATTCAACATCAAAATATGAATTCATTGACTAATTGCATGAATGGGAAGCAGAAAGTTCAACCAATATAGTTCTTTCCAGGATATGATCCTATAATTAAGAAAAAAATCTTACATTACACATCCATTGTTTCTATTTTATCTGGGAAGCCCTGACTAATATGTGGCTTTCCAGGTTAAAGTAGACTTTCTTTTACTGCATACTAAAGAACTTTTTTGTTAAACACAAATCAAATTTAATCAGTAATATATTGAAGGTACCTGCAAAAATACATATATTCATGTCATATTATTTCATAAGACAATTGCCCATGCATGTCTTTGGAGTAACATTTTCTCCACTTGAAAATGCCACTTCATTTATACAGTACCTTAACTCACCCTTCCTGTGAGGTTTTAACACAGTTTAGCAAAAATTATTCTTGAAATTAGTTCCATCGAAGATATTGCACACAGAATCAAGATCAGGGTTTCTTATTCTAAGTACCTGCATTAGAGATATCCAAAGTATAAGTGAAAAGAACCTCAGATGTGTTTGGTATCAGAATTAAAAGAAAGCTTATATATCTACAACACATCCACACAGTTACTCACCTACCATAGCCTGTACACTTCCTGAGGGGGAGGAATAAATATTTGCTTAAGATATTCACCCTATCTTTGAATAGTTCTGCCTTTATTCTAGATCTACCTTACATGAAACTGCAATGTAAATAAAATCTTATACCTCTTCACTAGTTATTCCTTTAGATATTTGTTGATATCTTATGGCCCTGTATATAATGTATATTTCCTACAGATTAATACCCCAGTATTCAGTAGTTGCCTTTTATAAAAACCTAAATATTTAAATGGTCATGTGTAAAGTATAAAGTCTTTATAGATATGGTATGTCTGTGTCACAGTACAATAAAGCTGTCATTTACCTTATTCAGTATACTACATGCCAATACCCGTGTCTTTCAAATAGAATTAATTCTGTGATGTAGCTGAAGCATGGAATGAGGAAGTAATACTAAAGGAAAATTAGGTTTGAGCAGTCAGCCCACAGTACATTTGCCAAGCACAGTATTCTCGAAGCGATAAACCTCAAGGCTACAGAAGCAGATATGCCATAAGCACCTGTGCTCATAAGCTTAATAATGTTCCTGTGCAGCTGAAATCACCTAAAACCTTTTCTTTTTCTGTACTCTGCCTGTATCTATTAGTGTTTGTGGAAAAGAACATGAAGAGTTCCACAGGAAAAACTTATGAATATCTTTCAGATATATTCAGCCTCACAGGTTGGGATGATTAATTGGAAGAAATGCCCCAAATGGACAATGTTGCATTGGGTTATAGAGTTTGATTTTGAAGACATTAAATTTTAACTGACTTTTCCAAATTTAAGTGAAGGTATTATGTAGGGAGACCTCTGCAAATCTGTAGTCTTGAGAGCAGGGCTGGGAATAGGTAGAAATTTTGGAGGCATTGTCATAGTGTGGCTAGGAGTGATGATGGCAAATTAAGATAGAAGGCAGATATCTGTGTGGCACATCCCAGTATAAATACTGCAGGGTATTTCTTAGTTATCAATTTATAAAACTGACATGACATTCAGTGATATAGAATGATAAGACTGTATCACTGTATTATATATCTGCAAATCATCTAGAATTCAAAAGATCAGCCTAAGACTGCTTGAACATGCATCTAACTTAGTATTTTTGCCTTAGTATTTTGCCCAGGCCTCTCAGTATTTATGCACTGATGGAAAGTTCTCATACTATCTTCCACTCATGCAAAATCTACTGAGAATCATTTTGTAAAAGCATATCACATAGATAAGCTCACCAAGATTTGGCAAGCAACAGCAGTTTTCTACAATTTTAATGAAAAGTAATGAATATTTGCCCAAATGTAAGTTAGTCTATCATATTCTGCAGCCTCATTTTTGAACACAATTCAGAGTTATTTTGTGAAAAAACAAATATTTCAATTCAAAATTTCACTTGATATATTTCTACCTTCTAGAGTATCACAAGGATCACCTTTGTTATTTGATTTACATTTTGACATTCCAATTGTCTATAACAAGTCATGTACTAGCAAGTGTCTATACTTATTCTTATTACTATATGTTTCACATATTCATTTAATAGTAGCAGCAGAGTTACATCAATTATTTGATTAGTAATCAATTGCTGAAGAAAATTACCTACAGTGGGTTAGACCCTCCTTAGTTAGGAATGGAGAAAATGCGTCACAGGTGTGGCCATGAGCCAGTCTGAAACAGGTAGTTACTCAATTGAGGTTCCTATTTTCGGGTGTCACATTCATAGACAAGATTAACCATCACACCCACTGAAACACCAAAGGCTACTCCTTTTTTTATCTAGATTAGGGAGGAGAAGGTTGAGTCTTAAAGGTTTGCCTTTCTTTTTCTGTTTCCTAGACACATGTCTGTGGCTGGTGAAGGTACTTTTCCTTCTCTCTCCCTAGTTCCTAGTAGCAAACAATAGGAAATGAAACAACTCCTTTCCATCCAGAACATACACTGGACATCATTGTGTCATCCTGTTCTCACTGCCTCAGGAAACTATCCATACAGCTCCCTTCTCAATATGATATACCCCCACTCACACTATTAAGTAGATACTTATTATAGTGTACCCACTTTCTCTCTGGAAGAAATCTGGATCCTATGACAAAATGCCCTTGCAAAGGCAACTTAAGAGAGCAACGATTTACTTGCCTCATATGTCCAATGTATATACTTCATCATCATGATGAATTCAAGGTGACAAGATCTTGAAGAAGAGAGTTAAATTGTGTTCATCAACAAAAGTTGGGAACAGTAAATTTCTGTATGCATGCAACTATTCAGCTCTGGCTCTTTTGACTGCATAGTCCAAGATTTTCTGTTCAGTAAATTATTCTGCCCAAAATTAACATGAGTTTTCCCATACTAATTAACTAAATGTAATCCCATATGGTCAGTCAAAGAGACATTCTAAATCTAATAAATCTCTCATTGATGTTCCTGGAGGCCTACTTCCCCTGTGTCAAGTTGATAAGTAATAGTAACCCTAACAGATTATAAAGAGATTTTGTAGGCAAATAGACTGCTAACCTTGATATTAATGAAGTATTTCCAAAGTTTTTCTAAGAGGACAGTTGATTTTACTCCAGCATTAGGCTGCTCTCACAAACACCACATGTGATTAACGGTGAACTCTTGGGTGAAAATTGGAAGATAGACCTGCTGTGTTCATTATGATCTGATTACATAAGAAGACAAAATGTTTTGAGAAGATGTGGATCCAGCATAGTGTCCAGATAAGGGAAAAGGATAATTTTTTTCAAGGCATATCTAAGTCCCTCAAAAAATGAATGATAAATAGCTCCTCTCTTTTAGATGCCTGAAGCACTGTGCCTATATCCCCAAATAACTAGTATGGTTCCTAATCCATCATAAAACAGTCACAATTTTATGCAGAATAGGGCACAGCACTTCTTTTCTCTGTAATCAGAATCTGAGATCTCACCAGCACAGACATTGGGTTGAGCAAGCTCCTTAGCCCTGACCATGTTTGACTTTGACTCCTGGCCACACATCAGTCACAGTGCCATGCTGCTGACCCTACTGATGAGAATCACAGGTAAGCATAACCCAGAAGTACATTCATTTCTCTGTCTCTGTCTACTCCTGCCAGTGGAATGCAAGGAATCCATGTAAACACATGGACTGCCACAGAGAGAAGGTCAGAACATGTCTGAGGGTCTAGAGATGGAGTCCTGAGAATGGCTCTCAGAGTTCATCAGTTAGAAAAAGTGACTGAAAACATCTTACCACATATTGCTTCAAAAACAGTATTTAAATTTTCTAATATTTCATCAGAGTCCCCTGGTAGTGGATTAGTATTTTTCCCTGGTGTAAGAATGGACTTTGAGAGCCCATCCCACGTGAAGGGATGCAATCTTGGCGTGGACACATGGGGGAGGAACTAGGCCTGGCCCAGGTTGATGTGGTGGATTTTGGGCAGCCCCTGTCGAGGTCCCTACCCTTCTTGGGGAGTGGAGGGTGGATGGGGTGAAGGTAGGTGAGGGGAAGGGGTTCGGGGAGAGGGAGAAGGGATTGGCATGTGTCACAAGCTTGCTCCTAATTTGAACTAATAATAAAAAGTTACAAAAGAAAGATAGACCCTAGGGGCAGAGTAATGGTGAGTACAGCAAGTGTACCAGTTCCCATCCTAGCATTAACACCCTCATGAAAGTTCATATAGCCCTTGACAAAGGATATTTTATATTCCTCACTCTTAGTGTTATGTAACATGCTCTATTTTCATTGCAGGAAGCAATTATTTCCTGTACCATATAGCACTTGATAGCCTTACAATTCCTGTTACAGTTGTTTTGCTGGGAAAAGTTGAATAATGAAGTTACAACACTTGTAGTAGTGTTCTGGGATTTGTGTGGACTTACAAAAGAGGGTGTGAAGGACTGTCTGACCTTCTACAACCCAGATAGTTTGAAGTCACAAATATTTCCTATATTTAGTAATACATAACTGCTGCAGCCTGGACACTGGACATGGAACAGAACAGAAGGATGGTGTTTCCCTCAAGCAAGACAGCTGTGTAGACTCCATCTGGTCTCCCTCAACCAGCTGAAGCCTGTTAAGCTCTAGGTGCTTCCATTAGCTACAGTCACTCACATCCATGAAAACAGAGTTAGCTGAGATTCTGAAATCCACTCTGCAAAGCAGATTCCACAGTTGTCAGGGTATTTATTTTAGTTTTAAGTGTTCTCCTCCTATAAAGGAAGGTTATAATTCCTCACTTGCACATAGTCCTTTGCCTCAAAGTGCAGGCAGGCACTGCTTTAGTTCTTGGTGAGTGCTGAGGTAGGTTCTGGGAACATGTCATTGATTCAACTCACCCCAAACAGAATTAAACTTATCAAAATATTTTATAAGTGTAAAATATTTTGTTTTAGTTTTTTACTCATTATGATGGAACATCTACGCTAATAAGAAATTTTGCTGAGGAATGGATACCACAATTGTGTCTAATTTAGGGAAGCCTACTGGAAAAGAAAGCTATCCAAGTGTTTCTGTACTTTGTGTTTTGATTCTGTATAAAATTATAGGTCCTAGAGCTTAGTAAAATTTGTGTTAGAATTCTGATTTCAAACACTATATTAAATATTTTCATGAAACTTTAAGACTTGCTACTTTATCAATTCTGGACTTATGTTTCCTTAGTAAAAAAGCTAATAAGGTCTTTTGATCTGTATGGACTTTTGTTCCAAAAAGTTACTCTATAAATTCAGGATTATCAGTTGGAACAAATTATAGAATTTTGACAAAATTAGTTATATATTTTATATACATGTCTATGCCTAAATCTAAATTGCCATGCAAGATTACATAATATAATTAATTCTCATTATTTGTCCCCAATTTCACTTTTTAACCAGGAAGTGTTCTAAAACTATCCACATGCTTGCAAGATCTGCTACTAGCTCAGTATGCAAGTGATAGGGGGTGTTGTTTTGTATATATGTTTCTCTTATTGGTGATGAGTAAAACACTGTAGCCAATAGAGGCAGGGAGATAGGCAGGGCTAGGAGATGAGGAGAATTCTGGGAAATGAAGGCAGATGCAGTTGCCATGTAGGCCACCAGAGCAGTAACATGTCCAGACTCTTCCGTGGTAAGATAAGAACACATAGAAAAATTTAGGTTACTAGATGGGTTAATAATTAAGACATCACTAGCCAATAAGGAGCACAAGCCACTGGCCTGTGCTATAGTTTGTTAGTGTCCATGTGTTTATTTGGGTCTCCAAGGCAGCAGGACCAGGCTAGAGAAGAATCCCCACAACATGCAACGTTTTAATTTCACAAAGTTTCTTTTTGCTTTTGGCTTAAGGTATGTAGGAAAACTGACATTCCACATCAGATATACTTGTTTAAGATCTAACAGTGCTGAGGTCTAAGCCCATTAGATTCCTTCTCAGTAGCTCCTGGTATGTGGCCTCCCTTCCCTAAGTCTATTAAGGAGAACCTCACAAGTGGCTGACTAGAGACATCATTGTCCAACAACTAAATGGAAGTTGGAAGCTCAGCATGTATTACAACACTTAAAAATTCACTGCACATCCAGAATTGTATGGTCTTTTACAACTGTAGCTTCTTCTCTGGCATTCTTTATTTCAACCAAGGGATCCCAATAACATTTCCTGCAGGGAATGTTATAATGCAATAACCTCAGATTTTTTACTAGAAAGAGCATGTTTACTCCCTAGTGTTGGACCGATAGTACTTCCATGTGGAGAATCTTGGTTTTACTTTAATTACAAATGTATTTTTCTTTTAGCACTCACCCTCTCACTTTCATCTGTATGTTGACATTCCTGATGTGAGCTGTGTTCATAGCATTTCAATGCAGAATGAGATGAGTCATCCTCTATGCTGGTCTCAGCATTACTCTCTGATTACTCTCATTTAACAGGTGGATTATGGTGTTACTGGTGTGGGTCTCTGAGACAATCACAAATTAAATTTAAGTCAGTGTATTGGATTTCTAGTTCTTCTATTTAATCCATTAATGAAGGTGAGACACCACTGTTTTCAATAATCTTACCCCTCTCAACAAATTTTTCAATTTCTTCTCTTTATTGTATCCATGCTTTACAGTGCTGACTGAGGAATGTTATTAAATCGATTTACATTATTTGATCTCATTATTGCAGAACTTGGTAAATTCTTTGTAGACCCTGCCCATTTCACTTCTAAGTTTTATACTTTTCCACTCCCCAATACCATTCTGTTCCTACCCAGTTTCTCTAAATTTGCTCTTCTTAGTTTGTTTTCCAGACTCTTGATTTCCCTTAGTATTTTTCCATACTTTCTTTTGATCTTTCCATGTTTCATATAAATGTTGTACAGACTTGTTCCTTTAGAATAATACAGGTCAATACAGTTCAGTCAAAGCAGTTCACCAAATTCCTGGCAAAAAAAGAGAGGAAAGAAGTGTCAGAATTGTGGGAGTCAAGTTACTGAGCAAAGAGGGTACAATTTGGGGAAGACAGGTGACAAAGGACAAGACATCCAGGTGACCACATCATGTGCAAGGAGAGAAACAGGGCCTCTTGTAGATTGGGGTGCTATGACAAAGACAACACACTAATTGCCTTGTCACAGCAAATTAGAACTTGCAACCTCCAAACCATGAAATAAATTGAATCTGTTGTGTTAAAAGACTAACTTTATAATAATACATTACATCATTCTTGAAGTGTATAATGCTGGGTCTGAAGAGATGGTTCAAGATTTGAGAGCACGATCTATTCTTCTAGAGAACCTGTGTTTTGTACCCAGCATGCAGATGGTGTCTCACAACCATCTGAAACATCAGAAAGAAGGAATCTGACACACCTTCCTGCCTTACTTGAGCACCAGGCATGCATTTGATGCAAAAATATACCTGCAGGCAGAGCATCCATATGCATAAAACTAATTAATTAATTGATTGATTAATGTGATTATAATACATATTGTAAAAACTGATCTTTTAACTTAAACTGAGGATTTATTTCTCTAATTAAGGTGTATATTACTATATATTGTGAGCTATCTATAGTATTATCACTACAATAGGTTAATCAACCCTATTGTGACACTGGGACAATACTCAGAGAATCTTGTAATCAAATGTACATCACACTAACCACAAAAAGCACTTAATTTTAAATTCAAATCTCACTACTCTAAAAGAGTCAAGTAATCACATCTAAAACACAAGGAGTGTCTCATGCCTTGTTTATAGAAAACCAAAACAAAACAGATACTAGAGGAAGCATGAGCTTTTCAAACAGAATTGGGACTTCAATCAGAATACTGCCAAGTCCTCAGGGGCTCTGAGATTCATTTCCTCATCTTTGCAATAATTCATAGACACCCAGGTGACGGCAACCATGATCACATCCATGCTTGCAGGTTCCCTTTAGGATGAGCACTAACTGTTGTTTCCTACAGGAGCAGGCATTCAGGAGATAAAGGTGACTCAGCCTGAGAAATCAGTTTCTGTCTCTCCAGGAGAGTCAGCCACTCTGAACTGCACTGTGAACATCCTGCTCCCTCTGGGACCAGTTGTATGGTACAAGTATGCAGGGCGACCTTGGCAAATTATCTACCGGTTCTCAGGGGAGTCATTCCCCAGAATCACAAATGTTACAGATACTTCAAACAGGATGAACATGGACTTTTCCATCCACATCAGTAATGTTGTAGCCGCAGATGCTGGAACCTACTATTGTGTGAAGCTCTGCAAAGGAACAGTTGACGAGGTGTTTCAGTCTGGGCAAGGAACAATGTTGTATGTTCGTGGTGAGTACTGCATTGTCCTCCCCATCCCTCATATCTCCACCAGGTCAATATATGTCCAAGAGTCTGTGAACAACTAGGAAAACGAAGAAAGGCTGTAAGTGACTCTCGTGTTCACAGCATACCTGTCCAGCAGTTCTTACTTTTTCAATCTGTCCCAGCAAGGTGGATGCATAAAGACCCTATTTGCTGCGTGTCTTGAACAATGAGAGGGTCAGACCTAGCCTACTACCTCCAGAGTGGGCTTCTTCACATGACTAAATCTTCTCTTTCTGCCCAAAGCCCTAGGGCATATTTGTGCTAGGTTCTACTCTAGATGTCAAAGGAGACAGCAGGAAGCAGGCAAGCAGGAGCTTTTTAACCAAGATGTGTTTCTCCTCCCTCAAAAGAGGAAATCACATCATCACAGAAAATGAGAGGGGCATGGCTAGGTGTGCTTTGGAGTTGGAGTGTGTGTCTCTCCTTTTTAAAAAAAAAAACAAAATTAATTTATATGAATTAGAAACAATCTTGCTTTACATGTAAGTACGAGGTCCCTCTTCTTCCCCTCCGCCTCTGTACCCATGGAACCCTTTATTTCATCCCCTTTCTGATCCCCAAGGGAGGTGAGGCCTTCCATGGGGGACCTTCAAAATCTGTCATCATTTGGAGCAGTGTCTAGACCCTCCCCCATGTGTCAAGACTAAGATAGCATTCCTCTATGTGGAGTGGGCTCCCAAAAGCCATGTGTACCCTAGGGATAAATACTGACCCACTACCAGAGGCCCCATAGATTAACCAGAATTCCAAACTGACATCTTCCTTCAACAGGTATGAAACAAACCTATACTGGTTTCTGACCAATCACTCTGGGGTCCATTAGCTCCCTTGTTCATGTCAGCTGTTTCTCTGAGTTCTTCTAGCCTAGTCTTGGCCCCTCTGCTCATCAATCCTCCCTCTCTGCAACTGGATTCCAGATTTCAGCTCAGTGTTTAGCTGTGGGTTTCTGTGTCTGCCTCCATCAGCTACTGGATGAAGACTCTAGGTTGGCTTATATGGTAGTCATCAATCTCATTATAGGGGAAGGGAATTTAAGATAGACTCTCCACTATTGCTTAGATTCTGACTTGGGGTCATCCTTGTGGATCCCTGTAAGTTTCCATAGTGCCATATATCTCTTTAAACCTATAATGACTCCCTCTTTAAGGTATTTCATTTCTTGCCCTCTTCTATTCTTCCCCAAACTCAATCTTTCTGGACCTTCATTTCCTCCTTCCCATACCTTTACTCCCCTTCTCATTCCCCTAACTCATACTCCCCTGTCCTTGTTCTCCCAATTTTCTCAGGAGACTTTGTATCTTTACCCTTCTCTGGGGGGTACATGTATGTCACTCTTAGGGTCCCTCTTTTTTCCAGCTTCTCTGCATGTGTGGATTGTAGGCAGGAAATCTTTGCTCCATTTCTAATAACCATATATGAGTGAGTACATAATATATTTGTCTTTGTTGTGACTCGGGTTACCTCACTTAGGATGGTTTATATAGTTCCACCCATTTGCCTGTGAATTTCAGGATTTGGTGTTTTTGGGGGTTTTATTTATTTATTTATTTTGCTGAGTAGTACTCTATTGTGTAAATGTACCAAATTTTCCTTATCTATCCATCAGTTGAGGTCATCTAGTTCCTTCCAGATGCTGGCTACCACAAATAATTATTCTATGATCATAGTTGAACAGATGTCCTTGTTGTAGGAAGGTGCATCTTTTGTGTATATGGAATTGTTGGATCCTATGGTAGACCAATTCTCATTTTCCTGAGGAACTGCCATACTTATTTCCAAAGTGGCTGTACAAGTTTGCATTCTCACCAGTAGTGGAAGAGTGTTCCCCTTTCTTCACATCCTCTCAAGCATAAACTGTCTTGGTGTTTTTCATTTTAGCCATTCTGAAATGTGCAAGGTGGTATCTCTGAGTTGTTTCAATGATCAAGGATGTTGAGCAGAATCTTTCTATTTCTTTTCTTTTCTTTCTTCTTTAATTTTCTTTTACTTCTTTTAAAATTTAAATTAGAAACAGCCTGTTGTAAATGTCAATTCCAGTTCCCACTACCTAAAATCCACCCCTGCACCCCCCTCACCCTCCCCCGAACTGACCCCTATCCCATCCCCTTTCTGCTCCCCAGGGAGGGTGAGGCCTTCCATGGGGGATATTCAAAATCTGCCACACCATTTGGGTCAAGGCCTGGCACTCCCCCAAGAGTCTAGGCTGATAGAGTATCCCTCTATATGGAATGGACTCCAAAGTCCATTCTTTTGCTAGGAATAAGTACTGATCTACTATCAGAGGCCCCATATAGTGATGAGGCCTCCTCACTGGCACACACATTCAGGGGGTTTGGATCACTCTTATTGTGGTTTCCAAGCTATTAGTCTAGGATACATGAGATCCCACTTGTTCAGATAAGTTGTTTCTGTGGGTTTCTGCAACCTGGTTTTGACCTCTTTGCTCATCCCACTTTCCTCTCTACAAATGGATTCCAGGAGTTCTGCTCAAGGCTTAGCTTTTGGTCTCTGCTTCTGCTTCCATCAGCTACTGGATAAAGGCTCTAGGATGGCATTTAAGGTAGTAATCAATCTCATTATCAGAGAAGGGCATTTAAGATAGCCACTCTACTATTGCTTGGCTTGTTATTTGTGGTCAAAATCGTGGATCTCTGTACATTTCCCTAGAGCCAAATTTCTCTTTAAAATTATAATGGCTCCCTCTATTAAAGTATCTCTTGTCTTGCTATCCTCTATTCTTCCCCTTACTGGATCTTCCTTCTCTCTCATGTCCTCCCACTCCCTCTTCTCTCACTTTCTCCTAAATGCCTCTCCCTTCTCCCCATGTGCCCAGTTAGGTCAGGAGATCTTGTCCCTTTTCCCTTCTCCAGGGAACCATGTGTATCTCTCTTACAGTAATCCTTTTTTCCTAGCTTCTCTGTAGGTGTGGATTGTTGGCTGGTAATTCTTTTCTCTATGTCTAAAACCCATATATGAGCGAGTATATACCATGTTTGTCTTCTTGTGACTGGGTTACCTCACTCAGGATGGTTTCTAATAATTCCTTCCATTTGCTGTCAAATTTCAAGATTCCATTTTTTTTGATGGAGTAATACTTCATTGTATGAATGAGACCAAATTTCTTTACTTGGTCATTTCTTCATCCATTCTTCAATTGAGGGGCTTCTGGGTTGCTTCCACTTTCTGGATATTACAAATAATGCTGCTATGAACATGATTGAACATATGTCCTTGTTATATGAATGTGCATCTTTTGGGTATATGCCTGAGTAGAATTGTTGGATCTTATGGTAGACTGATTCCCGTTTTCCTGAGGAACTGCCATACTGATTTCCAAAGTGGCTGTACCAGTTGGCACTCCCATCAGCAGTGGAGGTGTGTTCCCCTTTCTACATACTATCCAGCATAAACTGTCATTTTTTTTTTATTTTAGCCTTTCTTACAGGAAGAAGATAGAAACTCATGGTTGTTTTTATTTGCATTTCCCTGATAGCTAAGGATGTTGAGCACTTTCTTATGTGTGTTTCAGCCATTTTAGATTCCTCCATTGAGAATTCTCTATTTAGGTTTGTACCCCACTTTTTGATTGAAAAATTTGCTGTTTTGGTGACTAGCTTCTTGAGTTTGTTTTATATTTTAGAAATCAGCCCTCTGTCAGATGTGGGATTGGTGAATATCTTTTCCCATTCTTTGGGCTCTCATTTGGTCTTGTTGACTGTGTCCTTTGCCTTACAGAAGCTTCTCAATTTCAGGGGGTCCCATTTATTAATTGTCAATCTCAGTGCCAGAGGTACTGTTGTTATGTTCAGGAAAGTGTCTCCTGTACCACTTTGTTCTAGTGTACCACCTGCTTTCTTTTCTAAAATGTTCAGTGTGACAGGGTTTTTATTTCAGTCTTTGGTCCATTTGTACTGAAGTGTTCTTGAATTCAATTTGCCAATATTTTGTTGAGTATTTTTGCATCGATGTTCATGAGGGATATTGGGGTGTGGTTCTCTTTTTTAGTTGTATCTTTGTGTGGCTTGGGTATCAATGTAATTTTAGCATTGTAAAAAGAGTCTAGCAATGTCCCTCTTGCTTCTTTTGTATGAAACAGTTTGAGGAGTACTGGTATTATCTCTTGTTTGCATTTCTGGTAGAATTCTGCAGTGAAGCCATTTTGCCCTGTGCTTTTTTTAATTGGAAGTCTTTTGATGACTGCTTATATTTCATTAGGGGTTATAGGTTGATTTAAACTGCTTACATGTTCTTGGTTTAATTTTGGCAAGTGATATCTATCCAGAAAATTATCCATTTCCTTTAGATTTTTAAATTTTGTGGAGTAGAGGTTATCAAAATATGACCTGATGATTCTCTGGATTTCCTCAGTGTCAGCTGTTATATCCCCCCCATTCATTTCTGATTTTGTTAATTAGCATGCTCTCTCTCTGCCTTTTGGTTAGTTTGGCTAGAGGTTTGTCTATCTTGTTGATCTTCTCAAAGAACCAACTCTATTTCATGGATTCTTTGTAATGTTTTCTTAGTTTCTACTTTATTAATTTCAGCCCTCATTTTGATTATTTCTGGCATCTACTCCTCTATGGTGAGTTTGATTCTTTTTGTTCTAAAGCTTTCAGTTATTCTGGCTATTCTGTAGTGTGACTTTTCTCCAGTTTCTTCATGTGGGCACTTGGTGATATGAACTTTCCTCTTTGCACTGCTTTCAGAGTGTCCCATAAGTTTGGGTATGTTGTGTCTACATTCTCAATATATTCTAGAAAGTTTTTTATTTGTTTTTTTATTTCTTCCTCGACCCAGCAATTGTGCAGTTGGTTGTTATTCAATTTCCATGAGTTTGTAGGTTTTCTGCAATTTGTATTTCAGTTTGCCTTTAAAGCCTTAAAGCATGGTGGTCTCATAAGATAAAGGGAATTATTTCAATTTTTTGTATCTGTGGAGGTTTGCTATGTTGCCAAGTATGTGGTCAATTTTAGAGAAGGTTCCATGTGCCGCTGAGAAGAAGGTATATTCTTTTGTGTTGGATGGAATCTTCTATAGATGCCTGTTAATCCCAATTGAGTCATAGCTTCTGTTAGATCCTTTGTTTCTTTGTTAAGTTTCTGTCTGGTGGTCCTGTCTAGTGGTGAAAGCAGGGTGTTGAAGTCTCCTACTATAAGTGTGTGTATGGTTTTATGTGTGGTTTGAGCTTTAGTAACATTTCTTTTACAAATGTGGATGCCTTCGTATTTGGGGCATAGATGTTCAGAATTGGGCCTTCATCTTGATGGACTTTTCTTATGATGAGTATGAAATGCCCTTCTTCATCTCTTTTGATTGATTTTAGTTTAAAGTCTAATTTGTTAGTTATTAGGATTGCTACAACAGATTGTTTCTTGGATCTATTTGATTGGAAAGTCTTTTCCCAACCCTTTACTCTTAGGTAATACTTGTCTCTGAAGTTGAGGTGTTTTTTTTTTTATATATATATATATACAGTAGAAGGATGGATTCTGTCTTCTTATCCATTCTGTTTACTTGTATGTTTTTATAGGCAGGTTAAGACCATTGACATTGAGGGATATTAATGTCCATTGATTGTTGGTTCATGTTTGTTTTGGATTTATTGTTGGTGGTGTCATTGTTTGTGGATTTCACCCTCTTGCTTCTTTTCCTGTTTTGTAAAGTTGGATTCTCTATTACCTATGTTTTTGTGAATGTATTTATCTTCGTTGTGTTGGAGTTTTCCCTTTAGGACTTTCTGTAGTGCTGGCTTTGTAGATATATATTGTTTAAATCTGGTTTTTTTTTTTTCATGGAATATCGTGTTTTCTCCATCTATAGTGATTGAAAGCTTTGCTGAGTACAGTAGTCTGGGTTGGCATACATGTTCCCTTAGTGTTTGTAGGACATCTATGCAGGACCTTCTGGCTTTCAAATTTTCCATTGAGAAGTCAGGTGTGATTCTGATAGCTCTGCCTTCATATGTTACTTGAACTTTTTCTTTTGCTGCTCTTAATATTTTCTCTTTATTCTGTAAGTTTGGTGTTTTGATTATTACATGGCAAGGGGAGTTCTTTTTGTAGTCCAGTTTATTTGATATTCTGTAAGCTTCTTGCCCTTTCATAGGCATATCCTTCTGTAGATTGGGGAAGTTTTCTTCTATGATTCTGTTGAATATGTTTTCTGTACCTTTGAGCTGTGTTTCTTCACCTTCTTCTATAACTATTATTCTTAGATTTAAACTTTTCACGGTGTCCCATATTTCTTGGATATTTTGTGTTAGAGATTTGTTGGACTTGAGATTTTCTTTGGTCGATGACTGGATATACTCTAGTGGTCTTCATCAACTGAGATTCTCTCTTCCATCTCTTGTATTCTTTGGGTTATACTCACATCCTTAGATCCTGATCATTCATGCAGCATTTGTATTTCCAGCATCCATCATTCTGTGTTTTCTTTATTGTTTGTATTTCAGCTTTCATGCCTTGAACTGTTTTGAGTGCTTCCTTCACTTGGTTTGTTGTTTTTTCTTTTGACTCTTTAAGTTCTCTTATTATTCATTTCTTGAATTTTTGTTTGTTATTTCTTCTAATTCTTTAAGAGATTTTTCTTGTTTCCTCTTTAAAGGTCTGTAACATCTTCATAAAGTAGATTTTTGGGTCTGTCTATTCTTCTTCCTCTGTTTTGTGCTTTTTCATATCTTGCTGTTGTGGAGTCCCTAGATTCTGGTGGTGTCATATTGGTCATACTGTTTAGTGTGTTCTTATTATGCCTTCTTCCCATCTCTTCTTCCAGTGGTTGCAGGTGGGGTCTCTCTATCTTCTTGTCACAAGGTCCTTCCTGTCTGGGTGGGTCCACCCTATGAAGATGAATGCACAGAGAGATCATGGGGTGATGGGCACCTTGGGTAGGAGTAGGGCTCAGGAGAGGTCAAGTCAGCAGAGGGGGAAGAGTGATTTATTCCCAGACTCAGGGTGGTCCTTCCTGCCTGAGTGGGTCCACTCTAGGCAGGCACAGGCCTAGAGAAATCCTGGGGTGATGGGGATCTTGGACAGGAGTGGGGCTCAGGAGAAGTCAGGGCAGCGGAGGGGGAAGGCAGAGTGAGGTGTTTCCAGGCTCACAGAGGTCCTTCCGGTCTGGGCGGGTCCACTATATGCAGGCTGTTCCACTCTATGCAGCTGTAGGTCCAGAAAGATCCTGGGGTGATGGGGACCTTAGGCAGGAGTAGCACTGTTTTTCTTTTACAACTGTAGCTTATTCTTTAGCATTCTTGGTTTCAATGCAAGGCATTCCATTAACATTTCTCCCAGGGCACATTTCAGTGTAATAACCTCAGATTTTTCACTAGAAAGAGCATGTTTACTCTCTAGTGTTGGTCCCATTGTGCTGCCATATGTAGAATCTTGGTTTTATTTAAATGGTAAATGTATTTTTTTCTTTTAGCAGTCACCAGCTCACTTTCTTCTGCATGTTGACATTCCTGATATGAGCTGTGTTCATAGAATTTTGATTCAGAATGTGATGAGTCACACACTATGCTGCTCTTAGAATTCTCTGTTTACTCAACATTTGTCAGGTGGATATGGTGTGTATTGGTGTGGGTCTCCATGATATAATCACAAATGTAATTAGGTCAGTGTGTTGGATTTATAATTCATCTATTTGATCTATTTGTGAAGATGAGACAGCATTTTTCCCAATAATCTTACTCATCTCACCAAATTCTTCTCTTTATTGTATCCCTGTCCTGCAGTTCTGACTGAGTAATGTTACTGAATCATTTTCTAAGATTTTATATCAATTTTTTGAGAATCTGCTACATTCCCTGTAGACACTGTCCATTGCACTTCTAATTTTTGTATTTTTCAATTCCACACTATCATTCTGTTCCTTCTCAGTTTCTTTCAACTCGCTATTCTAATTTTGTTATTCAGACTCTTGACTTTCCTTAGTACTTTTCCATACTTTCTTTTGGGGTTTTCATGTTTCATATAAATGTTGTCCAATCTTGTTCCTGTAGAATACAACAGGGCAATATAGTTCAGTCATAGCAGTTCACCAAATTGCTGGCAAAAGAGAGGAAATACGTGTCAGAATTGTGGGAGTCAAGTTACTGAGCAAAGAGAGTTCAATTTTGTAAAGAGATGTGCCGAGGGACAAAATATCTAGGTGACCACATCATGTGCAAAGAAAGAAAGAGAGCCTCTTGTAGACTGGGGTGTTATGACAACAGGCTAATTACTTTGTCACAGCAAATTAGAATTTCTACCTGAACATGAAATAAAATGTATCTGTTGTGTTAAAAGACTGATTTTATAATAATATGTTATATCATTCTTGAAGTGTATAATGCTGGGTGTGGAGAGATGGTTTAAGATTTAAGAACACATTCTATTCTTCTGTTTTATATCCAACATGCACTTGGTGATTCACAACAATCTGTAACATCAGAAAGTGGGAATCTGACACATCTTCCTGCCTTGCTTGAGCACCACGCATGCATTTGATGAAAAAAAAAAAATACCTGCAGGCAAAGCATTCATACACATAAAACTAACCAATCAATCAATCAATCAATTAATGTGATTATAATACATATTTTAAAAACTGACAACTTAAACTGAGGCTTTATTTCCCCAATTAAGGTGTATATTACTATATATTGAGAGCTATCTATGGTATTATCACTACAATAGGTTAATCAACCCTATCTTGACACTGGAACATGACTCAGAGAATCTTGTAATCAAATGTACATCACAATAACCATAAAAAGCACTTAATCTTAAATTCTAATCTCACTAGTCTAAAAGAGTCAAGTAATCATATCTAAAACAGAAGGAGTGTCTCATGCCATGTGTACAGAAAACAAAGCAAAACGGATAATAGAAGAAGCATGAGCTTTTCAAACAGAATTGGGACTTCAATCAGAATATTGCCAAGTTCTAAGTGTCTCTGTGATTCATTCCCTCATTTTTGCTATATTTTATAGACACCCAGGTGAGGGCAACTATGATTACATGCATGCAGGCAGGTTCCCTTTAGGTTGAGCACTAACTGTTGTTTCCTACAGGAGCAGCCATGGAGGAGTTGGTGGTGATTCAGCCTCAGATATCAGTTTCTGTCTCTCCAGGAGAGTCAGCCACTCTGAACTGCACTGCGACAACCTGGCTCCCTCTGGGATCCATTGTGTGGCACAGGGATGCAGGGCAAGGTCGGCAACTTATCTATAGTTTCCCAGGAGAGGTGTTCTCCAGAATCACCAATGTTACAGATACTTCAAAGAGGAAGAACATGGATTTTACTATCCGCATCAGTAATGTCATACCCACTGATGCTGGTACCTACTACTGTGTGAAGATCCGAAAAGCAATAGTTGATGAGGAGTTTCAGTCTGGACGAGGCACAGTGTTGTATGTCCGTGGTGAGTACTTACCTTGAAGTCAGGGATGGTGATGCCCCCATAAGTTCCTTTATTGTACACAGTTGTTTTAAGATTTTCCTCTTAAAGTTGAGTATTTTTTATTTTCAAGGTCTTTGAAGAATTATTTTGGGGTTTTGATGGGATTGCATTGAATCAGTAGACAACTTTGGGCAAGATTGCCATTTTTACTATGTTGATCCTACCTAACCATGAGCATGGGAGATCATACCCCTTTCTGGTGTCTTCTTTTATTTCTTTCTTTAAAGACTCACAGTTCTTATTGTACAGTTCTTTCACTTGTTTGTTTAGAGTTACCCCAAGAGATTTTATGTTGTTTGTGGTGATTGTAATGGTTGATGTTTCCCTGATTTCTTTCTCAGCCCGTGTATATATACTGCTTTAAGAGATTTATTTCTTGCATTTTTTTTTGGTTTGTCTTTTCCTCCATTTCTTGAATTTTTATGTGTTTTTCTTCCATTTCCTTAAGGAATTTTCACATTTCTTCTTTGAAAGTCTATATCATCTTCATGATGTTTTTAAGTCATTCTCTTCTGCTTCATCTGTGCTGGGATCTTCAGGTCTTGCTTGTGTAACACCACTATTTTCTAGTGGTGCTTTATTACTCTTTTTATTATTGAATGTGTTCTTATATTGTTGTCTTCCCATCCCTTTTCCCAGTAGTTGCTGTTGGGGTCTCTCCCTCTCCTGGTGGTTATTGGACCCACATTCTCTTCCAGTAGGTTCATGTAGGTCCAATATTCTTTTAGGTCTCCTCTTCATGTTGGTAAAACCAGGACACCCATGGAGATTTTGGCAGATTCTGAATGGCTTGGTCTGCCAGAGCAAGTATGCCTGTATACAATCCCCATACCAGGAGACTCTAAGAAGGGCAAAGAGAAAGCAGGCAAATTTAGGGTTTTTTATTCATTATGTTATAACATGTATCCTAATAAGAAATTGTCCAGAGGAATGGATGCCACAATGTGTGGAGTTTAGGAAAGACTTCTGAAAAAGTAAACCTTATATGTTCTTTTAATTGTTTGTGATTTGTGCCTGTCTGAAATTATAGGTCCTAGTGCTTAACAAAATATGTGTTAGAATTTTTATTTCAAATACAGTATTAAATATGTTCATGAAATTTTAGGAGATGCTAAATTATCAATTTCTTGAATTAGGTTATCTTAGTAATAAAGCTAAATAGGGCTTTTTAGTGTGCATGGATATTTGTTCCAAAAGTTAGTCTATAAATTTAGGGATGGAATAAATTACAGTACTTTGACAAAATTGGTTTTATACTTTCTATACATATGTCAAATTTTAAATGAACTTGAAAGATTATATGATACAACTAATTCCAATTATTTGTCCCTAATTTCATTTTTCAATTGGCAGTATTCTAAACTATCCACATGCTTGCTAGTTTTGCTACTAGTTCATTATACAAAGTTTTAATTTCAAAAAGTTCCTTTTTGTTTATGGCTTAAGGTGTCTAAGAAAACTGGCTTACCTTATCAGATATACTTGTTTGAGACCTAACAGTGACTGCTGTCTGAGCCCAATCCCATGCTTCTCAGTAGCTCCTGGTTTGTGGCCTCCATGCCCTAAGTCCATTAGGAGAACCTCTCAGGTATATGATTAGAGACACCATTGTCCAACAGCTAAAGGGAAGTTGGGAACTCAGCATGTATTAAAACATTTTAAAATTCACTGTATAGCCAACTACAACTGTAGCTTCTTCTTGGCATTCTTTGTTTCAATGCAAGGCTTCACATTACCATTTCCCACCGGGCACATTTCAATGAAATAACCTCAGATTTTTCACTAGAAAGAACACGTTTACTCTCTAGTTTTGGACCCATAATGCTGCCATATGTAGAATCTTGGTTTTATTTAAATCCTAAATGTACTTTTTCTTTTAGCACCCACCAATCTCACTTTCCTCTCCATGTTGACATTCCTGATATGAGCTGTGTTCATAGCATTTTGATACAGAATGCAATGAGGCATACTCTATGTTGCTCTCAGCATTCTCTGTTTACCCTATATTTGTTAGGTGGAATATGGTGTGTAGTGGTGTGGGTATCTCTGATATAATCACAAATTAATCTAGGTCATTGTGTTGGATTTGTAGTTCTTCTATTTCATCTATCTGGGAAGGTGAAACAGCATTTTTTCCCAATAATCTTATCCATTTCACAAATTTCTTCTCTTTATTTTTCCCTGCCCTTCAGTGCTGACTGAGTAATGTTATTAAATCAGTTTCCAAGATTTTATATCAATTTTTTAGAATCCGCTAAATTCCCTGAAGACCCTGTCCATTGTTTTGTATTTCTCCACTCCAAAATACCATTGTGTTTCTTCTCAGTTTCTCTAAATTTGATATTCTTTTTTATCCTTGTATTTTCCATATTTTAATTTATTTTATTAGTTCAATTTAGGAATAAGCTTGCTTCACATTTCAATCACTTCTCCCCCTTCTCTCCCCTCTCCTCAACCCTCTCCTCACCTACTCCCACCTCTTCCACCTTCCACTCCCCAGGCAGGGTAGGGCTCCCCAAGTCTAACACATCATCCAGGGCAGGGCCTCTGCCCTCTCCCATTTTTCCAGGCTGACAGTGCATCCCTTCAAGTGGGATGGGCTCGCAAAGTCCCTTCTTACACCAGGGAAAAAGACCAATCCACTACCAGGGACCCCCTAGTGTACGAGGCCTCCTAATTGACATCCATGTTCAGGGGTCTGGGTCAGTCCTGTACTGGCCTCCCAGACACAGTCTGGGATCCATGAGCTCCCTCTTGTACAGGCCAGCTGTTTCTGTGGGTTTCACCATCCTAGTACCAACCCATTTGATCTTCATTCCTCCCTCTCTGCAGCTAGGTTCCAGAGTTCAGGTCAGTGTATATCTGTGGGTGTCTGCCTCTGCTTCCATCAGCTAGTTGATGAGGGCACTAAGATGGCATAAAAAGTAGTCATCAGTCTCTTTATAGGGGAAGGGCATTTATGTTATCCTCTCCTCTATTGCATAGATTGTCAGTTTGGGTCATCCTTGTAGGTCTCTGGAAATCTCCCTAGTGCCATATCTTGCCTCGAACCTATAATGGTTCTCTCTAATATGGTATCTCACATCCTGCTCTCCTCTATTCTTCCCCCAACTCAATATTTCTCCTCCTCAATTTCCTCCTCTCCTATCCTCTTCTCTTCTCTTTCTGGCAGCTCTCTCTCCCCTACCTTCTTGCTCCCAATTAGCTCAAGATTTCCTGCCACTTCCCATTCCTGGAGTCCATGCATTTTTCCCTTAGAGTCCTTCTTGTTACCTAGTTTCTTTGGTGAAGAAGATTGTAGGCTGGTAATCCTTTTCTCTAGGTCTAAAATTCATATATGAGTGAGTACAAACCATGTATGTCTTTTTGTGACTGGGTTACCTCATTCATGATGGTTTCTTCTAGTTCTACCCATTTGCCTTTGAATTTCAAGATTCATTGTTTTTTTTTTCTGCTGAGTAGTTCTCCATTGTATAAATACACCAAATTTTCTCTATTCTTCAGTTAAGGGGCATCTAGGTTGCTTGCAGGTTCTGGCTATTACAAACAATGCTGCTATGAACATGGTTGAACATACGTCCTTGTTGTATGGACTGCATTAATGGGGTATATGCCCAAGAGGGGAATTGCTGGATCTTAAGGTAGACGATTCCCATTTTTCTGAGCAATCGCCATACTGATTTCCAAAGTGGCCTAACAATTTTGCACTCCCACCAGCAATGGAGGAGATTTCCTTTTTATCCAGTCTTTTCCAGCATAGACTGTAATTGCTGTTTTTGATTTTAGCCATTCTGGCCAGTGTAAGATGGTATCTCAGAGTTGTTTTGAGTTGCATTTCTATGATGTCCAAGGATTCTGAGCACTTTCTTAAGTGTCTTTCAGCCATTTCAGATTCCTCAGTTGAGAATTCTCTATTTAGTTCTGCACCCCACTTTTTAATTTCATCGTTTGGTATTTTGGTGGCTAGCTTCTTGAGTTCATTGTATATTTTGGAAATCAGCCCTCTGTCAGATGTGGGGTTGGTGAAGATCTTTTCCCATTCTGTGGGCTGTCATTTTGTCTTACTAACTATGTCCTTTGCCTTACAGAAGCTTCTCAGTTTCAAGAGGTCCCATTTATTAATTGCAGATCTTAATGTCTGTGCTACTGATGTAATGTTCAGGAAGCAGTCTTACATGCAAGTTCATTCTAGGGTATTTCCCACTTTATTTTCTAGATGATTCTGTGTGGCTGGATTTAAGTTGAGATTGTTCATCAATTTGCACTTAAGTTTTGTGTTGACGAATATGGATCTATCTGCAATCTTCGGTATGTCCGAATCCAGTTTTTGCAGCACCATTTGTTGAATATGCTCTTTTTTCCATTGTATAGGTTCAGCATCTTTGTCAAGAATAAGGTGTTCCTAGGTGTGTGGTTAATATCAGGGTTTTCAATTTGATTCCATTGGTCTATCTGTCTATTTTTGTGTCAATACCAAGCTGTTTTCAGAACTATGGCTCTATAATAGAGCTTGAAGTCAAAAATGGGGATACCTCCAGTAGACCCTTTATTGTACTGACTTGTTTTGGCTATCTTGGGTTTTCTGTTTTTCCATATAAAGTTGAGTATTGTTCTTTCAATGTCTGTGAAGAACTGTGTTGGGATTTTGATGGGAGTTGCGTTGAATCTGTAGATTACTTTTGGCAAGATTGCCATTTTTACTATGTTGATTCTACCAACAAGAGCATGGGATTTCTTTGCATTTTCTGGTATCTTCTTTAACTTCATTCTTTAAACACTCAAAGTTCTTACTTTACAGGTCTTTCACTTTTTTGGTTAGAGTTACCCCAAGATAGTTTAGGTTGCTTGTGGATATTGTGAAGGGTGGTGTTTCTCTGATTTCTTTCTCATTGAAATTATCATCCGTATATAGTTGGGCTACTGATTTTTTTGAGTTCATTTTGTATCCTGCTACTTTGCTGAAGGTGTTTACCAGCTGTAGGAGTTCCCTGGTAGAGTTTTTCGGGTCACTTATTTAGACAATTATATCAACTGCAAATAGTGAAAGTTTGGCTTTTTCCTTTCCAATTTGTATCCTATTGATCTCCTTTTTGTTGTCTTGTTGCTCTAGCTAGAACTTCAACTACAATATTGAAGAGATATGGAGAGAGAGGTCAGCCTTGTCTTGTTCCTGATTTTAGAGGAATTGCTTTGAGTTTCTCTCCATTTATTTTGATGTTGACTGTTGGTTTTGTGTATATTGCTTTTATTATGTTTAGATATGTTCCTGTTATTCCTGTTCTCTCCAAGATCTTTATCATGAAGTGATGTTGAATTTTTCAAAGGCTTTTTCAGCATCTAGTGAGATGATCATATGGTTTTTCTTTTTCAGTTTGTTTATATAGTGGATTGCATTGATGGATTTTCATATGATGAACCATCCTCGCATCCCTGGGATGTTCATAGTGGATGATTTTTCTGATGTGTTCTTGGATTTGATTCATCAATATTTTGTTGAGGATTTTTGCATGTTTGCATTTTGTATGTTCATGAAGAATATTGGTCTATAGTTCTCTTTTTTAGTTGTATCTTTGTGTGGCTTTGGTGTCAAAGTAATTGTAACCTCGTAAAAAAAGTTCGGCAATGTCCCTTCTGCTTCTATTGTGTGGAACAATTTGAGGTGTACAGGTATTAGCTCTTGTTTGAAGTTCTGGTAGAATTCTGCAGTGAAGCCATCTGGGCCTGGACTTTTTTTGGTTGGGATGCTTTTGATGATTGCTTCTATTTCATTAGGGATTATAGGTTGATTTACACTGTGTATCTGTTCTTGGATTAATTTTGGTAAGTGATAGCTATCCAGAAAATTGTCCATTTCCTTTAGATTTTTTAATGTTTTTGGAGTATAGGTTTTCAAAGTATGACCTGATGATTCTCTGGATTTCCTCAAAGTCTATTGTTACATCCCTCTTTTCCTTGCTGATTTTGTTAATTATTGTGCTCTCTCTCTCTCTCTCTCTCTCTCTCTCTCTCTCTCTCTCTCTCTCTCTGCCTTTTGGTTAGTTTGGATAGAGGTTCATCTATCTTGCTGATCTTTTCAAAGGACCAACTCCTTGTTTCATTGATTCTTTGGAATCTTTTCCTAGTATCTAATGTATTGATTTCAGCCCTCAGTTTAATTATTTCCTGGCCTCTACTCCTCTGTGGTGAGTTTGCCTCTTTTTGTTCTAAAGCTTTCAGTTGTTCTATCAATTCTCTAGTGTGACTATTCTCCAGTCTCTTCATGTGGGCACTTAGTGCTATAAACATTCCTCTTAGCACTGCTTTCAGAGTGTACCATATGTTTGGGTATGTTTTGTCTACATTCTCATGAAATTCTAGGAAGTCTTTAATTTCTTTTTATAATTTCTTCCTCAACCCATGAATGGCGAAATTGGGTGTTATTCAATTTCCACGAGTTTTTAGGTTTTCTGCAATTTGTATTGCTGTTGAATTAAAGCTTTAAAGCATGGTGATCTGATAAGATACAGGGGTTATTTCAATTCTTTTGTACCTGTGGAGGTTTGCTTTTTTGCCAACTATGTGGTCAGTTTTAGAGAAGGTTCCATGTGGCGCTGAGAAGATGGTACATTTTGTGTTTGGATGGAATGGTCTATAGATATCAGTTAAATGCAGTTGGTACATAACTTCTGTTAGATCCTTTGTTTCTTTGTTAAGTTTCTGTCTGGTGGTCCTGTCTAGTGGTGAAAGTGGAGTGTTGAGGTTGCTTACTATAAGTGTGTGTGGTTTTATGTGTGATTTGAGCTTTAGTAATGTTTCTTTCACAAAGGTGGGTGCCTTTGTAGTTGGGACATAGATGTTCAGGATTGAGACTTCATCTTGATGGACTTTTCCTGTGATGAGTATGAAATGCCCTTCTTCATCTCTTTTGATTGATTTTAGTTTGAAGTCTAGTTTGTTAGATACTCGGATTGCTATACCAGCTTGTTTCTTGGGCCCGTTTGATTGGAAAATCTTTTTCCAACCCTTTACTTTGAGGTAATGCCTGTCTTTGAAGTTGAGGTGTGTTTCTTGTATACAGCAGAATGATGGATTATGTTTTCGTATCCATTCTGTTAGCCTGTATCATTTTATGGGCAGATTAAGACCACTGACATTGAGGGATATTAATGTCCATTGGTTATTTGTTCTTGTTTGTTTTGGATTTATTGTTGGTGGTGTCATTGTGTGTGGATTTTGCCCTCCTGTTTCTTTTCATGTTTGGTAGAATTGGATTATCTATTGCCTATATTTTTGTGAGTGTAGTTATCTTCGTTGTGTTGGAGTTTTCCCTCTAGAAATTTCTGTAGTGCTGGATTTGTGGATATGTATTGTTTAAGTCTGGTTTTGTCATGGAATATCTTGTTTTCTCCATCTATAGTGATTGAAAGTTTTGCTGGGTACAGTAGTCTGGGTTGGCATCCATGCTCCCTTAGTGTTTGTAGGATATCTATCCAGGACCTTCTGGCTTTCAAAGTTTCCATTGAGAAGTCAGTTGTGTTTCTGATAGGTCTGCCTTTATATGTTACTTGGCCTTTTTCCATTGCTGCTCTTAATATTTTCTTTTTATTCTGAAGGTTGGTGTTTTGATTATTATGTGTTGAGGGGACTTCTTTTTATGGTCCAGTCTGGTAGTCTGTAAGCTTCTTGCCCTTTCATAGGCATATCCTTCTGTGGGTTGGGGAAGTTTTCTTCTATGATTTTGTTGAATATGTTTTCTGTACCTTTGAGCTGTATTTCTTCACCTTCTTCTATACCTATTATTCTTAGGTTCGGCTTTTTTATGGTGTCCCATATTTCCTGGATATATTGTGTTAAGGATTTGTTAGACTTGAGATTTTGTTTGGCCTATGTCTTCATATCATCTAGGGAGTCTTCAACAACTGAGATTCTCTCTTTCATCTCTTGTATTCTTTGGGTTGTACTCACATCCTTACATCCTAATCATTCATCCAACATTTGTATTTCCAGCATCCCCTCATTCTGTATTTTCTTTATTGTTTGTATTTCAGCTTTCATGCCTTGAACTGTTTTGAGTGCTTCCTTCACTTGTTTGGTTTTTCCTTGGCTTTCTTTAGATTCTTTGAGAGATTTGTTAATTTCTTGAATTCTTTGGTTTGTCTTTTCCTGCATCTCATGTAATTTTTGCTTGTTTTTTCTCCTATTTCTTTAAGGGATTTTCTTGTTTCGTCTTTAAAGGACTCTATTATCTCCCAAAGATAATTTTTGAGGTCCCTCTCTTCTTCATGCTCTGTGTTGGGCTTTTCAGATCTTGCTGGTATGGAGTACCCTAGATTCTGGTGGTGTCCTATTGGTCTTTCTGTTGTTGAGTGTTTTCTTACTCTGTCTTCTTCCCATCCATTCTTCCAGTGAGTGCAGGTGGGGTCTCTCCCCCTGTCCATTGCCAGGTGGAGGGCTCAGATTCTGGTGGCAGCTAGATGGTAGAGGGTGGTGGGTGGACAAGGGTGAGGTGTGTCCTGACTCAGGGTGGGCCTTCCTGATCTGGACAGGTCCACTCCTACCGTGGTCAGCTCAGGCAGAAAGGATGTGATGGGGGTTATGGGGGAGGTTGGGAGGGCACAGCAGCACACAGACTAACCTGAGGCTTGGGTGTCAGCAGCAGGACAGAGGTCACAGTATAGACAGGAATAAGGTGTGTCCAGAATAAGGGTGGGCCTTCAAGTCTGGGCAGGTACACTCTTGTTTGCATGGGCTCAGGAAGAAGTGAGCAGTGTTTGCTGGGATAGTTTGATGGTCAGAGTAGCTCCCAGACTCACCTGAGCCTCAGGTGCTAAACCCAGGACAAAGGGAGACTTCTTCTTAATGGAAGTCTCCTGTGATGAATATGAAATGACCTTCTCCTTCTTTCTGATTGATTTTAATTTTAAGTCTAATTTGTTAGATACTAGGATTGCTATACCAGCTTGTTTCCTGGGTTCATTTGATTGGGCAATATTTTCCTAAACCTTTACACTGAGATAACATCTGTCTTTGAAGTTGAGATATGTTCTGGTAATTAGCAGAAAGATGGATTCTGTCCTCTTATCCATTTTGTAAGCCTGTGTTGTTTAATAAGTGAATTAAGACCATTAATATCTCTGGATAATAATGAACATTGTTTGTTAATTCTTATTTGTTTTGAATTTGTTGGTGGTGGTGGTATTGGATGTTTATTGCACCCCTTTATTTTTCTATTGCTTTATGGTAAAGTGGGATTGCTTACTACCTATGTTTTTCTGAGTGCAGTTAACTACCTAGGGTTGGAATTTTCCTCCCAGAACTTTCTGTAGGTCTGGATTTGTGCATATGTATTTTTAAATCTGGTTTTATCATGGAATATCTTGTTTTCTTCATCTATAGTGATTGAAATTTTTACTTGCTATAGTAGTCTGGGCTGGCATTCTTGGTCTTTTATTGTTGGTAGAATATATATCCCAAACCTTCTAGCTTTCAGAGTTTCCATGAAGAAGTCAGGAATAATTCTGATGGGTCTCCATTTATTTGTTACTTGGACTTTTTCCCTTGCTGCTCTTAATATTATTTCTTTAGTCTGATTTTTTGTTTTTTGATTATTATGTATGGAGAGGACTTCTTTGTGGTCCAGTCTCTTTTTCTGTAAGTTTCTTGTACTTTAATTTCCATGTCTTGCCTTAGGTTGTTAAAGTTTTCTTCTATGATTTTGTTGAATATGTTTTTTGCACATTTGAGTTGTGTTTCTTCCCCTTCTTCTATATCTATTATTCTTGGATTTGGCCTTTTCATGGTGTCCCATATTTCCTGGATATTTATTTTTAGGGATTGGTTTGAATTAAGATTTTCTTCAGTCAATGAATCTATTTCTGATAGTGTATCTTCAACATCTGAGATTCTCTCTTCCATCTCTTGTATTCTGCTGATTATGCTTGCATCTGTGTTTCCTGATTATTTATCCAGCTTTTGTGTTTCCAGCATTTTCTCAGAATATGTGTTTTTTTATTGTCTATTTCACCTTTCAAGCCTTGAACTGTTTAAATTGTTTCTTTCACTCATTTGGTTGTTTTTTCTTGACTTTCCTTGCTTTCTTTAAGGGATTTGTTTCTTGCATTTTTTTGGTTTGTCTTTTCCACCGTTTCTTGAATTTTTGTCTGTTTTTCTTCAATTTCTTTAAGGAATTTTCTCATTTATTCTTTGAGGGTCTCTATTATCTTCATGAAGTTGTTTTTAAGGTCATTCTCTTCTGTTTCATCTGTGTTTACATCAGTCAGGTGGATTATGATTTGTACTGGTGTGGGTCTCTGATATAATCACAATTTAAATTATGTCAGTGTGTTGGATTTATACTTCTTCTATTTGATCTATTCCAGAAGATGAGGAAGATGAGGCAGCATATTTTTCCAATAATATTACCCATCTTACCAAATTCTTCTCTTTATTGTATCCCTGTGCTGCAGTGCTGACTGAGTAATGTCATTGAATCCATTTCCTAGATTTTATACCAGTTTTTTTAGAATCAGCTAAATTACCTGTCGACCCTGTCCATTGCACTTCTAATTTTTGTACTTTTCCACTCTACAATACCATTGTGTTCCTTCTCAGTTTCTTTCAATTTGCTATTCTTATTTTGTTATCCAGACTCTACTTTCCTTAGTACTTGTCTATACTTTTGATTTTTTCATGTTTCATATAAATCTTGTATTGTCTTGTTCCTTTAGAATAATACAGGGAAATACAAGTCAGTCATAGCAGTTCACCAAATCTCTGGTAGAAGAGAGGAAAGAAATGTCAGAATTGTGGGAGTCAAGTTACTGAGCAAAGAGGGTACAAATTTGGGAAGACAGGTGACATAGGACTAGACATCCAGGTGACCACATCATGTGTAAGGAAAGAAATAGGGCCTCTTGTAGAGTGGGGTGCTATGACAACATGTAAATTGCCTTGTCACAGTCAATTAGAACTTCTGACCTCCAAAACATTAAATAAAATGTATCTGTTGTGTTAAAAGACTGATTTTATAATAATATGTTACATCACTCTTGAAGTGTATAATGCTGGGTCTGGAGAGATGGTCAAGATTTAAGAGTACTTTCTAGTCTACTAGAGAACCAATGTTTTATATCCGGCATGCACTTGGTGACTCAGAACCATCTCTAAAATCTGAAAGAGGGAATCTGACACAACTTCCTGCCTTACTTGAGCACCAGGCATGCATTAGATACAAATATATACCTAAAGGCAAAGCATCAATACACATAAACTATTCAAATAATTGATTTTTTAATATGATTATAACATATTTTAAAAACTGACAACTTAAACTGTGGCTTTATTTCCCTAATTAAGGTATATATTACTATATATTGAGAGCTATGTATGGTATTATCCCTACAATAGGTAAATCAACCCTATTGTGAACCTGGGAACTCTGAGAATCTTGTAATCAAATGTACATCAAACTAACCATACAAAGCATTTAGTCTTAAATTTACATCTCACTAGATTAAAAGAGTCAAGTAATCACATCTAAAACACAAGGAGTGTCTCATGCCATGTGTACAGAAAACCAAAACAAAACAGATACTAGAGGAAGCAAGAGCTTTTCAAACATAATTGGGACTTCAAACATAATACTGCCATGTTTTCAGTGTCTCTCTGATTCATTTCCTCATTTTTGCTATATTTTATAGACACCCAGGTGAGGGCAACCATGATCACATGCATGCAGGCAGGTTCCCTTTATGATGAGCATTAACTGTTGTTTCCTACAGAAGTACCCCCGGAGGAGCTGAAGGTGATTCAGCCTGAGGAATCAGTTTCTGTCTCTCCAGGAGAGTCAGCCACTCTGACCTGCACTGTGACCTCACTGCTCCCTGTGGGACCCATTGTGTGGTACAGGAATGCAGGGCAACATCGGCAACTTATGTATAGGTTCTCAGGAGAGTCATTCCCCAGAATCACAAATGTTACAGATGCTTCAAACAGGAAGAACATGGACTTTTCCATCCGCATCAGTAATGTCACACCCGCTGATGCTGGTACCTACTACTGTGTGAAGATACAAAATTCAGCAGTTGACGAGGTCTTTAAGTCTGGGGGAGGCACAATGTTGTATGTGCATGGTGAGTACTGCATTGTCTTCTCCATCCCTCATATCTGCACCAGGTCAAACTGTGTTCAAGAGTCTGTGAACAGCTAGGAAGAAGAAGAAAGTCTGTAAGTGACTCTCATGTTCATAAGGTGACATTACCCCAATTGTGAAGCAAGAAAACAGATGCTTGGACTTGTTATTTGCTAGATTTCCCCATTCTGATATATGGTAGTAAATCCATACCCCTGTCTGCCTATCCAGCAGTTCTTACCTTTTTCAATCTGTTCCAGCATGGTGGGTGCATAAAGACCCTAAGTGATGCCTGTATTGTCCAGTGACACAGTCAGACCTTGCCTACTACCTCCAGAGTGGATTTCTTCACACAAATAAGTCTTCTCATTCTAGCCAAAGTTCTAGGGCATAGTTGTGCCAGGTTCTACTCTAGATGTCAATGGAGATGTCAGAAAGCAGGAAAGCAGGAGCTCTTTATGCAAGATGTGTTTCTCTTCTCTCACAAGAAGAAATCACATCATCACAGAAAATGAGAGGGGCATGGCTATGTGTGCTTTTTTAATTTGTCCTTCATCCACAGAACACTGAGAATTTTCAGGATATGCCTGCATTCACTGTTGAATCTCTCAGCCCTTTTATAGATGAGAGTACTAAGCTAGGTTTTGTCATGTGTCTGTTTGGAATTGTCTTCTGTCAGGAACAAGCTCTGAGAGTCACTGAAGTTTCTGAACAATGTAAGTAGGTATCCTGGAGAGTGTGCCCAACTAGACAAACTCTAATCACTAGCTGAGACAACAGGATACTCACTTTAAATTTCCTGACAGAGGGCTGGATTCTATCTCTCTAGCTCTTGATTCTGGGGTTTTTGCAACATGACGGACATTCAGATTATCCATTCCAGCCCTGTTATGATACGACCCTTGTGTTTCAGTGCCCTGTGAATAATCCCCTAGCCCCTAAGTGCTGGGGTCTGCCCTGGAACACACACCTGAATCCACATTAGCTTTTTGTTATTCGATTCAGAGACATCATATCTCCATATGATCCAGGTACATAAGAGATCCTGAAGTAGACTTTTCTGAAATTAGATGCCAGCATTTTGATTCATCATCATATCCCCCCATGCTTTAAGATGTTGCTCACACAGATGACAGTATTCAGTAGTGATTAGAATGTTACCCCAAAGACAGACAGTGGTTGTCCATGCCTTTCTTCTCAGAACTCATGAGGCAGAGGCAGGAAGATCTCTGTGATTTTTGAGGCCAGCCTGATTTACAAAGCTGCAAAGAGAAACCCTGTCTAAAAAACCAAAAAATTTAATAAAATATAACAAAAGGAAGTTGATCACCATGTAAATTATACTCATATTGTAACACATATTTTAACAGAATCATTCTCTGTGTAAAGTTAAAGCATAATATTCCTACAGCTAGAGATATTCTAAATCAATATTCCATTTGTTTTCTTGTATGCAGTATAAATGTGGATTAACTCATGTAACAGCCATCTTGGATATAAGGCACATGCCCTATGGAAGAGGCCTGATACCTTTAAGGGTTAATTATTTCATAAGAATATTATCATTTTCCACATTGGTATGGTAATTGCAAGTCTTCTCACAAATCCTCAAAAAAGGGACATATTGAGAAAGGTTTCATAATGACTCTGTAGATATCATAAATCTTTTCACTGAAATTCAAGTTTCTGCAATGCTTAGCAATCAGAATCACCAAGTGGCTCAGGTAAGATGCAATCCCTAGCTTCCAGTGATACAAGCTTCACCTACCATGTATTTTGCCCTAACAATTCCCTTGAAGAGCAAGTAGGTAGGAGAAGGGGAAGAAAGCAGCATTGTGCTATGTGTGACATCTCTGTTATTGCATTTTTCTCCCTAAGCATGTGCTATAGGGGAGAGGGCACTTGTTTCCTTTAGAAATGAATACCTCAAGTTTCATAAAGGCAGCAGGTGAGAAAGGATCAATATTTGGCTATATCACTCTGCCTCATAGAATAACACAGCATACATGCTATGCTACTTACAACATATTCTGTGAACAGCATACACCTATGGAACTGCCCTCTGTGCCCATTTTGAGACTGTGATCTGTCCATGTGAGAAGGAGAAAGATGGGTCTACAGGAGCCTCAGAGCTCTATAACAAGAGCCTTCTGTCTGGAGCCATCTGGAATAGAAATTTGATTTAGAATATTTCAATTCATATCCTAAGTGATGAAGAGGCAGAGTCAGTGGCAGGGTAAATGAAATTGTCGGCACAGTAAATGGCCTCTAAGACAGAGCAGAGAAGAGGACAGAGTGTCTTTTTCAGCATCCATGTGCTTTTCGTGTCATGGTGATGATCACAGATTCTTTAGAGGAAATGTATTATCCACTGTATACCATCTGGTACAGTATCATACCCAAATCCTTGTAGAATCACAATTGTACAACATTGGGTATCTTATTGAATTTGGACCTCAGTTTCCTCTTCTGTATAAGGTATGTAACTTCACCTAATTTTCCAGGTTAAATGACTTCCCAGATAATTGCTGAAAGACTAGCATTCAGTAAGCCACAGGTAAGATAAATCTTACTGTCTCTGGAGTTGTCAGTTGCCCTTTCTGTGATAATGACAGCCATGTTCCCTTGTCCTTGTTGGACACATCCAAGATGGAGATGTCAGAATTATTAGGTGGTATCCTTACTTCATAGTTCTAAGGAGAAAGAACTGAGACTTCATTTTGGATATGCATACCAATACGGCTACTGTGATGTTTTCCTATGACAACCTTTCACATACGCGTATCATACGATACATTCAGCGTGCTCTCACAGTACATACACAGATTTTTCAGAAGTGAAGTCATATATTACACTTAGAGAAATTGCTGACTTGTAGTAAATATTTCATCAATGTCAGCTGTGTTATTCAGTGGTTATGTGACCTTGAACTTTCACTTTTCCTCTCCAGTTTTTACTTATCAATGTAGTTATATCCTGGCGTTATCTGAACTCCACCTGCATGCTCTTTGGAATAACCTTGGGTATTAAGAGAAATTTTAAATCCACTTTCTTTTAAATGGCTTTTGGCTTCTGAAATATCTAATGACTCCAGAATGTTCTAATGCACAGCCAGGGTTGAAAATCCACTCAGATACATTTGGGAAGCAGCAGGAGATACTTGGGATTAATTCCTTGACTAAGCTTCAGGTCACCAAGTTGAGGCATAATACTCCCATAAACTTCAAAATAATAGGTCCCAGCCTGCTACTCATAGCCTGCTGAAGCCCAAGTAATATGCCTGTTGTATTTTCCAGAGAGAAGAAACCAAAGACCCTAAGCTTCAATCAAGATATTTTCCCATTCAATTCTAATCTCAATGCACTACTTGCCTATATTGTACAGTTTTTCATTAGTGAATTCTATCTTTCCAGACATGTCCCTTTCCCTCAGTAATCCAAGCAAATGACACAGTAGGTCAGTGAGTTCTGTCATTTTCCCTCTCAATAATCTGTAATATTGGATGTGGAGGAACTGCTTGTGGTACTGACTGTATTGTGAAATACACTGGCCAAGTAGGGAAAGGATCACTAGGAAAGAGGAGAATGCCAGGGTATAGAACAGCAATTCTCAATCTGTGGGTCACAGCCACTTTAGTAGAGATCCTAAAAATGTGATTTGTTTTGCTGAGAAAATTTGAATAATGAGGATGTCACCCTTGTATTTGTGTTCTGGGATTTGTGTGTACTTACATACAAGTGTGTAAAGGACTTTCTGATATACTACAACCCAACTAGTGTGTAGTCAGAAACACTTCCCATATTTGATAGTACACAACTCCTGCAGCCTGGGCTCTGGGAATGGGTCAGAGAAGGATAGAGTTTCTATTAAACAAAGCTGCTTTTTAGAGTTAGCTGGTCTCCTTAAATCAGCTAAAGCTTGGAAGGCCTGTGTGTTTCCATGAGCTACGATGACTCACATCCTTGCAAACAGAGTTAGCTGAGATTCTCAAATCAACAAGGCAAAGCAGATTCCACATTTGTCAGGATCCTTCATTCACTGTCTGTGATCTCACCCCAGACACGAAGGTTCTAAATCCTCTCTTGATGACTTTCTTCATTCTCCCCTGGTCCTTGCTCAAAATACATCTGGCTACTACATTAGTTCTTCATGATGGATGAGGTGGGTCCTGGGAATATGTGAGGTCAGAATAAAATTTCATAAATCTTCCCAAATATTTGTTTCTTATTTCTGTATAGAAATACAATATGAATGGACTTTTTGTAGTTCCAGTACAAGTAAAATTAAAAGTTGCCTTTGAAATTGGAGTGTGTGACTCTCATTATTATTATTATTATTATTATTATTATTATTATTATCATTATTATTTTGGTTTTTCGAGACAGGGTTTCTCTGTGTAGCTTTGGAGCCTATCCTGGCACTCCCTCTAGAGACCAGACTGGACATGAACTCACAGAGATCTGCTGCCTCTGCCTCCTGAGTGCAAGGATTAAAAGGGGTATGCCTACGATGCCCTACTTTCCCTTTTTTTAAAAAGCAAAATGTATTTAATTCAGTTAGAAAAAATCTTGTTTTACATGTAAATACTAGTTCCCTCTCCCTCCCCTCCTCCTTTGCCTCCATGAAACCCTTATTCCATCCCATTTTTGCTCCCCAAAGATTGTGAGGCCTTCCAAGGGGGACCTTCAATATCTGTCATATCATTTGGAGCATTGCCCTCCCCCATGTGTCAAGGCTGAGAGAGCATTCCTCTATGTGGAGTGGGCTCCCAAAGTTCATGTGTATGCTAGGGATAAATACTGATCCACTACCAGAGGCCCCATAGAATAACCAGATCTCCAAACTGACATCCTCCTTCAACAGGTATGAAACAGTCCTATACTGGTTTCTGAGCAATCTTTCTGGGGCAATGAGCTCCTCCTTGTTTATGTCAGCTGTTCCTGTGGGTTTCTCCAGCCTAGTCTTGACCCCTTTGCTCAGCAATCCTCCCTCTCTGCAACTGGATTCCAGATTTCAGCTCAGTGTTTAGCTGTGGGTGTCCTTTTCTGCTTCCATCAGCTACTGGATGAAAACTCTAGAATGGCATATAAGGTAGTCATCAATCTCATTATAGGGAAAGGGAATTTAAGATAGCCTCTCCACTTTTGCTTAGATTCTTAGTTGGGGTCATCTTTGTGGGTCTCTGGATGTTTCCCTAGGGGAAGATTTCTATATAAACCTATAAATGGCTCCCTCTATTAAGGTATTTCATTTCTTGCCCTCCTCTATTCTTCCCCCAACTCAATCTTCCTGGACCCTCATATCCTTCCCCCTGCTCTTTATTCCCCTTCTCATTACCCTAACTCCTACTCCCCTCCTGCTGTTATCCGAATTTTCTCAGGAGACTTTGTCCCTTTAACCTTCTCTCAGGGTCCACGTATAATTCTCTTAGGGTCACCTTGTTTCCTAGCATCTCTGCAAGTGAGGACTGTAGGCAGGAAATCCTTTGCTCCATGTTTAATATCCATATATGAATGAATACATAACATATTTGACTGGGTTACCTCACTCAGGATCATTTCTTATAATTCCATCCATTTGCCAGTGAATTTCAGGATGTCGTCGTCATTGTTGGATTCTTTTTTTTTTTTTTTTTTTGCTGAGTAGTAAGTACTCTATTATGTAAATGTACCAAATTTTCCTTATCCATTCATCAGCTGAGGGTCAACTGTGTTCCTTCTAGGTTCTGGCTATTACAAATTATTATTCTATGAACATAGGTGAACACATGTTCTTGTTGTATGAAGGTGCATCTTTTGTGTATATGCCTAAGAGTTGAATTGTTGGATCATGTTGATAGACTGATTCTCATTTGCCTGAGGAACTGACATGTTGATTTCCAAAGTAGCTGTACAAGTTTGTACTCTCACCAGCAGTGGAAGAGAGTTTCCATTTCTCCACATCCTCTCAAGCATAAACTGTCATTGGTGTTTTTCATTTTAGCCATTCTGAGTGTTGAAAGATGATATCTCAGAGTTGTTTCAATTTTCATTTCCCAGATGACTACGGGCTCTAAGCACTATTTTATTATTTTCTTTTCTTTTCTCTTCTTTCCTAATTCTTTAATTTTCTTTTATTTCCTTTTTAAAATTTAAATTAAAAACAAGCCAGTTTTTAATGTCAATCCCAGTTCCCTCTCCCTGGTATCCTCCCCTACCCCCAACAGACCAGGCATCCTATCCCCTTTCTGTTCCTCAGGGAGGGTGAGGACTTCCATGGGAGATATTCAAAAATCTGCCATACCACTTGGGTTAGGGCTTGGCCATTCCCTATGTGTCTATGCTGATAGAGTATCCATCTTTATGAAATGGCCTCCAAAGTCAATTCTTTTGCTGGCGACAAGTACTGATCTACTACCAGAGGCCCCATACATTGCCATGGCCTCTTCACAGTCAGGGGGTTTGAATCAATCCTATGCTGATTTCCAAGCTATTAGTCTAGGATCAATGAGATCCCATTTGTTCAAGTCAGTTGATTCTTTGGGTTTCTGCAACCTGGTTTTGACCCCTTTGCTCATCCCACCTTCCTATCCACAACTGGATTCCAGGAGTTCTTCTCAGGGCTTAGCTTTTGGTCTCTGCTTCTTCTTCCATCATTCTAATGGATAAACGATCTAGGGTAGAATTTAAGGTAGTAATCTCATTATCAGAGAAGGGCATTTAATGTAGCCACTCTACTATTGCTTAGCTTATTATTTGGGGGTCAAACTTGTAGATCTGTGTACATTTCTGTCATCTTTTTTTCCTAGCTTTTCTGGAGGTGTGGCTTGTAGGCTGGTAATCCTTTACTCTATGTCTAAATCCCATATATGAGTGAGTATATACCATGTTTGTCCTTTTGTGCCTGGGTTACCTCACTCAGGATGGTTTCTTCTAGTTCCATCCATTTGCCTGGGAATTTCAAGATTCCATTGTTTTTTAAATCCCCTGAGTAATGTTCCATTGTGTAAATGTACCACAATTTCTCCATCCATTCTTCAAATGAGGTGCATCTGGGTTGCTTCCACTTTCTGGATATTACAAATAATGCTGACATGACCATGGTTGAACATATGTCCTTATTGTATGGATGTGCATCTTTTGAGTATATGCCTGAGTGGAGTAGTTGGATCTTATGGTCAACTGATTCCCATTTCCCTGAGGAACTGCCATACAGATTTCCAAAGTGGTTCTATCAGTTTGAAGGCCCATAAGCAGTGGAGGAGTGTTCCCCTTTCTCCAATTCTCTCCAGCATAAACTGTCAATTGTGTTTTTCATTTAGCCTTTATGACAGTAGTAAGATGGAGTCTCAGAGTCAGTTTAATTTGCATTTCCTTGATAGCTAAGGATACTGAGCACTTTCTTATGCGTCTTAAAGCCATTTTAGATTCCTCCATTGAGAATTCTCTATTTAGTTTTGTACCCCACTATTTGATTGAATATTTTGATATTTTGTTTGCTAGCTTCTTGAGTTTGTTTTATATTTTGCAACTTAGTCCTCTGTCAGATGTGGGATTGGTGAATATCTTTTCCCATTCCTTGGGCTTCCATTTCGTCTTGTTGACTTTGTCCTTTGCCTTACAGAAGCCTCTCAGTTTCAGGAGGTCCCGTTTATTAATTGTCAATCTCAGTGCCTGTGCTACTGTTGTTATGTTCAGGAAAGTGTCTCCTGTACCACTTTGTTCTAGTGTACCACCTGCTTTCTCTTCTAAAAGGTTCAGTGTGGCTGGGTTTTTGTTGAGGTGGTTTGATCTACTTGTACTTAAGTTTTGTCCATGGTGGCAGATATGGAACTATCTGCAATATTCCTAAAGCCAGCATCGAGTGATGGCAGAATCATTTGTTGAAGATGCTTTCTTTTTTCATTGTATAATTTTAGCTTTTTGTCAAAAATCAGGTGTTCATCGGTTTGTGGGTTAGTATTAGGGTTTTCAATTCCATTGATCTACATGTCTATTTTATACCAATACCAAGCTGGATGATAGAGCCCGAAGTCAGGGATGCTGAGGTCCCAATAAGTTCCCTTTTTGTACATTTTTTTTATTTTCCTCCTAAAGTTGAGTATTTTTCTATCAAGGTCTTTGAAAAATTATTTTGGGGTTTTGATGGGGATTGCATTGAATCATTAGACACCTTTTGGCAAGTCTGCCATTTTTACTATGTTGATCCTACCTATCCATGAGCATGGGAGTACATTGTCTTTTCTGTTGTCTTCCTTATTTTCTTTCTTTAAAGACTCAAGGTTCTTGTTGTACAGGCCTTTCACTTGTTTGGTTAGAATTACCCCAAGAGAATTTATGTTGTTTGTGGCTGTTGTAAAGTTTGAAGTTTCCCTGATTTCTTTCTCAGTCCATGTATTGTCTATATATATTAGGGCTACTGATTTTTTGGAGTTATTCTTGTATCCTGCCACTTTGCTGAAGGAGTTTATTAGGTGTAAGAGTTCCCTGATAGAATTTTTTAGGTCACTTATGTAAACTATCATATCATCTGCATGTAGTTAATGTTTGACTTCTTTCGTTCCAGTTAATATGACTTTGATCTCTCTCTCCCTCCCACCTCCTCTCTCTCTCACACACTCTCTCTCTCTCTATCTGTCTTATTGCCGTAGCTAGAACTTCAAGTATCATATTGAAGAGATATGTAGAGACTGGAAAACAATGTCTTCTTGGTCATTTTAGAGAAATCACATTGAGTTTCTCTCCATTTAGTTTGATGTTGCTGTTGGTTTGCTATATATTGCTTTTATTATGTTTAGTTATGTTCTTATTATCCCTGATTTCTCCAAGAGCTTTATCATGAAGGAGTGTTGGATTTTGTCAAAGGCTTTTTCAGCATCATGTTATTTTTCTTTTTTAGTTTGTTTATATGTTGTGTTACATTGATGGATTTTGGTATGTTGCACCTTCCTTGCCTCCCTAGGATGAAGCCTACTTAATGATTGTGGATGATTTTTCTGATGTGTTCTTGGATTCAATTTGCCAGTGTTTTATTGAATATGTCTGCATCAACGTTTGAGGGAGATTGGTCTGTAGCTCTCTTTCTTAGTTGTGTGGCTTGGGTACCAAGGTGATTATATCATTATAGAATGAGTTAGGCAATGACACTTCTGCTTCTGTTCTGTGGAACTGTTGAGGAGTATTGGTATTAGCTGTTCTTTGAGTTTCTGGTAGAATTCTGCACTGAAACCTTCTGGCCATGGGTTTTTATTTTTTTCTGTTGTTTTTGGTAGACTTTTGATGTTGCTTCTATTTCATTAGGGGGTTATAGGTCTATTTAAATTCCTGGTCTCTTCTTGATTTAATTTTAGTAAGTACTATCTATCCAGAAAATTGTCCATTTCTTTCAAATTTTCGTATTTGGGGGAGTAAAGGTTTTTTGCAGTATGCCCCATTGATTATTTGGAATTCCTCAGTGTCCATTGTTAAGTCCCCTTTTTCATTTCTAATTTTTTGTTAATTAGTGTGCTCTCTGTCTGCCTTTTTGTTAGTTTGGATAAAGGTTTGTCTATCTTGTTGATTTTCTCAAAGGACCAATTGTTTGTTTCATTGATTCTTTGTATTGTTTATTTCTTTCTACTTTATTGATTTCAGCCCTCATTTTGATTATTTCCTAATATCTACTCCTCCTAGGCTAGTTTGTTTCTTTTTGTTCTAGAGCCTCCAGTTTTGCAGTTCATTCTCTAGTGTGACTATTCTCTAGTTTCTTCATGTGAGCACTTAGTGCTATGAACTTTCTTCTTAGCACTGCTATCAAAGTGTCTGATAAGTTAGGGTCTGTTGTTTCTGCATTCTCATTGAATTCTAGGAAGTCTTTAATTTCCTTTTTTATTTCTGCTTTGATCCATGAATGATACAATTGAGCATTGTTCAATTTCCATTAGTTTGTTGGGTTTCTGCAGTTTGGATTGTTGTTGAATTCCAATTTTCAACCTTGGTGATCTGATAAGATACAGGCAGTAATTCCAAATTTTTGTATGTGCTGAGGTTTTCTATATTGCCACGTATTGGTGGATTTTAGAAAAGGTTCATGTGGTAATAAAAAGAAGGTATATTCTTTTGTGTTTGTATGGAATGTTCTATAGATGTCTGTTAAAACCAATTGGGTCATAGCTTCTGCTATTTCCTTTGTTTCTTTGTTAAGTTTCTGTCTGGTTGTCCTGCCTAGTGGTGAGGGTGGGGTGTTGAAGTTGCCCATTATAAACATGTGGGGTTTTATGTGTGACTTAACTTTTAGTGATGTTTCTTATATGAATGTGGGTGAATAGATGTTCAGAATTGAGACTTTTTCTTGATGGATGTTTGCTGTAATGAATATGAAATGACCGTCTCCATTTTTTTGAGTGATTTTAGTTTTAAGTCCTATATTTAGATACAAGGATAGCTATACCAGCTTGTTTCTTGGGTTCATTTGATTGGGCAATATTTTCCTAGCCCTTTACTCTGAGTTAACATGTTTTTGAAGTTGCGGTATGTTTCTTGTAAGCATCAGAAAGATGGATTCTGTCTTCTTATATATTGTGTGATCCTGTGTTGTTTTATAAGTGAGTTAAGACCATTGATATTAATGGATAATAATGACGATTGATTGTTAGTTCTTGTTTGTTTTGAATTTGTTGGTGATGATGGTATTGTATGTGGATTCCTCCCCCCTTTGTTTTTCTTTTGGTTTTTGGTAAAGTGGGATTGCTTACTGCCTATGTTTTTGTGAGTGTAGTTAACTTCCTAGGGTTGGAATTTTACTTCCAGAACTTTCTGTAGGTCTGGATTTGTGGATTTGTATTGTTTAAATCTGTTTTTTTCATGGAATATTTTGTTTTCTTCATCTATAGTGATTGAAAGTTTTACTTGGTACAGTAGTCTGGGCTGGCATTTTTGGTCTCTTATTGTTGGTAGAATATATATCCAATACCTTCTGGCTTTCAGAGTTTCCAAGAAGAAGTCAGGTGTAATTCTTATGGGTCTGCTTAATATGTTACTTGGCCCTTTTCCCTTGCTTCTCTTAGTATTCTTTCTTTAGTCTGCTTGTTTTTTTTTTTTTTTTGATTATTATGTGTTGAGTGGACTTCTTTGTGGTCCAGTCTATTTTTTGGTAGGCTTCTTATACTTTCATTGCGGTGTCTTTCTTTATGTTGATAACGTTTTCTTCTGTGATTTTTTTTGAATATGTTTTCTGCAACTTTGATTTGTGTTTCTTCCCCTTCTTCTATATCTGTTATTCTTGGATTTGGCCTTTGCATGGTCTCCAATATTTCCTTGTTATTTTGTGTTAGGGATTTGTTGGACTTAAGATTTTCTTTGGTCAATTAATCTATTACTCACAGTGTATTTTCAACATCTGAGATTCTCTCTTCCATCTCTTGTATTCTGCTGGTTATGCATGCATTTATGGTTCCTGATTATTTACCCAAATTTCTGTTTCCAGCATTTTCTCAGAATGTGTGTGTTTTTTTTTTATTATTGTCTCTATTTCATCTTTCAAGACTTGAACTATTTAAATTGTTTCCTTCACTCATTTGATTGTTTTTTTCTTGGCTTTCCTTGCTGTCTTTAGACATTTACTTCTTGCATTTTTTGGTTTGTCTTTTCCTCCATTTGTTGAATTTTTGTGTGTTTTACTTCCATTTCTTTCTTTCTTTTTTTTTTTTTGGTTTTTCGAGACAGGGTTTCTCAGTGGCTTTGGAGGCTTACCTGGAACTAGCCCTTGGACACCTGGCTGGTCTCGAACTCCCAGAGATCCACCTGCCTCCCAAGTGCTGGGATTAAAGGGGTGTTCATCACCGCCTGGCTTACTTCCATTTCTTTAAGGAATTTTCTCATTCCTCTTTGAAGGTCTCTATCATCATCATGAATTCGTTTTTAAGGTCATTCTCTTCTGCCTCATCTGTGTTGGGATGTTCAGGTCTTGCTTGTGTAGCACCACTATTTTCTAGTGGTGTTTTATTTCTCTTTTTATTATTGATTGTGTCCTTATATTGTTGTCTTCCCATTCCTTTTTCCAGTGGTGGCAGTTGGGGTTCTCTCCCTCTCTTGTTGGCTATTGGACCAACATTCTTTTCCAGTGGTTGCAAGCAGATCCAATATTCTGATAGGTCTCCTTTTCCTTTGGGTGGAACCAGGACAATCCTGGAGATTTGGGCAGATGCGGAATGGCTTGGTCTGCCAGGGCAAGTTCACCTGTATGCAATCCCCAAGCCAGGAGACTCTAAGAAGTGCAAAGAGAAGGCAGGCAATCTTAGGGGTTTTTATTCATTATGTAATAACATGTATCCTAATAAGCAATATTCCAGAGGAATGGATACCATAATGTGTCAAGTTTAGGCAAGACGACTGAAAAAGAAAACCACATATATTCTTTTTATTGTTTGTGATTTCTGCCTGTCTGAAATTATATGTCCTAGTGCTTAATAAAATTTGTGCTAGAATTTTTATTTCAAATACAATATTAAATATGTTCATGAAATTTTAAGAGATGCTAAATTATCAATTTCTGTAATTATGTTACCTTAGTAATAAAGCTAAATAGGGCCTTTTAATGTGCATGGATGTTTGTTCCAAAAGTCAGTCTATAAATTTATGGTTGGAATAAATTACAGAACTTTGACAAAATTGGTTTTATATTTTCTATACATATGTCAAATTTTAAATGAACTTGAAAGATTATATAGTAAAATTAATTTCATTTATCTGTCCCAAATTTCATTTTTCAATCGGCAGTATTCTAAACTACCAACATACTTGTTAGTTCTACTACGAGTTCATTATACAAAGTTTTAATTTGACAAAGTTCCTTTTGTCTTTTGGCTTAAGGTATCTAGGAAAACTGACATTCCTTATCAGATATACTTGTTTGAGACTTAACAGTGACTGCTGTCTGAGCCCAACCCCATGCTTCCAGTAGCTCCTGGTTTGTGGCCTCCCTTCCCTAAGTCTATTAAGAAGAACCTCTTAGGTGGATGATTAGAGACATCATTGTCCAACAGCTAAAGGGAAGTTGGGAGCTCAGCTTGTATTACATTATTTTAAAATTCACTGTATAGCCAAAAGTTGTATTGTCTTTTACAACTCTAGCTTCTTCTTTGGCATTCTTTGTTTCAATGCAAGACTTCCCATTAACATTTCCTGAAAGGCACATTTCAATATAATAACCTCAGATTTTTCACTAGAAAGAGAATGTTTACTCCATAGTGTTGGACACATAGTGCTTCCATATGTAGAATCTTGGTTTTATTTAAATCCCAAATGTATTTTTTCTTTTGGCAGTCACCAGCACACTTTCTTCTGCATGTTGACATTCTTCATAGAGTATTGAAATGAGTCACACACTATGCTGCTGTCAGCATTTTCTGTTTACCCTACATTTGTCAGGTGGATTATGGTGTGTACTGGTGTAGGTCTCTCTGATATGATCACAAATTAAATTGGGTCAGTGTGTTGGATTTATAGTTCTTCTATTTGATTTATCTGGGAAGTTGAGACAGCATTTTTTTCCAGTAATATTATTATCCATCTCATGAAATTCTCTTTATTGTATCCCGGCACTGCAGTACTGACTGAGTAATGCTTTTGAATCCATTTCCAAGATGTTATATCATTTTTTTAGAATCTGCTAAATTCCCTCTAGACCCTGTCCATTGCACTTCTAATTTTTGTATTTTTCCACACTTTTCCACACTCAACACCATTCTGTTCCTTCTCACTTTCTCTCAATTTGCTTTTCTCATTTTGTTATTCAGACTCTTGACTTTCCTTAGTACTTTTCCATACTTTTGATCTTTTCATGTTTCATATAAATGCTGCATAGTCTTGTTCTTTTAGAATATTACAGGCAATACAGTTCTGTCATAGCAGATCCCCAAATTCCTGGCAAAAGAGATGAAAGAAGTGTCATAATTGTTGGAGTCAAGTTACTGAGCAAATAGGGCACAATTATGGGAAGACAGGCAACAAAGGACAAGACATCTAGTGACCACATTATTTGCACATTATTATTGCCTCTTGTAGAGTGGGGTGATATGACAACAAGCTTTGTCACAGCAAATTAGAACTTCTGATCTCCAAAACATGAAATAAAATGTATCTGTTGTGATAAAAGACTGATTTTGTAATAATATGTTACATCATTCTTGAAGTGTATAATGCTGGGTCTGGACATATGGTTCAAGATTTAAGAGCACATTTTACTTTTCTAGAGAACCAATATTTTGTATCCAGAATGCACATGGTGTGTCACTACCATATGAAGCATCAGAAAGAGAAAATCTGACACAACTTCCTGCCTTACTTGAGCACCAGGCATGCATTTGATGCAAAAATATACCTACAAGCAAAGCATCCATACACATAAAACTAATCAATTAATTGATTAATGATTGTGATTATAATACATATTTTAAAAACTGACAACTTAAACTATGGCTTTATTTCTCTAATAAAGGTGTACATTGCTATATATTGAGTTCTATCTGTGGTATTATCACTACAATATGTAAATCAACCCTATGGTGACCCGGGGATATGACTCTCAGAATCTTGTAATCAAATGTACATCAAACTAACCATAAAAAGGACTTAATTTTAAATTAACACCTTACTAGTCTAACAGAGTCAAGTAATCACATCTAAAATACAGAAAATGAAACAAATCAGATACTAGAGGAAGCATGAGCTTTTCGAACAGAATTGGGACTTCAGTCAGAATACTGCCATGTTCTCAGCATCTATGTGATTCATTTCCTCATTTTTGCTATATTTTATAGACACCCAGGTGAGGGCAACCATGATCACATGAATGCAGGCAGGTTCCCTTTATGATGAGCATTAACTGTTGTTTTCCACAGAAGCACGCCCGGAGGAGCTGAAGGTGATTCAGCCTGAGAAATCAGTTTCTGTCTCTCAAGGAGGGTCAGCCACTCTAACCTGTGCTGTGAACTCCCTGCTCCCTGTGGGACCCATTGTGTGGTACAGGAATGCAGGACAACATCGACAACTTGTGTATAGGTTCTCAGGAGAGCCATTCCCCAGAATCACAAATGTTACAGATACTTCAAACAGGAAGAACATGGACTTTACCATCCACATCAGTAATGTCACATACACCGATGATGGTACCTACTACTATGTGAAGCTCTGAAATTCAGCAGTTGATGAAGTCTTTAAGTCTGGGGGAGGCACAGTGTTGTATGTGAGTGGTCAGTAATGCTTTGTCCTCCTCTTCCCTCATATCTCCACCAGGTCTAAATGTGACTAAGTGTCTGTGAACAACTAGGAAGAAGAAGAAAGTCTGTAAGTGACTCTCTCATTCATGGGGTAACATTACCCAAATGTGAACCAAGAAAGCAGGGGCTTGGACATGCTATTTGCTAGATTTTTCCCCTTCTGGTAAATGGTGGTAAATCCTGTCTGCCTGTCCAGTAGTTCTTACCTTTTTCAATCTGTCCTAGCAAGGTGGGTGTATAAAGACACTAAATGCTGTGTGTCTTGAACAGTAACAGGGTCAGACCTCACCTACTACCTCCAGAGTGGTCTTCTTCACATGACTAAGTCTTATCTTTCTGCCCAAAGCCCTAGGGCATAGTTGTGCCAGGTTCTACTGGAGATGTCAGAAAGCAGGAAAGCAGGAGCTCTTTATGCAAGATGTGTTTCTCTTCTCTCACAAGAAGAAATCACATCATCACAGAAAATGAGAGGGGCATGGCTATGTGTGCTTTTCTAATTTGTCCTTCATCCACAGAACACTGAGAATTTTCAGGATATGCCTGCATTCACTGTTGAATCTCTCAGCCCTTTTATAGATGAGAGTACTAAGCTAGGTTTTGTCATGTGTCTGTTTGGAATTGTCTTCTGTCAGGGACAATCTCTGAGAGTCACTGAAGTTTCTGAAAAATGTAAGCAGGTATCCTGGAGAGTGTGCTCAACTAGACAATCTCTAATCACTAGCTGGGACAACAGGATACTCACTTTGAATTTCCTGACATAGGGCTGCATTGTATCTGTCTAGTTTTTTTTTCTAGGTTTTTCCCAGAATGAAGATCATGTAGATTATCCATTCCAGCCCAGTTGTGATATGACTCTTGTGTGCCAGTGCCCTGTGCATAATCCCATATCCCCTATGTTCTGGGGTCTGTTGTGGGGCACACACCTTAATCCACATTAGCTTCTTGTTATCCAATTAAGAGACATCATATCTCCATATGAGATACGTACATAAGAGATCCAGAAATAGGATTTTCTGAAATTAGATGCCAGCATTTTGATTCATCATCATATCCCCATGCTTCAAGATGTTGCTCACATAGATGCCAGTATTTAATAGTGATAAGAAAGTTACCCCAAAGACAGGCATTGCTGGTACATGCCTTTCGTCTCATAACTTGTAAGGCAGAGGCAGGAGGATCTCTGTGAGTTCGAGGCCATCCTGGTTTTCAAACCTTCAAAGAGAAACCCAGTCTAAAAAACAAAAAATGTTAATAAAATATAACAAAAAAGGAAGTGACCACAATGAAAATTATATTCATAGCACATATTGGAACAGAATCATTCTCTGTGTATACTTAAAGGTTAATATTTCCACAGGTAGAGATACTCTAAATCAATCCAGGTTATCAATTTTCCATTTGCTTGTTGTTGTGGGTACTATTGCAGTGTAAATGTGGATAAACTCATGTACCAGCCATCCTGAATATAAGGCACATGCCATCCGGAAGATCCTTGATAGGTTTGAGTGTTAATTAATTCATAAGTACATTGCCATTTCGCACACTGGTGTGGTAATTGCAAGTCTTCTCACAACCACTCAACAATGACTCATTGAGAAAGGCTTCATTCTGACTCTGTAGATATCATAAATCTGTTCACTGAAATTCTAGGTTATGCAATACTTATCAATCAATCAGAATCATCAAGTGGCTCAGGTAAGATGCAAGCCCTAGTTTCCAGTGATACAAGCTTCACCTAACAGGTATTTTGCCCTCGCAATTCCCTTGATGAGCAAGTAGGTAGAAGTAGGTGAAGAAAGAAGCATTATGCTATGTGTGACATCTCTGTTATTGGATTTTTCTCCCTAAGCATGGGCTATAGGGGAGAGGTCATTTGTTCCCTTTAGAAATGAAGACCCCAAGTTTTATAAAGGCAGCAGGAGAGAAAGAATCAATATTTGACTATATCACTCTGACTCATAGAATAACACATCATACATGCTATACTAACTACAACTTATTTTCTGAACAGCAAACACAGATGGAGTTGCCCTCTGTGCCCAGTCATGAAACTGTGATTTGTCCATGGGAGAAGGAGAAAGATGGGTTTGCAGGAGCCTCTTCGCTCTATAACAAGAGCCTCCTGTCTGGAGCCATCTAGAACAGAGTTTTGGTTTAGAATACTTCAATTCAAATACATAGAGACGAAGAGGAGAGTCAGTGGCAGAGTAAATAAAAGTGATGGCACAGGAAATGGCCTCTAGACACAACATATAAGGGCACAGAGTCTCTGTTTCAGCCTCAGTGTGCTCATCCATGGCATGGTGTTGACCACAAATGCTTTAGTGGAAATATGTGCTAAACTGTATACCATCTAGTCCAAGTGGAATAATTGTTGTACAATATTGGATACTTACTGAATTTACACCTCAGTTTCCCCTTCTGTAGCATCTTTATAACTTCACCCAATTTTCTGGGGTGCAATGAATTCCCAGGGTATTGTTGAGGGACTGGCATTCAGTAGGCCATGAGTGATAAACCTTGATCTCTCTGAAGAGCTCATTTTCCCTTTTTGTGATGATGACTGCCATGTTCACTGGTCAATGTTATGAACACACACTAGATGGTGATTTCAGAATTATTGCAGTACACACTTAGTTCATTGCTTTACAGGAGAGGGGACTGTGACTATGTTCTTGGATATGCATAGTCCCAATACCCCATTCTGATATTTGCCCAGTACAACCCTTCCCACAAGGGTCTCATATGTTAGCCTTTTCCTGCTAGTACAGTATATACTCAGACAAAATACTGAAGGAGTGCAGTCATATATAACACTTAGATAAACAGCTGACTTGTAGAAAATATTTAAGTAATGTCAGCTGTGTTACTCAGAGGATATGTGACCTTGAAGTTTTCTCTTTTCCTCTCCAGTCCTTCAATGAAGTTTTGGTGGGTTTGACTGTTCTCCACCTGGATGCTCCTTGGAATATCCTTGGGTATTAAGAGAAATTTCAGATCCATGCTCATTTAAATGATGTCATATGGCTTTTGTCATCTGAAATATCTAATGACTCCAGAAAATTCTAACACACAGCCAGGGTTGAAAATCCGCTCATTTTGTGAGATAACAGGAGATATTTGACTGAGCTTAGGGACATCAACTTGAGGCATGCCAGACACATATGCTTCAGAATAATAGGTCCCATCCTGTTGCATATAACCAGCTGAAGCCCAGGTAGTATGCCTTTTATATTTCCCAGAGAGAAGAAGCTAGAAACCCCAATGTTCAGCCAACACAACCCATTCAATTCTAATCTCATGGCACAACTTTCCTATATTGCACTGTTCTCCATTAGAACCATTTGTCTTTTAGACATTTTTCATTCCTTCAGAACTCTATGTAAATGACACAGTAGTTCACCTCATCCTGTCATTTTTCCTTCTCATAGTCATAAACTCTCTATAATCACTTCCTGTGGAGGAGGTGCTTGTGGTCCTGATTGTTTTGTAAAAGCCACTGGCCAAGTTAGTGGAAGGATCACTAGGAAAGAGGAGGATGCCAGGGTATAGAACAGCAGTTCTCAACCTGTGGGTCATGACCCCTTTAGACGATAGCCTAAAATTTGGGTTTTATTGTATGGTTCATAACAATTGCAAAACTACAGTATGACATAGCAACAAAAATAATTTTATTGTTGGGAGTCACCATACTTTAGCCAGTATAATGTGTCCACACATGCACTCTGATTTCATACAATCAAAGATATGGTCACTGGAATCTGGGTAGTGTCAGAAAACTACCCAGTAACTCCTGATAAATGCTGATTAACTATAGTCTATCAAACCTGTAAGGACATAAGGTGTTCTAGTATTTAGTTAGCTTGACTTCACCAACCCCACATATGACAGAGGGCTGATCACCAAAATATACAATGAACTCAAGAAGCTAGCCACCAAAACACCAAACAATGGAATTAAAAAGTGGAGTGCAGAACTAAATAGAGAATTGTCAACAGAGGAATCTAAAATGGCTGAAAGACACTTGAGAAAGTGCTCAACATCCTTAGCCATAGGGAAATGTATCTGTAAACCACTCTGAGATACCATCTTACTCCCATAATAATGGCTAAACTCAAAAAGACCAATGACAATCTATACTGGAGAGGATGTGGAGAAAGAGAAACACTCTTCCATTGCTGGTGGGAGTGCAAACTTGTACAACCACTTTGGAAATCAGTATGGTAGTTTCTCAGGAAAATGGCAATCAGTCTACCTCAAGATCCAGCAATTCCTTTCTTGGGCATATACCCAAAGAACACACATTCATACAGTAAGGACATATGTGCAACCATGTTCATAGCAACATTATTTGTAATAGCCAGAAACTGGAAGCAACCTAGACGCCCCTCAACTTAAGAATGAATAGAGAAAATGTGGTACTTTTACATAATGGAGTACTACTCTGTGGAAAAAAACCAATGGAATCTTTAAATTATCAGGCAAATGGATGGAACTAGAAGAAACCATCCTAAGTGAGGTAACCCAGTCATAAAAGATTAATGAGTACATGGTATGTAGTCACTCATATATGATTTTTTTTGACATGGACCAAAGATCACAGAACAGAGCTTACACATTGAACCATCAGAGCACTTACAGCCCAACACAGCATTACATTACATAGGATAGGCTCCACACATAACAAGGATCTGAGAAAGAAGGAGACAAAGAGTGAGAGTAGGGAAAAGGGTGCAATAGATGGAGTAAAAGACTGGAGTGGTGAGTTGATAGAAAAAAATAGGAATGAATGCCAAGTAAGCTCTCAAATGTATAAGGCATCGAATAAACCTCCGAAACAGTGAATCTCTGTTATCCATATATCATTGTCCATTGAAACAGAATTTGGACTTCTGCTCTCTAAAAATGATGTAATAAGGGATTTATGTTGTGGCAATCCAATGAATGAATACTGATTTAGCATATCAACACTAGAAAATTAATAAATGGGAATATTTATTATGAAGAAAAACCTTAAGAACATACCAAATATTTTATTTTTAGTCGAAGTGCAAGCTTTTATACATTGAGAACTCCTTATATCATTATCAAGCCAGGTTGATAGAGACAATGAGCTATGGAACTCTGGGATCAGAAAAACTAGTCCAGAGACCCCTAAAGCCCAAGACACAATTCACTGACTGTTAATTTCATAGAAATTCACATCTCAGTGGTGTTATTTTACTACACCACCCGAACCATGCTCAAAGAATCACCAGATGCAGGAAATGGCAGAAGGCAGAATGGAACAAATACTGGGTGAAATCTGAGATTTTCACATGGAAATGTTAACGCTCTATACTTCACTTTCGTCGTTTTTACTACACTCAGTAAGTGTTCCCTGTGCGATTGTATGTAATGAGCTGTGCAGTGCGTGCAGCCTTAGTCTGTTTATGGTTCCCAGACTTGCATGTTCCAATCAGGATGGACATTAACTGATGTTTCCGGCAGGGGGTGCTGTATATGGTGAAATGCATGTGATTCAGCCTTAGAAATCAGCATCAGTTGTGGCTGGAGAGCCAGTGATTCTTGCAGAGGCTGTTGAGTGGTTCAGGGCTTTGAGCACAGCTGGGGCATAACATACAGGTCCACAGGAGAGCACTTTCCCAGAGTTACAAGTTCTTCAGACATCACAAAGAGAAAAAACCGGGAATATTACATCTGAATCAGTAAGGTCACACAAGCAGATACTGCTGCCTACTACGGTTTGAAGTTCCATAAGAGGGCTCTTATATGACAAGTCTGAGCCAGGCACCAAGCTGACTGTGGGTGTTTTTTCTATTATCTCCAATGCATGAGAGCAGTTATGTTGCCCATCATTTGGTGAAGGACAAAGAAGGGGCAGGAGTGATGGGTCAGAGCTAATGCCTGTGAATTGATCCCACCACAGCGTGCGCCGGAAGCTGAGAAGTGCAGAACACTTGCCAATTAATTAGGTTCCAGTTCTACCTTGTCTGCCTTCCCCAGAGTCCTGGTCTTTCCCAGTCTGATCCACATCTCTGACTACACAGACAAGGTTTCAGACAGTTGAGTGGCTCACGCAGTGACAGGATCAGATACAGCCTGCTGCCCTCAGATAGCACTTTGCCTCCACAGGGAAGTCTTTTTACTTAATGCTCTAAGCACTGAGGGCCTACTATTGCAGTCTCTACTTTGGATGCCATGGAGATAGCATGGAACATTAAGACAAAATCTCATCTCCTGGAAGCTCTGTCGTTTCCTTCCAGTGCGGACCAATATGTCAGTACTTTGGGCCTGGGTACTTTTCCCACTTCCTTTTCATCTACAGCCCAAAGAAAGATCCTGGAACACTCAGGTTTCCTGTGAAATTTCTCAGCCTGGTATAGAAGCTGCAAAGATGGTGGACCTTTTCCCTGGGCCTGTCTGGAAATCTTGTGTATCAGAGACCTACCCTCACAAGACTGAATAGAGCAGAGTCAGACCCCAGAGAGGGAATCATTGGGGGTGTTGTATGTGTATCAGGTTAGACAGGGAGAAGCATATTTGGATTTCCAGAAGATTCACAGAATCCTCTTTGAATATATTGTCTAGATTTTCAACACAGGAAGAACATTTGGATAATCCAACGAACCCTTTAAAAGGTGAGAAATCTGTCTACATTGCCACTTCCTTCTCTAAGGCTCCATGTCTAGTTAAGGAAAGGATCTGACCAAAAACTAGATATGACTAAAAGAAAGCTTCTTATGTCCCAGAAGAAGACCCTGACTTCACTGAGGAGTCAATTACACAGAAACTTATTTTTGGTAATCTTTAATTTTTTTCTTGCCTTAAGAGATGATATAATAGCCTTCCCTAAATTTACATTTTTACATTTGGCTCTGATTATGCTCTCAATTTGGATTCCTTATACAATAAAAACTTAGGTTTTAAATTGTATGTAGAGTAATTTGGAGTTTAAATTTAGACTGAAGATTAGTAACTGAAAGAAGGAAAAAATAAAATAAATAAATACAAATTACCAGCAATATTATTCAAAAACCTCCCGTTTCCCATAAAAGCCCAAACTATTGTGCTACCTACAAAAGGACATTAATCATTGCAATATGCCACAGAAACTGTTATAATTATTTTTAATTAATTTTTATTTAAATTAAAAAAATCTTATTTTATATATTAATCCCAATTCTCTTTCCCTGCTGTCCTCCTATTCCCCCCACCAAACCTCATTCTACCCCTTACCCCCTGTCCACTTCTCAGGGAGAGTGAAGCATCCCATGGAGGATCAACAAAATCTGTCACATCATTTGGGGCAGGACCCAGGCCCTCCTCCATGTATGTAGAGTATCCCTCCACCGTGAATAGGTCCCGAAAGTCAATTCCTGCACTAGGGATAAATACTGTTTCCACTGCCAGAGGCCCAGACTGCCTACCCACCCCCCAAATGACACACACATTCAGGGGGCTGGTTCTGTCTTATGCTGGTTCCCTAGCTGTCGGACTGGGGTTTGTGAGCTCCCATAGCTTAGGTCAGCAGTTTCTGTGGGTTTCCCCAACATGGTCTTGACCCCTTTTCTTATCACTCCTCCATCTCTACAATTGGATTCCAGGAATTTGGCTCAGTGATTAGCTTTGAGTCTCTGCTTCTGCTTCCATCAGCTACTAGATGAAGGCTCTAGGAAGGTATTTAAGGTAGTCATCAGTCTTATAGCCGAAGAGCATTTAAGGTAGCCTCTCTACTATTGCTCAGATTCTTAGTTGGGGGTCATCCTTGTGGTTCCCTAGAGATTTGCCTAGTGTCAGATTTCTCATTAAGCCCATAATGGCTTCCTCTATTAAGGCATCTCTTTCCTTGCTCACCTTCTCTGTCTGCCTCCCAACTTGACCTTCCTGATAGATGTTCTCCTAGTCCTCCCCTTTTCCCCTCTTCTTCCTCCTCCCTCCCTCTTCCCTCCTCCATGCTCCCAATTTACTCAGGATATCTTGTCCATTTTCCCTTCTCAGGGGTCCATGCATGTCTTTCTTAGGGTCCTCCTTGTTTCCTAGCTTCTCTGGGTTTGTGGATTATAGATGGTTATCTTTGCTTTATGTTTATTATCCACTTATGATTGAGTGCATACCATGTTTTTCTTTCTGTATCTGGGTTACCTCACTCAGGATGGTTTCTTCTAGTTCCAAACATTTGCCTATGAATTTCAAGGTTTCATTGTTTTTATTTTCTTTTCTTCTGCTAAGTAGTACTCTATTTTGTAAATGTACCACATTTTCTTTATCCTGGGATCTCCCTGGAATCAGGGTCAATTCAGAACCATTATACAACAGACCGCAGGAAGTCTGATTGTTTCCTTTCTTCCATTGTACAGTTAACCATGTAAAAGGCCATGTGTCCTCTGGAGGAGAAACTGGAGAAATGCTAACTGTAAAATATTTAGGTGTCTTATCAGGATCCTTGTTCAGTGGAATCTGGCCACCCTTTTATTCAAAGAGTTCTGGGTCTGCAAACTGGCTCAAGTCAGGAAAGTAATTCTCTGGCTGAGATGACTTTTTGCCACTACCTGATACAGCCTTTTATTTGTTAGAGAATATTTCTGCTTATACAGATCAGAAAGAAATGCAATAGGCTCCTTATCTATCTCATGCCTGGAAACACCTTAACTGTTTAGCCACTACCAAGATCCATGAGAGTCATGCCACTGTAACACTCACCCTTCCCTGCTGATTACAGGTTAGGCCATTATGAACCTTGTTTTATCTATGATTCCCATTAGGATAACCATAAACATTTTGCTTCTGGTGACTCAATGCACCCACCTGACCCTTAATACCTCAAGGCCTAATTAAATACATTGCATTTAATTTGTTGAGTTGAGCAGTAGTGTCTCCAACCCTAAGGTCTGGCACAAGGAAAAGGACAACAAAAGTCTTTAAATTTGCTGGTGCCCTTCTCACCATTTTACCTAGGACATGTCTTCTGGGCCATCCCATTTTGGATGATTAAACTTTATTCAGCATACCCACTCTTGCATTGCTATTTCTCTTAGCTTTGAAATCCCTTCATCACCACTAAGCCAAAGGATCTCAGGTAACTCCACTCCTTTTCAGTAGGTCATCTTTCAAAAAACATGTCAGCCAACCATTCAAACAAGTTCTTCATATTAACCCTAGATCTTCATTCAGAGCACCCATATCAATACACTCAGCCTGATCTAGTTTTACCTTCTGTACTGGCTGGTTTGGAAGTCAAATTGAAGCAAGCTAGAGTCATCAAAGAAAGGTGCTGTACTTGAGGAAATGCCTCAGAGAGATCCAGCTGTAAGGCATTTTCTCATTTAGTGATCAATGCGGAAGACTCCAGGCCTTGGTGGGTGGTGCCATCCCTGGGATGCTGGTCATAGCTTCTATAAGAAGGTAGGTTGAGCAATCCAGGGGATGCAAAGCTAGTAAGCCGCACTACTCCATGGCCTCTGCATCAGCTCCTGCCTCCAGGATCCTGCCCTGTTGAGTTCCTGTCCTGCCGTACTTCAGAAAAAAAACAAAAAAAAAAAACAGTGCTGGCATGTAAGCTGAATAAACTTTTCTTCTCACACTTGCTTTTTTGTCATGATGTTTCTCCCTAAACTAGCAACCCTAATTAAGACATGTTCCTTGTACCATTATTCCACACACCCTAAAAATGCATTTCCACATATATTCCTCAGACTTCTGCTTGCATGAATTAACAAAAGCATTAATTTCCTTAGCAGTGAAGCATACTTCCTCATGGGCTATACTGTTTTCCTGTCCTCTAGGAGCCTTCTTTGGTTTGACTCTTTTTATAGTCCAACAGGCAGCTATTTTTGGGTGTTGAGAGACATTGTTATTTCCTGCATGGTATTTCCTTTGGAAAAAGTTACTGCTGGTTTAGAAGACCCTGCAGGACTAATTTTTTCAATGGAAGGTGAAAGGGCTTAGGGTACTACTACCTCAGGTAAGATAAACACTTGAAAATTTATCTGAGGGTTCAAAATTCTTAGCTTCAAAAGGGTTCTTACACAATTCCCATAACAAGTTACAGAACAGCACTCTTCCAATTAATACCTTTAAATTAAGGCTGGCACACTCCAAGGATGACTTGAAATTCCGTTTTAATTCAGCCAGCATTATAATAAGAGTTTTGGTTTGATTTCCAGTAACTTGAGTTCTGTGGAGAGAAGATTTTCTTCTTGGGTACACTTAGAACCCTTTAGACTAACCATTTGCATCTGGAGCCAGTCAACTTTATCACAAAAACTATTTTTGTCCTTCAAAGTATTCTGAAGTTAGTTAATTTTATCATGAATCTCATTCATGTCTTTTACCAATTTATCTAGCTATATTAAGAGCAGGCAACCACCAACATTATTCTTCTCAAACTGTCAAAATTTGAAATATGTCACTAAATCCACCGATACTCAATATTGATGAATCAAGATAGTTTAAGATGTGTTTATCGCTGGGTATTGGTGGCACACACCTTTAATCCCAGCACTGCCAGGCAGAGACAGGGGGATCTCTGTGAGTTCGAGACCAGCCTGGTCTACAAGAGCTAGTTACAGGACAGCCTCCAAAGCCACAGAGAAACACTGTCTCGTAAAACAAAAAAAAACAAAAAAAAAAAACAAAACAAAAAAAGATGTGTTTATCTTCAAGCTTGAAATATAATGTATACAATGGGCTTTCAAAATTTCCGAGCTTCCAGAGAGAGAGAGAGAGAGAGAGAGAGAGAGAGAGAGAGAGAGAGAGAGAGAGAGAGAGAGAGAGAGAGACTTCAGTGGAATATTGGTATTTGGTTTTTGAAAGTCTAATAGAATTCTGTGCCATAACAGCCTGGCCCTGTGCTTTATTGTCATTGTTTTTGTTGGGAGAATTTTAATAACTGCTTTCATTTCATTAGAGGTTATAGGTGTATTTAAGTTCTTTTTCTGATCTTCATTTGAGTTTGGTAAGTGGTATCTACTAAGAAACTTGTCCATTTCTTTTAGATTTTTCCAGTTTTTGAAGTAAAGGTTTTTTGAAGGATGACCAAATGATTCTCTGGATTTCCTGAGTGTTGTTTCATTTTTCCTTTTGTTCTCCTTTTTGTTTCCGATTTTGTTAACTTGGAAATTCTGTCTATATATTTTAGCTAGTTGGTTTAAGGTTTTTTCCTATCCTACTGAATTTTTCAAAGAACAAAGTCTTATTTTCATTGACTCAATGTACTGTTTTCTTTATTCCTATTATATTGATGGCTTCCCTGGGTTTCATTATTTCTTGATTTCTATTCTTGTGATTATCTGCTCATTTTTATTCTAGAGCTTTCATTTCTTTATTTATTCATTTGTAATTCAGCTGAGAGTTTTCAGTTTCTATGAGTGTGTAGGCTTTCTCTTGTTTCTGTTGTGGCAGAAATCCATCTATATTCCATGGTTGTCTGATAGGATGCTGAGAGTTACCTCAAATTTTGTATTTATTCAGGCTTGCTTTGAGACTGAGTGTGTGCTCAGTTTTAGAGAATGTTCCATGAGTTGCTGAGAAGAAGGCATATCTTTTTTGTTTGGGTGAAATATTCTGTAGACATCTGTTGTGTTCATGTGATTCATATTTTCTGCTAGATCCACTATTTTTCCTTCAATTTTTCTCTGGATGATTTTTCCATTGATGAGAGTTGTGTATTAATTTATTAATTTGTGATGATCAATGTGTGATTAGTAACTTTTCCTTATATAGATCAGTGCCCTTGAGTTTGGTACATAAACATTGAGAATTGAGAAGGAATCTTTGTGGATTTTTCCTTTGATGACTAGAAAGTATCCTTTATCATCTCTTTTGATTAATTTTGGTTTGAAATCTATTTTCATAGGTACTAATATAGCCACACCAGGCAGCATCAAGGGAATCATGAGCCTCAGACCCGGGTGCAGCAACAGGGGTAGGTTCCAGCTACAGTTCTAACTGCCCTGACCAGCTTCAGTTAGAGGCCCAAATCGCAACTCAGAAGTGTCAGAAAAAGGTCCAAGCTTCAGACTGGGAGCAGTTTCAAGGAAGCCATGAGCCTCAGATTTGGGAACAGAATCAGAGCCTGGAAGCAGTCTCAGGGAGAGGCCTGAATCCTAGCCGGGAAGTAGCATCAGATGAGGAAATGAGTTTAAGGCCCAGAGCAGCATCAAGGGAGCCACAAGCCTCAGAACCAGAAGCAGTGTCAGAGGTAGGAGGGCCAAGCATCAGAGGAGGATCATTCACCAGAAGCTCTGCTCTTCTTGGGCCTGAAGGAGCAGTCAAGGGATCCACAGCCTCCAACTATCTCAATTGGAGAAAGAGAGAACCCCTGAAGCACAAGCTCCATCTTTACCAATTAGAGGAAGAGATTCATAGACAACAAGGTAAGAACACACTCAACAATATAAGCAGCAATGAAGCACCACTAGAAACTAGTGGTGCTACAACAGCAAGACGTGAACATCCCAACACAGGTGAAGAAGAAGAAAATGACTTAAAAATAACTTTATGAGGATGATTGAGGCCCTTAAATGAGGAAATGAAAAGGTCTCTTAAAGAAATGGAGGAAAAACAAACAAAAAATTGGAAGATATCAACAAATCCCTTAAAGAAAACCAAGAAAAAGCAATTAAACAAATGAAGGAAACAATTCAAGACATGAAATCTGAAATAGAGACAATAAAGAAAACACAAAGCGAGGATTTCTGGAAATGGAAAATCTGGTTAAATGATCAGGAACCACAAATACAAGCATAAACAACAGAATACAAAACATGGAAGAGAGAATTTCAGACACTGAAGATAACTTTGGAGGAAATACATTCATCGGTCAAAGAAAATTTAATTCCAACTAATCCTTAGCACAAAATAGCCACCCCAGCTTGCTTCCCGGAGCTATTTGATTATAAAAATCTTTTTCAAACCCTTTACACTGAGATAATGTCTATCTTTGATGTCAAGGTGTGTATTTTATGTAGGAGAAGGATGGATCTTGTTTCCCCCTTCCAATTTGTTAGTCTATATCCTTTTACTGGGAAATGTAGTCCATTGATATTGAGACATATCAATGTCCAATATTAATTCCTGTTATTTTGTTGTAGTTGTTGATGATTCTCTCTCTCTCTCTCTCTCTCTCTCTCTCTCTCTCTCTCTCTCTCTCCCTCCCTCCCTCCCCGTGTGTGTGTGTGTGTGTGTGTGTGTGTGTGTGTGTGTGTGTGTGTGTGTGTGTGTTCCTTCTTTGGGTCATGAAAGTGTGAGATTATTTATTGTCTGCATTTTTGTGGGTATAGTTAACTGATTTAGGTTGGAATTTTCTTTCTACTACCTTCTGTATGACTGGATTTATGAATAGGCATAGATTAAATTTCAACTTGCCATAGACAAGTTGTTTTCTCTATCTGTGGTGATTGAAATTTGTGCTAGCATGGGTGGTCTCTTAAAGTCTTCAGCACATTTGTCCATGTCCTTTTGTATTTTAGAGTCTCTGTTGAGAATTCAGGTATAATTCTAATAGCTGTGTCTGTATGTGATATTTGACCCGTCTCTTACAGTTTTTAATATTTTCTCTTAGTATAGTGTGTTTAGTATTTTTAATATTGTGTGGTAAGTGTTCTTTCTTTTCTGGTCCAATCTATTTTGTGTTCTGAAAGCTCCTTGTATCTCAATGTATATGCCCTTCTTTAGGTAGGAATATTTCTTTCTGATTTTGTTAAAAATATTTCCTGTGCTTCTGAGCTGGACTCTATTCCTTCTATCATTGTTTTACTTAAATTTGACTTTTTTCCTTATGTCCCCTATTTCCTGAATGTTTTATGTCAAGAAATTATTAGATTTAACTGTGTTCTTGGACCTATGTATCTGTTTCTTATATTGTGTCTTGAAAACCTGAGATTCTCTCTTACATGCCATGTATTCTATTGGTGATGCTTGCATCCATGGTTCATAGTCACTCTCCTAGACTTTTCCACTTCCAGAATTCTCCTAACTTACGTTTTCCTTATTGCTTCTATTTCCATTTTAAAGTCTTGAATAGTTTTATATGTTTCTTTTAAAAAAGATTTATTTATTTATTTTGTATACAGTGTTCTGTTAGCATCTATGCCTGAATGTCAGAGGAGGCCACCAGATCTCACTATAGATGACTGTGAGCCACGATATGGGTGTTGGGAATTGAATTCAGGACCTCTAGAAGAGCAGCCAGTGTTCTTAACCACTGAGCAATCTTTCCAGCCCTGGTTTTATATGTTTCCATCAACTTTTTCCAGCTAGGTTTTCTTGACATTCTTTAAGAAGTTTATGAATATTTCTTTATTTTTATTATCTTTTCCTCAATTTCTTTAATGGGTTTGGTCTTTACATTTTAAGGGCCTCTATCATCTTCAGAAATTTGCTTTTATGGTTATTTTTTGTGCTACAGTTGTGTTGGAATATTCAGGGCTTGCTGTAGTGGGAATTCTAGACTCTGGTGGTGACATATTCCCACAGGTATTGTTGTTTGTGTTTTTATATTTACATTTGGGCATCTGAACATGGAGTAATTATGGTTCTAAGAGCATGTTTCTGGATTTGTCTTGTTGGATCATTATTTTCCTCCTTGTCTTCTCTTTTCTTTCTGTTCTTGCTGCCTGTTCTGTGGTTGAGTACATGGTCTCTACACATGTTGAACTTGGACTTCTAATGTCCTCTGGTTCAACTGGGATTGCTGCCCAAGTTTGCCACTGGAGTCTGGCTATGTATGCTGTCTGTGATATGACCAAGGGACCTCTGTTGGTCAGGATACTTGCCTGGCTTCTGGTTGGGTTGAAGCTTCCACCAGAGGGATGGGCCAGGATGAGCTGACAAGGAGATGAGGGGCACTTTGGGGTATTCTTGGTGGGCACTGTCAGGTCCCAGAGGATGGGGTTGGTTTTCAGTGGCTTAGCTGGTTTTCAGAGAGTTGACTTGCCCTCTGATGGGGTGAAAGTCTTCTGTCACAGATGTGCTCAGGAATATGGTAATGAAGAAAGGGGAGGCAGTTGAAGATAATAGCAGATAATTTTTGTACAGTCCAGATCATAACTCCATATTATAAACACCTGTATTAAATATGTTCAAAGTACAAGTGAAAAGAATCACAGATATGGTTGTTATCAGAATTTTAAAAAAGCTTCTACATTTATAGCACTTTGATAGAATATCACACCTACATTTACCTGTACACATTCTGAGATGAGTAAGATTAGGGAATAATTTACTTGTTGAGATACTGGTCTCATCTTTGGGCAATTGTGACTTTCTTCTAGATCCATATAACACAAATCTGCAATGTAAATAACATCTAATACTTCTTTACCAGTTATCCATTCAGATGGTTGATGAATTTTTTTTGCTTTACATCCCATGTGCATGTCCTGCTGAACAATATCCTCTCAGTATTCAGGAGTTTATTATTGAAAAAAGAAAGCCTACCTTTTTAAATGTGTATCTGTAAACCATAAAGTCTTTATAGATATGTTCAAAGGATGTCAGGAGACAACAGCTAACATTTGCCTTATTCAAAATGCTACCATTTTAGCCCACATGTTGACACTACTATAGGCCAATACTTGAACATTTAGTAACAGCTGAATCATGGGGTGAGAAAGTGATAGGCTGCAAATCAGCCAAATCCAGGGTTTTAAAATTAGCATCCTATTGGTGGGCCAGTGGTGGTAGATTTCTTTAATGCCAGCATTCAGGGGCCAGAAATTGGGGATCTCTGAGTTTGATAGAATCCTGGTTTCCATAGTGAGTACCTGGACAGCCATGGATGGCTATATAGAGAAACTCTGCTTAAAATCCAAAACAGAAAGAAAATATCCCTTTGTCCTGGATTATAACTGATGATTTACTAAGACACAATGCCTTGAAACCAAGTAGGTCTAGTATAGATGGGAGAGAAGGAGAAAGGATTGTTTTTCTTAGACAGAGCTGAGTCACCTTAAGATTGCACAATAAATGACTTCTCCCTTGCATCCCCCTACATCATGGTTCCCTTTTCATTGTATGCAAAGTAAGACATAGCACTTCCTTTCTCTGCAGATCAGAACCGTGGATGTCACCAGCAGAGATACTAGGCTGAACAAACTCCTTAGCTCTCAAAATGCTTAACTTTGATTCCTGGATAAACACTCTTCAAAATGCCCTGCTGCTAATGCTACTGCTGGGACTAACAAGTAAAGATATTACAAGAGTACAGTTATTGCTCTGTCTTTGGGCTACTCCTATGTCAAATGATGAGAGGGGTAGCATACAACAGGTTTGGGGGGTTGGTGTGGAAATGTTTAGAGAACTTGGCTTTAGTTCCTAAAGTGGGATTTAGAGGGTTAAGGTGACAAGAATATGAGAGAGTTGAGAAAGGATGTCTTTGAGAGTTCGGAAAAGGGGTATGAATTATCTGGAAAACATTGAGACAAAGGGATAACTGTGGAGGAATTGAGGCCAATACAGGAAGGAATGAGAGTGATGATATTTTGATAAGAGAAGCATGAATGGATAGAATCCGAGAGGGTACATGAGATTTAGTAGTTGAAGGAGATATTGTTGGCAATAAGTTGTGAGAGGGGATACCAGGATTTGTTAGATTTACAGGGTAGCAGAGAAACTGGCAATAGCTTATAGACAGGGAGGTCAGTCACAAATGATGTTATCTAGAGTTTTGGAGAGGCAACTGATAGGGGCAAAGGTTTGTTTTATGAAGTGTTTTGGTGGTTTAGAAGAGTAAGGATGGGGAGGTTTGTATAGATCTGGGAGACAGAAAGAAGGAATAGAAAGGACAACATTTTAAGTATAAGGATTTTTGTGCATAGGAGGAAGGAGAAGGCCCAGGAAGGGCTACTATAGTGGACTTACTAGGATGGAATATTCAGGGCCCCTTGTGCAAAGAAAATTAGCCATGGGGACATAAATAAGGAGTAGAGGTGGGCAAGTTGACTTAAAGTGAGGTGTCTGTGGGTTGGTGTGAGAAAGAACTTAAGGTAAGTGACTTGGGAAAGGAGAGTTGAGATCAGAAGGTGAGATGTTATAAATTCAGGAGCTGGGGAAATTGAGGAGAGAGGTGGTATCAGATTGGCTGTCAGAGAGGGGAGGAGTGCAAAGGAGAGTTACCTATATACTGAAGCAGGAAGGAGGCAAAAAGAGGAAGACAGGGCAATTCTGTACTGTATGTCTGGCCAAAAAGATGGGGACTATCACTGAATCACTGGAGAAGTACAGTCCAAGTCATTGTCAGGATTGCTGAGTGTCAGGATCTGTTTATTTGAAAGCAAAATGGTCTAGGGAGTTGTATTGGTTAGCTTTTATATTGCTGTTAAAGGAAACCATGACCATGTCAACACCTATAAAGAAAACAGTTAATTGGGTGGCTTGCTTACATTGTCAGAGATCAGTGTAGAACCATCATGCAGGAAGCATGGTAGCATGCAGATACACAAGGTACTGGAGGATTAGCTGAGAGCCCTGTATCCTGCAACAGACAACTGAAAGTCAACTGATAGTCACACTGAGGGAAGCATGAGCAGAAGAGACTCATAGGCTACCCCCCACAGTGTTAAACTTCCTCCACAAGGCCACTTCTCCTAATAGTGAACCTCCCTTTGGGTGCCATTTTCTTTCAAACCACCACAGGATTGGACATCCTGTAGTACTGGGAAGAAAACATCTTAAAGATTTAGGAGTAAAATGTGAGTGGTGTAATCAGGGATAATGGGGAGGATTGGCTAAGGGTTAGAGTCTAAGGGTGTACAGGGACAGCAGTAGCATTAATGGAAGATAGGTCCAGCACCATGTGATAGGGAATATTGTAGGGTGATGTGGTGGGGTCTAGAAATGATGGATTTGAGGCCTGTGGAGAGGCTGGTTAAGGGAAGGGTGTATTTGGGTTTGGAGATGTTGACAGAAGGGTTTTGGAGTTCAGTAGAGAGGGGTTTATGATGTGCACACAATGTAAACAAGATTTGGGTATTTTTGATTAAAGAAAGAGGAAGGATACAGGAGAACTCCGGGAGCTGTTGGGGTAGAGGGCAAAATTTATGTCAATTTTGGAGTGGTTATACTTTTCTAGTAAGTGAGCAGGACATGAGGGAATAAGGAGGAAAAACCATGGAAGGGGTAAATTATTGGAGGAATCTGGGGAGTGCTATAGGACTGGTTACTGTGGTGGATGAGGAAGAGGGGTTAGCATAGAGATGAAAGAAATAAAAAAACAACCTTCATATACCTTAAATTTTTTCTTGGACCCATAAATTTTTCAAAACTTACTACATACACTTTTATGTCTTCAAACCTTAACACACACTGGTATAACTTTAAACCTATCTTAGACCAATAAACCTTATAACATTCATTATCCTTGCCCCACATAACTTACTTGTCTGCTTCTCATAACCTTCAGAAACTCCAAATCTTCTCAGTGTAAATAAAGCCTGTCAACAAGGGAAAATGTAGATATGAAATAGACTGTTTGTTGTTCAAGCTACATTTAGCCATCAACATCATCAGAGACCTGAGAAGAATGAATTTGTGTAAGAAGTACAATTTAAATGACCTTTTTTATCAATTAAAATGACAGAGACTCACTGGCTACTTGGACAGCACCCTAGATTCCTCCATGACTGATAGGGTCAGAAATCACAGGGCAGTGTCAGTCTTTGGCTACCAGGCCCAGAAGATCGAACAGAATTTCCTGTAGAGTAGAAACTTGGTGGGACTAACTAGTGTAGACAAAGTGGGGCAATCAAGTGTTCTGCTTGTCCACAGTTTGGACTGGGTCATGACAGCATTGGAGTTAAAGGAAGGTTTTCACTCATTGTCCAGCATTGTTACATTTAAAGCAAGCTCCAGAAGGTTCTTTTATGCTCCATCATCTTTTTTTTGGAAATTAGGGTGCTTCCAGGAGCTGGCATGTCTCTCTATTGTTCTTGTTTTGTATTATTAAGTTTAAGCTGTAGGCAGTGTCAGGACAGGAGAGGTTATTAAGTTGGGAGAGTAGGAAAAGCCTTGCCTAAGGGACCTGTGAGTTAAGGAAGGCCATAAAGTAGCTAAAAGTGGAGAGTTTGGCTTTAGAAAGGGAGGAGGCAGTGACTGTAAGGTTTAATAGCAGAGGTTGAGCTGACAGAGGAGCACAGGAGAGCAAATTGTCAGGAGACAGTTGGATGATATTGGGAATTTGGTTTCAGGACAGGAGTGGGGCAGTATGGAGCTGAGAGGATTTGGAGCTATGGCAGTGATGGGGAGGCTGGAGTGTGGGAGGTATTTTGAGGAGGAAAGAGGGTAGAAAAAACAAATTTTGTAGAATAGGAGATTTGGGAGTATAGAACAGAGCAATAATATGAGAAATTTTGAGATCCTGTGTTTGTGTAAGCTGCAGGAGGATTTTCAGGGTAGAAAAGTTTTAAGCTTAGAAAGTGGCAAGAGGGAAGTGTGGCTGGTCTTGACACAGGAGCATGGCTGGCCTAAGAGTCAGTGACCAGAAGCTGGGCCTGTCCTAGGCAGGGATATTAGAGGGCTGCAGCAGACCTGGGGGAGGCTGGTGAATTTGTTTAGGTTATTGGTTGTGAACGAGAGTTACAGAAACTAACCAGCTGCTGGGCCAAGCAGAGTGGAGTGGGCAGAGCAGCGAAACACCCCGTGGCAACTCAGGGAAGAAGGCAAACTAGGAGAAGGAATCTGAAAAGGACAGCAATTTTGTTTCCTATGGCCATGCTGATAGGGGGTAGGGGGCTGGGCCCTGTGGTGTAGCCTGTGGCAGTAGCTTCTGGACAGCTCCAGCCTGAGGGTTGTGACCCACCCACCTGGACTCCAGTGTCTGGGGTGAGGAAGAATGGAGAACAACTATGGCAGAAGTGTCAGGCTTGGTCTGCTGAGGTTGCAGTCAACTGGAGGCTGAGGGCATGGGTTTCACTTGGTCACAACATGGCATGAGCTGTCTGGAAGTATTCTGCTGTTGTGAATGTCAGCAAGAGGCAGAGTTGGGTCTGGGGTACAGAGTGCAGGGCAGTCTATAAGTCACAGTGTTCCTGCAGAACTACTGCAGATGTTTGGATGACCAGAAAGTGGAAGGGAGAACTTTCAAACTGTGATCAGAAGTAGGCAGAGACAGGCATGGCTGAGAAGCAGGTTCAACGAGGAGAGATAGGCATGCTCAGAAATAGGAGGCAGGAAGCAGGGACAGATGGAGGCTTGAGATGTCTCCAAGAGAGAATGGGGAACTTTATCTCCTTGTTTTGGTCCTTATGTTCACAGAATTGTAAAGGTTTCAGTGCATTTGGTCTTCAGATAGCATAAGGACTATTTTTTGAGTGTTAGGATGCATCAGTAATTTTGAGTTTGTGTTGGAATTTTCAGTTGGGAAGGAGAGGCTGGACTCCCTTTGCTAATGGTGAACTTGGGCCAGGGTTGAGGGGCTAGGGCTTCCCCTGGTCTCTAATAGCCCTACAGAGACCTCTGGGCTGGAGGAGTCTGTCACTAAAGATCCATCAACAAGAGGGAAATAATCCAGGAACTGTCAGACAGGATTTTTGGATGGTGAGAAAATAACACTGGATTCCAGTAGTGTGGCCAAAGGAATTGTGGCTCTGAATATTTCTTATGGGAGGTCAGATAGCTCAACTGTTTAGACAGTTAAAAATTTTGAATACTCAGTTTCCCATGTCTACAATATTCATTTTTAAAAGACAGTCTTCAAGAAATAAAACGAAAATTCTGAAAGAGCAAACAAAAAAAGTAAAAGGACAACTTCCAACCATGCCAAACTGAACAGAATTTGCCTATCAGGTATCCAAGGGAATCCACGGTAACCAACGAAGTTTGCGGTGGGATAGAGTTTCCTCAATCCCACACAACTGAACAGGGTCACTGGGCACTCCATGGCTATCACCTGATAACCTGTGGATTACTTAGGACAGCAAGGGAGTGGGAATTTACCAGTCTTCTTTTGGATGAGATTGGGCATCAGGAGGTTCAAATGTGTGAGAACTGTGTTGGGAGACCTAAGGAGGACTTGTTGACAGATTCCTGGGTCTCAGCACCAGTTAAAGGAAAAGTATTGGCTTGATACCCTCATACAAATCTCTCAAAACTTTATTTGCCAAGATTACAGAGATTTATTTGTCCCAGAGGGACAGAGGGTAGGGATAAGGGACAAAGACAAGAAAGAGACAGAGTAAAAGGGAGAAGGGGAAGGGAACCAAAGAAAGGGGCCTGGGATATTTGTTTCAGATAGGCAAAGGACTGCCTCTGGACAGAAGAAGACAGATGTAGCATATAGGAAAATGTTGATTTATAAATGTAAAATGGGAAACCAATGTTAGGATGACTTGCTTAATTATAATTGTGCATGTTCATTAGGTGAGTTAAATAGGGCTTTTGTTGGTTGGATGTCAATACTTTAATAGCTGAACTTTGAATGTCAGCCTCAGGAGGAGGGATTGTCCAAACAAGGGAATAGACCTTGGGGGCAAGCTTCAGTATTATAACCTGATGGTTTTTAACAAGGAGGGAAGTATAGAGAAGGAAAAGAACTGCCAGAGCCACATGGTCCAGTAAGCTAGTGTCTCCTCACTGTGAATAGAACTAGAGAACTACAGATAAACACCAGAACAGTCATAAGAGAGAAGCTCAGAGCACTGTTCATTTTCTAGAGTCAGTGTCCTGAGTATTGCTTTGTGAGTCCATCTGTTACAATGGGTGACCAGAGCATTCTAATAGAAAATTATTCAAAATCATTAATTAAATTTTTCTAACAGTAAAGATGACAAATTACTTTCTGCAGAATCCCCCTTAAATCAATATAACTCTGAGTCTCATCAGAGACAGCAAGTCGGTTGCAAAGCATCTGACAGCCTGGCTTCAAGCTCAGCACTCTTTCTTCACTTCCTTCCACATTGAGGGTGACATGCAGGCCAGTGGCATAGCTAGAGGGAAGTGTCTCTGGCAATGCACAACCACCATTCCTTCTCACTTAGGTTCCTCATTCTGTCCTCCAGTTTCTTCCTCATCTGAACACAGACTTCTCACAGAGTGCTGCTGATTTAAGTGGCTGTAATATTGTTTTGTCTTACCAGTGCCTGTGTTCTATTGCTGCTTTAGGCTGGAGGCCAAAATACTAGGCACTCATTTCCTTATAGTTCTGGAGGCTGGAAGCCCAGAATCAAGATGTCTACTGAGCCACTTTCTTCCATGATTCTGCTCTATTTTTTTTATAATTGTGTCCTCCCCTACTCTCCACACAGGATCTTACTTCATCCAGTCTCTGTGAATCTTCTCCATTTCTTGAAATGCAACCAGTCACATTTGGTTAAGGTCCCCATGAGTGACCTCAATTGACCTTTAACCCTTTAAAGACCCTGATCCAAATACAGTCACCTTATGAGGAACTGGGGTTATAGCTTTGATATGAACAGCATCAGATACTCATGTGTAACAGGTCCCCACACATCCCATGTCTTCTAGGTCTTCTCCAAGAAGCTTTATTTTCCATCTTCTCATTTTAATAAGGATTGTTGACATTCCATGTCATCCCAGGTCATTATTCCCCCCAAAGACTCTTGGTCCTTAGTTCCTTCTTTGTCCATGAGGAAAACTGACATCTTCAGATCAGAGTTTAGAAGCCCTCAGGCTTCCCACTTTGCTTAGGGAATCTATTTGTCGTCTAACGTCATAGAAGTCGAATTTCTAAAATGTTCTAACTACACTTTCACTGCACCTGATACTAGCAATAATTGATGAGTATTTTTGCTGATTTTAGCACTTCATGAAAGTTTTTTTTTAATTTTATCAAACATATAATTACATCAATTTCATCTTTTCCCCGCTGCCTTTATCAAAAGAACTGTTTCTTTAACTGTTGTCTCTCTCTCTCTCTCTCTCTCTCTCTCTCTCTCTCTCTCTCTCTCTCTCTCTCTCTCTCTCTCCCTCTAGCTCTTCCCTCTCCCTCACCCTCTCTCTCTGTGTGTATCTCTGTATCTCTGTTTATATTTCTCTTTCAAACACACACACACACACACACACACACACACACACACACACACACACACACACACACCTTCCTAAATATGTAACTACTATTTGCTCAGTACATATACTGTTACCTAAACAGGGACAACACCAATACACATGATAACATTAAAGGGATATGCCACTGAGAGACATTGTGTGTCCTTACTCTGTCTTTTTACTTATGTTACAGCCCTGCTTCACCTGTCTCCCTTCCATGATTACCCCTTTTCCCATATTCTCCAATGCAACAGGACTCCTAACAGACTGAAATCTCTAAACTGTAATATTTAGTGCAACTTCTGCTTTTATCAGTTGATTTATCTTAGGAATTTACTTAAGTATTAGGAAGGTGTTGTGCCCAAATGTTAATTTTGAGTCTGAAATAGACCCCAAAATTTATGTATTAAAGCCTTTGTTCCCAGCTCATGTCACTGCTGTGAGAAATGATTGGGTGTTCAGAAGGTAAGGTGACATGAGCAACACTGTCTCATTACACACTGTCTTCATGAAGAGATTCTGCCTCCCCTGAGACCACAGCAATGGAGCCAGTCAATCCTCTGATCCCCGATCTCTCTGAAACAAGGAGATAGAGGAAATATTTATTTTACTGAACTTCTGATCCCCGGTATTTTTCAAATCAATAGGAAGCTAATTTAGGTAGCTCTAATTATCAACAGGTCCACATTTATCTAGAGCTGGACTCAGCTCAATGATCTGTACCCAGCTCCATGAATCTGTGCACATCCACCAGTGTTGGTGAATGATCCATGACTCAGAAAATCAACTGATAAATTACATTTCAATGTCCTAAACACTGACTATATCCCAGATACTGTATGAAGTACTCCAGAATTCTACATCATATATACCCACATCTCAGGTTAATGTTCTTGTCACATTGCCACAGACAAAGGAAAAGAAGCAGAAGCACAAACAACATTAACGGCAATGTCTACTGCTGTGGTTTGAACTCAGGCTGTCTGATTGATGTCATGGAATTAACAGTCACTCCTCCCAGAGACTGTGGTCTATCCCCTGAGCTTTAGCAGGTGAAGTGAGGACTGGATCTATGGTTCTCTACTCCTGGGTTCTTCAACTTCCTCCTAATATGCAAACAGCTTTTGTTTGGAAAGGTCATTCACATGGGAGACTAGGTTTCTATTTCTTCATAAATTACCAATTTAAAATGGGTTTCAGTGACTTAGAAAGATGTCACGAAGAGAAAAACATACATAGAGAGGAATTTGTTGAATACATGACTGTGAACTAGAGACTACTGACAAAAGAGATCCTATATGCTTCACTTTTATTCGTACATAACAAGGTCTAGTCTTCTCTTTGTGGAGACACTTTTCTCCTGTTCTAGGAAATTTGTGGACTCACAGATGAGGATATGAATAACTGACTACCTTCTACAGCCTTACCTGTGTAAAATCAGAAACACTCCCTTTATTTAGATGGCACATAGCTATTGCAGCCTGGGCTCTGGGAATGGGACATAAAAGAAGGATGGAGTTTCTTTCAAGCAAAGTTACTGTGCAGGCTCCAGCCGGTCTCCCTAAATCAGCTAAAGCCTGTAGTGACTAGATTATTCCACTGACTATGATCTCCCATATCCATGCAAACAGATTTAGGTGAGATTCTCATATTCACACTGCAAAGCAGACTCCACAGTTGTCAGGATAGTTAGTTCAGTTTTCTGTAGTCTCCTCCCAGAAAGACAGGTCCAAGACCCTTCCTTGATGTTTTCTTTCACTTGCCCATAGTTGGTCTTCTCACAGTGCAGCTGGATGCTGCTTTAACTCTTTGTAAGAGATGAAATGGGTCCTGGGCACATGACATTGACTTTCAAATCTCCCATGCTTATCATTTTACCTGTATGGAATTAATTTTATCATATTACTTAGTAAATGTCAAAACATTATTTCATTTTAGTTTCCATTCATTATGTTAGAGCATCTATGCTAATAAGAAATGTTGTAGAGAAAAGGCTACTACAGATGTGTCATGTTAAGCAAGTCTAGTAGAGAAGCAAGTCATACATACTGTTTCTATACTTTGTTTTATTTTTGTCTCATTATAGGTCCCACTGCTCAATAAAATTTGAAGTTACAATTTTGTTTTTAAATATTACATTAAATCAGCCATTGAAATTTTGAGAGTTGTTACAGTTTTCAAATTCTGGACTTGTCCAAAAGAGAAATAGGTCTTTTTTATCTTTATGGTGTTTTCTAAGAAAATTTTAGTCTATAAATTTATTGTAAAAATTTAGGATTTCTATTTGGAATAAATTATAGAATGTTAACAAAAGTATTTATATAATTAATGTACATAGCTATCTCAAAACATAAGTTACTATATAGGCTCATATAACATAATCCATTCTCATTTTCCTCCATATTTCATTTTTTAATCTGTGAGTATTCTAAGACTATCCAAATGTTTGCTAGATTTGGCATTATTGCATTACATTAGGTTTTAATTTCAAAAAGTTGTCCTTTGCTTTTGGCCTACATTGTCTAGGGAAGCAAATTTTCCACATCAGATATTTTTGTTTGATGTGAGGCCTGAGACCATCGCTTTAAGGCTGTTAATGAGAACTACAATGAAGATGAGACCTCCAATATCAAACAGATAAGTAGAAAATGGGAGCTCAGGGTGTTTGATGAACCTTTAAAATTCAACATTCACCCAGAGTTGAACTGTCTTTTAAACTTGGTCCTATTCTCTGGCATCCTTTATTGCATCAAAATGCAGTCCATTAACATTTCCTGCAGGGCAAGTATCACTGTAGTAAACTCATTTTTAAGGAGGAAGAGCATGTTTATTGGAATCCCAATCCATATAGAGGGATACTCTCTCAGCCTAGACCCACCAGGAAGTATCTAGGCCCTGCTCCAAATGATATGGCAGACTTTGAAGATTCCCCAATGGAAGGCCTCACCCTCCCTGGGGAGCAGAAAGGACATGGGATAGGGGACCAGTGAGGGGCAGGAGAGGAGAGGAGGGAGAGGGACTGGGAATAACATGTAAATGAAGCTTGTTTCTAATGTAAATTTAAAAAAAGAAACTTAAAAAAAAAGAGCATGTTTACTCCTTAGCATTGGACTCCTAGTGTTGTCATGTGAGGAGTCTTTGGTTTTCACTTAAAGTCTGGATGTAATTTTTTCTAAGACAGTGAATACACAAACTATCTCAGCACCCCGTAGATATTGACATTTCTGATAAGAGCTGTGTTCATATTGTTTGATGTTGAATGGGATGAGTCATGCTCTAAGCTGTTCTCTGCATTCTCTGACTACACCACTTTTGTTTATTAGATTCTAGTGTGTGCTGGTGTGAGCATCTCTGAATTTATCTCACAATGAATTAGTTCCATATTTTGGATTTATAGTTCCTATAGTTTAATAAGCCATGAAGGTGTTAGATAACAGTTTTTTTTCAATAATCTTGCCACTATACTCCAAATTGTTTGATTTCTTCACTTTATTGTATCCCTGCCCTGCAGTGCTGATTGAGTAATGCTATGGCATACATTTTCCATGATTTTAGAGATTTTTTTGTAACCTGCTATATCCTCTCTTGTCCCTGTATATTACACTCATAAGTTACATACTTCTCAATGCCTCGATAGCATTGGTTCCTTCTCAGTTTCTCTCCTTTTGGTGTTACATTTTGCTATTCAGACTTTTCACTTTCTTTAGTGCATTTCCATACTTTTCTCTTTCTTTATTCATATTTCATATGAATTTTCTATGATCTTGGTCCATTGGTACAGTACAGTGAGTACAGTATATTACAGTCTTACCAGATCTCCAAAGTCTAGACAAGAAGTGTTCAGAAGTGTCACAGTTACTGAGAATTGGGTTACAATTAAAATAATGCCAAGTTCTCATTGTCTCTGTCATTGTTTCCTCTCTGTTGCATCTTTTGTTAAGAGATACAAGATTGAAGAAGTGTAATCATAAGCACAATTATCTCTAGTAACAGACACTATTTCATCACAAAATTGAGGAGCATGTGGGTTTCCTTCATAATGAGCACTAACTGATGTTTCCTACAGGAGCAGCTACACGGGAGCTGAAGGTGATTCAGCCTGAGAAATCAGTCTCTGTTGCTGCTGGAGAGTCAGCCACTCTGAACTGCACTGTGACCTCCTTTATCCCTGTGGGCCCCATGAAGTGGTTCAGGGGTACAGGACAGAGTCGGCACCTAATATATAGTTTCACAGGAGAGAAGTTCCCCAGAGTCACAAATGTTACAGATACTACAAAGAGAAACAACCTGGATTTTTCCATCTGCATCAGTAATGTCACACCTACCGACTCTGGTACCTACTACTGTGTGAAGTATCTCAGAGCAGAATCTGACAAGGAGCTTCATTCGGGGGAAGGCACAGTGTTATATGTGCTTGGTAAGTACTGCAATGTCCTCCTCATCCTCATATCTCCACCAGGTCAAAATGTGTCCAAGATTCTGTGAGCAACAAGGAAGAAGCAAGCCTGTAAATGACCATCATGGTCTGGTAAATGGGGGTAAATCCCTGACCTTTTCTGTCTCACAACACTTATCTTTCTCAATCTTACTCAGTGTAGTGGCTTCATAAAGATAGCTGATGCCATGTTCAATGACAGGTCGAACCTGGCCTACGGTCTCCAGAGTGTATGCTAGCTTCCACACTAGATGTCAAATGAGGTGGCAAGAAGCAGGAAAGCAGGATCTCTTTACCCAAGACATGTGTCTCCACCGTGCCAAGAAGAAAAGCAAGTAAAAGAAAATGTGACAAGGCCAGGGCACAGTGTGGTTTTCTCCTTTTCTCTTCATTCACAGCACACTAGGATCCTTTGGTCCATGCCCACATTCATTCTGGAATCTTTCACCCTACCTTTAGATGTTGGGAACAAAGTAGACCTTGTTGGGACTGCCTGCAAACATTTTTTTTTCTTGCTGAGGCACTGAAATGTCTGGGTAATATTGGATTACTTCCTGGAGGTAGTCTCCATGTACATGAAGTCTAGTCTACAACTTAGGCATCTGGAAAGTCATTTCACTCACTTTGAACTTCCTGATAGAGGCATGAAGCCTTATTTCTTAGTCTTTATTCTGGCAATTTTACAGCACGAAGGACAACCAGACTATGCAGTCCAGCCCTGTTTGAAATGTGAACCCAGTTTTCTAGTGCCGTGTCCAAGAGCACACGGCACCTAAAGCTGAGATATGGCCTTGATCTCACATTTAACTACAGGCCAGCTTCTTGCTGTCCAACATGAGACTGCATCTGCACTTAGAAGCCTAAAATGTAAGAGATGCTGAGTCAGAATTTCTTGAACTCATTCATAATTTCCATTTATCATTCAGCTCTCCAAGGAGCTGCTAAAAGGAGTAACAAGAAAGTTACTACAATATCAGCCATATATTTACTCCATATTAGAACTGAGACCTATTCTCCTGTGCAAATAAAGCATCATAGTCCATTAGCTAAAGATACACTAATTTGGAGTCCAGATCATGAGTTTTTCATTTGTTTCACTTTGTGGACATTAAAACAGTGATAGAGTCTGTGAACTTGTAGACCCACAGTCCTTAAGAAGCCAAATGCCCTCAGGAGGAGGCCTGCTACATTTGAACATGAGTTGGTTTATAAGAATGTTAACATTTTCCTATTTGGTGCTGGGTATAGCAAGTCTTCTTACAACCCTTCAATAGAGAAAGACAGGAGGAGTGACTGCATTCTGACACTACAGATGTCATAAATCAAGACACTAAAAGTGTAGCTAAAAGTGTCAAAGCATAAATATATGATCTCATATCTAGTAAGAATTGTAATAACATGTTGGATTTGTAATCACATAATTGGCCATGGGATTCTAAATTAAATTTCATCTTTCTATGATGATGTTTTAATTCAGTTTTTTATTTGACTTCAAGTAAGTTGTTTATTCTCCTGATTTGATGGACATTTGAGAAGGAGTTTCATATGTACAAATACAAATGTGTATGATATTTCCAAATGCAGCCTGTTACACATAACACCTCAGCACAAGGCATCTACAGAACATACTGCCTTCCTTCCACTATTCTAACCATATATGAGCTGTCACTTAGGCGCTGTTTCTGTCTGCTCAACAGGATTCTGTCTGTGACAGAATTAACTATTAGGAAATAGACCACTGTAAACTCCTTCTGCAGAGGGTATCCATTGTTTTCAACCTCAAGCTGATTCCAACCAAAACCCATTTAGAGATGCAGGCTGGTGAGCTCTCAATGTTAAATTCAAGCTAAGCACATATAAGAACTACTAGAATGTAAATAAAAGCAAATAACAAGGGAAATCAGGAAGGTTTCTATTTATGTGGCCCTTCTGTGTTGTCATTTATTTCCCGGGTTACTATAGATGCAAATTAAAATTTTCCCTGGATTTAAAAGGTTTCCAGAGGAGGCCAGCAGGAGCAGATGATAGAAAAATATAGAATACATTGGTAGTTGCCTTTGCACAGGCTGAGCACTCCACCTGACCTTGCCATTCATCATTTACTGGTGACAATCTTTGCTAAACTCTGGAGACAAAAGATCAATAAATATCACAGAAGAATCAGGACAAAACCCTGCCAAAAAAGAAAAGAAAAAAATAAAGGAAAACTACCTCAGGAAGATATACAGTTAAAGTCAGCTACTACTTTGGAATATAGTAGATTGTTGGTATGGCTGAAGTGGTGGTATTGAATCTAAGCACCACAATAAAAAAAATGACAATGGGGTCAATAACTAAGAAAGTTCCTCAAAATATTATATTATCCTTTGTAACCATCACAATCACATTCGTTTGTAAATGCCCCTTTGTAGCTAAACTGGCTCAGGCCCTGCAGCCAGAGTTGCACCTGAATAGACAGTAGTCCTATGGCCAATGTGGAATAATGCCCTTGTTCACTGTAAAGGTTTGTGACTCATATTGGTGTAATTAAATGCTAATTGGCCAGTAGCCAGGCAAGAAGTATAGGTTGGGCTACCAGACTAGGAGAATTTTGACAAGAGGAGGTCAGAGAATGAGTCACCAGCCAGATACAGACAAAGAAAGATGAGAATGCCTTCCTAAGAAAAGGTATGAAGCCATGTTCTAAATATAGATAAGAATCATGGGTTAAATTAAGTTGTAAGAGTTTATTAGCCATAAGCCTCATAAACAAGCCAAACAATTTATAATTACCATAAGCCACTGTTAGTTTATTTGGGACTGAATGGCTGTAAGACCCATGTTCGATTCTGAGCACCCACATGGTTACCTACAACTATATACAACTTCAGTTCAAAGGACTCTGACTTCTTTTAGATTCATTGCCTGCTAGGCATCCATGTGGTGCATAGATATATATGGAAGTAAAATACCCATACACATAAAATTAATTTAATTAAAATACATATTTTAACAACTGGTAACTTAAACTGAGGTTTCATTTCTCTAATTAAGTTTCATGTTATTGCATATTGAGAAGTATATGGCATTATCACTCCTCCTGGTAAAGCGACCCCTTTGTGAGTTATGGGCCTCAACTAGAATCTAGTAATAAAATATACATCTCACCAACTATTCCTAGCACCATGTTCATATCTCACTGGTCAATAATAGTCAAGCAATCACATCTAATAATATTACACATGTAGGGCCATAAGCTATGTTCACAAAAGATGAAAACCAAACAGAAACTGGGTAAAGCATGAGAATTTTAAACAGAATTGCATCTTCAATTAAAATAAAATTCTCAGTGTCTTTGTTCAGTTTCCTCATCTGTTAAATCCTTGTGTTAGAGGCTCAAGACATGTAGTCATGTGCATGCTGAACTCTAGTAATAAACAGTATTTCATCACAAAATGGAGCAGCCTGTGTATTTTCATCATGATGAGCACTAACTGATGTTTCTTGCAGGAACAGATACACGGGAGCTGAAGGTGATTCAGCCTGAGAAATCAGTTTCTGTTGCTGCTGGAGATTCAGCCACTCTGAACTGCACTGTGACCTCCCTGCTCCATGCGGGGCCCATGAAGTGGTTCAGGGGTACAGGACAGAGTCGGCACCTAATATATAGTTTCACAGGAGAGAAGTTCCCCAGAGTCACAAATGTTACAGATGCTACAAAGAGAAACAACCTGGACTTTTCCATCCGTATCTATAATGTCACACCTACTGACTCTGGGACCTACTATTGTGTGAAGTATCTCAGAACAGAATCTGACAAGGAGCTTCATTCTGGGGGAGGCACAGTGTTGTATGTGCTTGGTGAGTATTGCATTGTCCTCCTCATCCTGATATTTTCACCAGGTCAAAATGTGTCCAAGATTCTGTGAGCAACAAGGAAGAAGCAAGCCTATAAATAACTCTCATATTCATAGAGTGAGTGTACCCCAATTCTAGACCAAGAAACTGAGGATCGGAGGGGGCAAGTTATTTTCAGGAGCTGTCACTTCTTTTAAACTGGGGTAAAACTATACCCTTGTCTTCCTCACAATATTTATCTTTCTCAATCTGTCCCAGGCTAGTAGCTGGATAAAGACAACTGATGCCAGGTTCAGTGACATGTCAAACCTGGCCTACTGCCTCCAGAGTATAATTCTTCATGAAATCAAGTCTTCTCTTTCTATTAAACCAGCCTACTATCTACCAGCTTCCAATCCATATGTCAAATGTGATGGCAAGAAGCAGGCAAGCAGGAGCTCTTTGTATGTGTCTCCATTCTCCCAAGGGAAAAGCAAATCAAGGCAGAATGTGACAACGCCAGGGCACAGTGTAATTTCTCATTTTGTCTCATTTCTCATTTGTCTTTATCCACAGCACACTGAGATCCTTTGGTGCATGCCCACATTCACATTGTAATCTCTCACCCTTTATTAGATGCTAGCACCAAGAGATACCTTTGTATTGGGACTGACTGGAAACATTTTTTTCTTACTTTACAGGCACTGAAGTGTCTGGGTAATGTTGAGTTTATACCCGGGAGGTACTCTCTATGTACATGAACTCTAGTCTACAACTTAGGCATCTGGACAGTCACTTCACTCACTTTGAACTTCCTGACAGAGGCTTGAAGTGTTATTACTTCACCTTTATTCTGGCAATTTTACAGCATGAAGGATAGCCAGACTATGAAGCCCAGCCCTGTCTGAGATAAGAACCTAGTTTTCCAGTGCCCTGTCCATGATCACATAGGCAGTTTTTGCTGTGCTATGGCATTGAATCCACATTTAATTCCAGGCCAGCTTCTTGCTGTCCAACATGAGATACCATCTCAACTTAGAAGCTGGATATATAAGAAACACTAAGTCAGAATTTCTTGATCTCAGTTAGAATTTGTATTCATCTTCAGCTCCTCAAGGTTTGAAGATGTTCCTCACACTCAGATGCTAAGTAGTAACGGGGAAATTATAACAATGTCAGACATACCTTCACTCCATATCAGAACAGAACTGTTCTCCTGTGTTAAAAAAAAAAATAGCCTCATAATCCTCAATAATCCTCATAATCCTAAAGCTAAAGATACACTAATTCAGATACCAGATCATGAATTTTTCAATTTTTTCACTTTCTGTCCACTAACACAGTGATACAGTGAATGAACTTGTAGAGCCTTATTAGTTGAATGTCCTCAAGAGGAGGCCGGCTACATTTGAACATGAGTTGGTTTATAAGGATGTTAACATTTTCCTATCTGGGTGTGGTATAGCAAGTCTTCTCACACCCCCTCAACAGAGAAAGACAGGAGTGTCTTCATCCTGACACTATAGATGTCATAAAGACACTAAGGTTCTAAGTAATGCAATGACTAGATACTTCCAACCAGCAAATGGCTCAGTCAAGATGGAATTCAGAACCTTCCAGAGACTCTAGATTGATCTAGCATTTTCCTTTGCCTAAGCATTCCCTTGAGGAAGTAGATTGAAAGAGAGGCATGAAATAGCAGTGTGTTGTTTACCACATGTCAGTTATGTCATTTTTTATCTAAAACATTGCTATAGGGTAGAGGTCACTTTATTGCTTTACAAAAAAATCACTGAGGTTGATAGAGGTCACATGACTGGTGAGTAGGTGAGAAAGAAGCTATTTTGACTATAGCACCCTACCTCATAGAGTAACACAGCACACATGGTATTTCTCTTGCTTAGCTTATTGTCTCTGAGCAGCAGAGAATAGAGCTGTCCCCTGAGTCCAGTCTTGAAAATGTGGTCTGTCCATGAAATAAAGATCTGCAGGAGTCCCTGGAATAAGATCCTTCTTTCTGGACTTACCAGCAACACAGATTTGGCCTAGAATTCCTCAGGCTAGATTCTTGGAGAAGAGGTGGAATCAGTGGCAGGGTTACAGAAGTGGGGACAGCTGCTTTGTTGCAGCAAATGAAAGGTGAGGGCACAGGAGATGGCCTCTGAGACACAGCAGGCCAGAGGAGACAGAGTCTCTGTTTCAGCCTCACTGTCCTCATCTGTGGCATGAAGACCACAGATCCTTTAGAGGGAAAGATTGGGCCCTCTGTGTACTACCCAGCATGGCAGCACACCCCAAAACAGGTGGCATCATGGTTGTGCAACCTTGGAAAGCTTCCTGAATTTGCAAAACAGTTTCCCCTTCTGTAGAATGAGGATACCTTCACCTGATTTTCCAGGGTGCTATGATCTCTTGTCATTACTATGGACACACCCTACATAGTTGTGTAAGGACTATCAAAGGGCAACAGTAGAGCAGTGGTGTACAAGAGAGAGGACTGAGACTAAGTGTCTACATATGCAATCCAGCAGTGTTATGCTCTGACATGAGCCTGGGACAAGACCCTCCACATAGGGGCTTACAGGTTCCCCTTTTCCTGCTAGCACAATATGTATAATTGCTATACTAAAGGAGTGAAATCCTATAACTTAGGACTTAGAGAAACTGCTGGCAAGTAGGAAATATTTCATATTGTGGTTTTGTTATTGAGAAGCCGTGTGACTTTGGAGTTTCACTTTCCCTCTCCAGGTCTTATTTACCAATTAAATCAGAAGTTTGTGTGAGGAGTGGGAAGGGGGTTTGGTGGCTTGCAATCTGAATTCTCTTTTCTCTTTGGAATCAAGTAGGAAACTGAAAAATCCTGGTTCAATGTTCCTTTAATTGGTCTGATATGTGTTTTGGCACCTGGCGTATCAAATGACTCTAGAATGTTCTATAGATAGACTGGGTTGAAAATTCCCACAGATGCAATTTGGGGAACAACAAGAGATGTTTGTGGTTATTCCCTTGATACAGCTGTTAGACTATCTAGGTCAGAAATGACAACCCCTAATATTTCAGAGTAGCAGGGATCAGCCTGCTGTACACAACACTCTAAAACCTTGTAATGTGCAAGTTACATTTCAGGGAGCAAACCACAGAGTTCAAAGATCCAACCATTCTAGGACCCTATTTAGCTTGAATCTTGGGCACCACTTTCCTGTGTTGCAACAGGTTTGCAGTAGAACAATTTTTGAGACTGGACAGTTCTCTCTTTCATTCAGAACTCTACCTAAATGACACAGTACACCACTGAGCTCTGTCCTTCAAACTTCTTATAGTCATCTTCTATTTGAAATTAGCCCCTCTGTGGAATTACTTGTGGTTCTGATTGGAGTATGATAACCTCTAGCCAACTTAATGAATAGATCACTAAAAATAGAAGGATGCCAAGGTACAGAACATTTCTCAGGCTGTGGTTTGCAATCCATCTGCTGATTGAAGGTAACATTTAAGATATTTATATTATGATTTGTAACAGAAGCAAAATTATAATTCTGAAGTAGCAACAAATATAATTTTACTGTTGGGGGTCACAATCATATGAGGAACTATATTAAAGTGTCCAAACTTTAGCAGGTTGGGAGTAAATGGTATAGAGGCTCTTCTCCTTACATAAGTTTTTCTCAATTGGTGCATGAACAATCTAGACACATGCCATATTATTTTTTATGGATTTTGCAAAAAATATATCTATGATCTCACATCCACTAACAACTGCTATGATGTGCAGGATTTACAAGCACATACATAGGCATTGGATTCTCACTTCATTTTCATTTTTCTATGATGAGGCTTTGTTCAGTATTTATGGAAGGTATTTATATTATGATTTTAATGATTTTTGAATTTATGATTCAAATGATTTTGAATTTCAAAATGAAATTATGATTTAATTTTAAACATTGATGCTCATTAGATAAATATCAGGATTCAAATTAATCACCTGTTGTGGGTGAGATGAGCTTTGTCCTTTGGTTTGTGTAACTTGTCAATCCACATGCACTCTGATATTAATCTAACCAAAGGTTGGGTCATAGAATCTGGATGGACAAAACTTGTGATAAATAGTGACAGACTATAATCCCTCAAACCTGTAGGGACATCAGGTGTACTAGTGTTTTGAGATATTGACTTCAAATAACAGTGTTTACACTCCTGGTTTGATGAACATTTGAGAAGGAGTCTCATATGTACAAATGCAAATGTGTATGATATTTCCAAATGCAGCCTGTTACACATAACACCTCAACCTAAGACATCTACAGACCATACTGCCTTCCTCCCACTTGTCTACCCATTTATGAACTTTCAACTAGGGAATGCTTCTGTCTGCTCAACAGGCTTCTCTCTGTGACTCTAGTGATTAACTATTAGGAAATAGACCACTGTAAATTTCTTATGCAGCAGGTAATCACTGTTTTCAGCCTCACTTTCCAGCTAAATTGCATCTAAAGATGCAGTCTAGTGAGCTCTCTGTTAAATTCAGGCTTAGCAAAAATTAGACCTACTAGCATGTAGTAAAAGGAAAAAAAGCAAACAGACTGGCAGAAGCAGGAAGGTTTTCATCTATGTGGCCCTCTGTGATATTGATTATTTCCTGGTTTACTGTAGATGTAAATCTGTAAACTTTTTCCCTTGATTTACAAGGTTTCCAGAGAAGGTCAGCAGGAACAGATGATAGAAAATATAGAATACATTGGTACTTGCCTTTGCACAGGCTGAGAATTCTCCCTGGCCTTTCCCTTCATCATGTAATGGTGTCAATCTTTGCTAAACTCTGGAGACAAAGGATCAAGAAATGCCACAGAAGAACCAGGACAAAACCCTACCAAAAAAACAGAAATAAAGGAAACACTTGAGGAGGATAAACAGTTAAAGTCTGTGGTTGAGACACAGCTCCCACCTTGGAATAAAGTGGATTAATTAGTGTTGCTGAAGTCCTGGTGTTGATCCCAAGTACCATAATAAACAATGACAATGGGGACAATAGCCAAGAAAGTTCCTTAAAATCTTGTGTTATCCTTTGTAGCCATCACAATCACATTCTTTCTAAATGCTCCTTTGTAGCTAAACTGTCTCCTTCTATTGTCTCAGACCTTGCAGCCATAGTTGCACCCAAGCAGAGAGTGAGGTACACATGCATGTCCCATGCCTCATGTGGGATAATACTCTTGTTCATTGTAAAGATTTGTCACTTGTATTGGTTTAATAAAATGCTGATTAGCCAGTAGCCAGGGGGGAATGTATAGATGAGCCTACCAGAATAAGAGAATTCTGACAGGAAGAGGGCAGAGAATGAGTCACCAGACAGATACAGACAAAGAAAGATGAGACTAACTTACCAAGAAAAAGCACCAAGCCATGAGGATAAATGTAGATAAGACATCCTTTTGTTTATTTGGGACTGAATGGTTGCTAACCTGGGCAGGAAACTTGCATCTACACATGGCTTCTCCCCTAGCAACATCACACTGGAGTGGTTTGAAGAGAGAAATGACCTCTCACTTCCCAACTACTGTGGACCCAGTGGAGGAATGAATGAGACCTTAAGAAGCTGGAAATGAAAGCTTACTTTGAGTTCTTATGTTGAGTTCTTGCCCTGAGACCCTGTGACCTAATCTAATAATACTAAAAGGAAATCTAAGGTTCATAGGAACAAGATCATCAAGAGTTCTGAAGGCAAGTTTTGCTAGTAAAGTAATTCCCCTTGACTTGTTACTATGCTAGGTTTTAGGAAGATTTAGATAGAGACCCCTTCATATGAATATGTTTTAGTTCTCTTTCATGAAATACCAGTAGTGGCACTCAACTCCCATGATTGTTTTTAAAAAGCAGTTTTCTTGTCATAAAGCCTTTGTTGTGATCTTCTGCTGGAGAAGCAATGCATTATATCACCAATTATGTATCATATCACCATTAAAACAACAAAATTTAGAAAGTACTAGCATCCTTGGAATGTGAAGTATGTAAATGCTGCATAATTATACTCTCTGATGGCTCTGTCAGTCCACAGTAGGTGCTCAGGCAAATAAGGATATTTTCATTCTAACCCCAAACCATCATTGAATTCAATGAAATTATCTATAATTCACAACAATGATTACAAATAGGCAGCATTTTCAGCTCTCTCTCTCTCTCTCTCTCTCTCTCTCTCTCTCTCTCTCCTCTCTTTTGTCAAGACAGGCTTTCTCTGTGTAGCTTTGATTGTCCTTGACTATGCCCTGTAGAAAATGCTGGCCTAGACCTCAGACATCTGCCTGCCTCTGCCTCCCAAGTGCTGGGATTATATGTGTGAAGCACCACCAAATGGCTACATTTTCAATTTTTAAAATTACTTTATAGATTTTTTTGTGTACCACAAAATTAGGTTCTTCAAAAAATATCACCTTCCACAATATTCCCAATAACAAATAAGTTCAGAATTTTTTTTGTTCATTTCACCCGAGTTTGCAAACTTCTGTTATAGAATTTCTTAAATGATCATGTTGTCCTTTTTAAATCTAAGTGCATATGTAATTATATAGTGATATTCCTCTATTGGTACTGGTGTGGAAAAATTTTGATATCTCTTTCATTTTGTTAGTCTTTCTGGAAGATTTCCAATATTTTCCTTATCTAAAAAGCACTTATTTCAGTGATCATATCTGTTTTTTTTCATTTCCTATTTCATTGATTTTCTACTGTTCTCCCTTCAATATTATTGCAAGAATTCGGAGTTATAACTGATGGGTCATCAAATGATACAAAGGAAATTAGGGTCCCATCTTGGGATTATTAGTCCCACTAATAGATGCAAAAGACATGAAGCTTAATGAGAATGTAATTAGAGTGTGAAAGTAAAAATGCCTTGGACAGACAAGTTTTAAATCTTATCGGACAACCAGACATTGATAATATAGGAAAGAATGGAAAAAACAAAATTATACACAAATAAACAAGCAAATATCTCATGCTATTCTAGCCAGCATAAAGTTCAGACACATAGTGAACAACTGGTTTGCAGGGAGCAATAGAAAAATGGTAGTGCAACTCATAGTACCAGATAAAGCAAGCTTTGTTTCTAGCAATCCCTGAAAGATATGCAAAAAGTAAAAGAAAAAGTTGTTCCTCCTTAATTAAGCCTCAGAAAGTTGAATTTCATTGCACCTCATCTAGATGAACTCTACTAGGGAAAGAAATACTGGGAACAAAAAGGGCAGATCTCATTGAAGGTATAATTATTTCACCTCTTTATTTAGCATGGATTTTCTTTGACCTGTGTTTCTAGGACACAAGTTGAGATTCTATTCTCTTGATGTGGCTTACTTTGGCTTTTATTGCTACTCTATTCCATTCATTCAATTTGCTCCTGGTTTAGTTTGATCTTTTTGCTATCCTTGAGGTCAGAGGCAACTATGTAAAAGAATTGCCTTTCTATAGGTAACTATTGTCTGCCAACAATTACACTTCCACCACAAGCCCTGGGAGAAATGAGAATTAGTGCTGGGATCTTCTGTGCCAGCCAGTTCAGTAATCAAATTCCAAATTCTCTTATTTGAGTGTTATCAAAAACTTTAAATGGCCAGCTTCTAAACGTTTTGCTCAGGATTCAAAAAGGGAACTACAAATAAGCAACGGAACTAAAATCTGTGGGAAAGAAGAATTGACTCACACACAATGGCTCCTCTCCATGTCCCTTTATTCTTCTGCTCTCTTCTTCTTTTCTTTCTCTCTCTTTTTCCTTTTCTCTCCACAGTTCTTTGGGGTACAATGTGAGGCTTGAGATTGTCATGGTCAGCAAGGTTGATAAGATTTACAAAGAGAAAAAAACTAAAACTGCTAGGAGAAGCTTTTAGCACCAATTGCTTAGGGCTGTAGGTCAAGGTGATGGTCTAAGTTTACTTTGCACAAGAAACAAAACCTGGCACCTTCCAGGGCTCTGGTTTCAGTGTCCACAGGCCATCAAGAAATTTTACTCCCCCCTCCCAGGATGAGCAAATAGGTTGATTACCTTTGCTCTTATCTTCTCAGGGGAAGCACAAGCAGTGAATTTCTGAGCTAGAATCTTGAGTTAATAAAAGAAGAAGTTTGAGAATCTTTTAGTGCAGGCTTAGTTTAGGTTATCACTTCTCTGCCAGTGAGGTAAAACCAGGGCGTGCTTATTTTTTCTGTCCATCTAGGGAGCTGTGAATCAACAACTTTGAGCATATATTAATTCTATGTCCTTGGTTATCTGGGAAAGTCTTAGATGGGATGCTTTGGCCTGGGCCCTAAGCAGTAACTAGATGCCTGTCCATAAGGATAATTGTAGGAAGACAGATCTCTGCAATTAAAAATGGTAAGGGAGACAAGTACCTGATAGTGGGAAACAGGTCTCATATATAGCTAAGAAATGTAATCAGTAACCTGGGACCTGTTAATGAAGAACAGGTTTTACATATAGCTAGGGGATGTAATTAGTAAACTCAAAACGCATGGGAGAATTTGTTTCCAGTAAATTACCAGATAGTGTTGAACTGTGGGGAGTAAATCCCAAGATTTTTAAAGAGAGGAATAAGCTACAGGAAGAATCTACAGCAAGACCCATTTTTATTTATAAGACTATATGCCTTGCAGCTTGGTATAATCCATCAGAAGAATCCTTAATTATTCTGTCTTTTCTTATCAGAAGTTGTCTGTCTAATTATTGTGTGATGTTGTAGCTTGTAGCAGAGTGTCTTCCATGTCAGAATCCAAAGGAAGTATTCTATGGTGAATGTAGGAAAGCAGGCCTTTCCAGAACATTGTGGATGTTTACACAGATATGTAACAGCCAGTGTAGATGAGGGAGCCCTGGCATCACAGTGCAGGGACAACAAAAGATACAGAAGCTCCTCAGACAACTGGATCTTGGGAAGGCCACTGAGAAATCTCTGAGACTGAAGAGGAGGGAAGAGGCAACAGAACTCATATCTCAACTCTGCTTCGTCAAGTTGGGAGTTTTCTTCTTTCTGAGGCCTATCAAGACAATTCTGACTCTTGTTTGTTCTGTCATTGTTGTTTGTTTCTTTTGTTTTCAGTTTCATTTTAAACTCAGGCAAAAAAAATGTGTTTTTTAATTTGCAATTCAAAGATACCAAAGGAAAGTCATTTCAGGTACTCAAACATAACACCCACAGTCAAAAGCAAAGAAAAACAAATGCAATCTTACTCTTTTTTGCTTTGTGATTCTCACCTAGTTTTCTTCACTTTTCTCACATGATGTGTGGATCTCTGTCTAATGAAATGGTGCCACCCACATGTAGAGTGGCATTTACCATTTCAATTAACAATCAAGATAATCCTCCACAGAACAGGTCAACCATATCTTCATAATCCCTCATCTGAAATGCTCTTCCTAGACAGTTTTAGCTACAGGCAGGTGGGCATTTACTACTACCTATTACAGTCAGTGTCTAAGGAAGCCTGGTCTAGTAAGAACTCACACTTACTTCTGATCCTTTTGTTTTCACATTCTAAGTGTTAATATTATTGGCATGGGCTAGCAAACTGTTTTTTGTTTGTTTGTTTGTTTGGGGGTTTTTTGTTTGTTTTGTTTTTTTTTCTGTTTTGCTTGGTATTGAATCTGTGAACCCAACCTAACCTTACATGATAGGCAAACCCTAAAACCAATCAACAGACTGTTTCTACTTCTGAAACCAAATTTTAATCTTTGATTAATTTCAAATTAAAGATACTACTTCTTGAACAACAGAAAAAAAATTGAAGGCATCTACACTGTGTTGGATGTAGGGTGCATTATGGCTGTGGCACAAAACCATGATGTCTTTTCTGATAGACTCATGTATAGAATTTTTGTCCTTAATCTGCATGTTTTCAGCAAGTGATTTGGATCAGGCTGTTTGCTGATTCCCCAGGCTCCCTTACCCCCAAGAATCTGGACTTTTCGAGGATGCTTTTATCATATCAAGGCACAGAAATTTCTGGGTAACTGAAAGACTGAACTTGTCTTGTCCACAGTCATTCTCCCAGGGATGATACTAAATTCCATCAATAAGGACCTTTCTCAATTCCACTCATCTTCCCCAGTGAAGAGGCAATAACTTTTGTTTTTGTTTATGTTTTTGATTTTCAAGGCAGGGTTTCTCTATGTAGCTTTGGAGCCAGTCCTGGCACTCTCTCTGGAGACCATGCTGGTCTCAAACTCATAGATATCTGCCTGACTCTGCCTCTCGAGTGCTGGGATTAAAGGCGTGCACCACTAACGCCCGGCAGTAATAACACTTATAGCCTCCTAATAGTTCATTCTCAATCACAATATGGGTGACTATGGCACAGGAACACAGATTTAGGTTACTGAAAAGGCTACTGTGTTTTTATACGAACAGAACAAAGAAAGTCATAAGTCAAGACATCTTGAAATACATTGGTGTAAAAATGGAAGTGGGTTTGGGGGTTGCAACACAGCAGAGAACCCTGCTAGAGGCTTCAGGTGCTATCTGATGATACCGTTAGCATCTGGGTTATTGGAAGCTAGTGGTCTGCTGAGTTAATGCATTTGACAGGAAAAGTAGTGTTCTGCTTGTACATTCCAAATCATTCATGTAATGGTGACAAAGCTGTTACGACAACTACAGAGGAAAGCATTCTATGGCTATTAAGAGGGCTAAATATGGTCCATAATAATTTAGCTCTGGATCTGAAATGTAGAAAATCTCTCCAATTTACTGAATTTCAAAAAATTAGTAATCTTTACCAAAGGTTCAGTTTGAAGATTTGGATGATTTGTAATTTTTTTTAATTTTAATTAGTGAGAAAATTATTTTACATGGCATTACCAGGTCACTCTCTCCTCCCTTGCCCCCCCACCCCAACTAGTCTGTCATATTCTTTGGGATAGGGCCTAGGCCAACACCCTTGTATCTAGGCTCAGGGACTATACCTCCATGTGGGACTGGCTCCCAGAGTCCATTCCTATGTTAGGGATAACTACTGATCCACTACAAGAGACCCATAGATTTCCAAGGTCTTCTCACTGACACCCATATTCAGGTGGTCTGAATCAGTCCCATGCTGATTTCCCAGCTATCAATCTGGGGACCAAGAGCTCTCCTTGTTCAGGTCAGCTGTTTCTGTGGATTTCACCAGACTTGTCTGGACCCATATGCTCATCATTCCTCCTTCTCTACAAGAGGATTTCAGTTCAGTTCAAAGTTTGGCTATGGGTGTCTGCTTCTACTTCCACCACCTGCTGGATGAAGGCTATCCAATGACATATGAATTAGTCATCAATCTCATTATCAGGAGAGGGCATTTAAGGTAGCCTCTCCTCTGCTGCTTAGATTGTTAGTTGGTGTCATCTTTGTAGCTATCCAGACATTTCCCTAGTGCTTGATTTCTCTTTAAACATATAATTTTCCCTCTATTATATTATCTCTTATCTTGCTCTTTTCTGTTCTTCCCCCAACTCAACCTCCCTGCCCCATAATGTCTTCCTCACACCTCCTCTTCTCCCCTTCTCATTCTCCTAGTTCCCTCTCCTCTCCCCCCATGCTCCCAATTTTCTCAGGAGATCTTGTCCTTTACCCCCTCTCCAGGAACTATATATATCTCTCTTAGGGTCCTCCTTGTTTACTAGCTTCTCTGACAGTGTGGATTGTAGGCTGGTAGTCCTTTACTCTATGTTTAAAATCCACATATGAGTGAGTACATACCATGTTTGTCTTCTTGTGACTGGTTGCCTCGCTCAGAATGCTTTCTTCTTGTTCCATCTAGTTCCATTTGCCTGTGAATTTCAACATCCCATTGTTTTTTGTCCCACTGAGTAGTACTCCATTTTGTAAATTACCACATTTTCTCTATCCATTCTTCAGTTGAGGGGCATCTAGGTTGTTTCCAGGTTCTGGCTATTACAAATAATGCTTCGATGAACATCGTTAAACAGATGTCCTTGTTGTAAGAATGTGCTTCTTTTGGTTATATGCCTAAGAGTGGAATTGTTGGATCTTGTGGTAGACTGATTTCCATTTTCTTGAGGAATCACCATACAGATTTCCAATGAGGCTATAAGAGTTGGCACTCCCACCAGCAGTGGAGAAGTGTTCCCTTTCTCCACATCCTCTTCAGCATAGATTGTCATTGGTGTTATTGATTTTAGCCATTCTGACAGGTATAAGATGGTATCACAGAGTTGTTTTGATTTGCTTTTTCCTGATTCCTAAGGATGTTGAATACTTTCTTATGCGTCTTTCAGCCATTTTAGATTCCTCTATTGAGAATTGTCTATTTAGTTCTGTATCTCACTTTTTAAATGGATTGTTTGGTGTTTTGGAGACTAGCTTCTTGAGTTCTTTGTATATTTTGGAGATCAGCCCTCTGTCGGATGTGGGGTTGATGAATATCTTTTCCCAAACCATGGGCTGTCGTTTTCTCTTGTTGACTGTGTCCTTTGCCTTACAGAAGCTTCTCAGTTTCAGGAGATCCCATTTATTAATTGTGATCTCAGTGCCTGTGCTACTGGTGTTATGTTCAGGAATCGAAAGTAGGGAATACCATTGAAACATTTGGGGTTTTTTGTGGTAACTTTTAGTCATAAAAATAAATGTTATGTGGTATTGAGTTCATATTCCTACCCGATCTCTCTAGAAGGGCAACATGTTGACCTGTGGCAGGGCCAACAGGGATCTTCAAATGTCTTTACAGCATCTTCCACTTTGAAGTGTTGAAGCTGGGATAGGAAACAGACTCAAACTCCTTGAGCTTTGATGGGCTTAGGGATCTACAAATGGGCCAGTTTAAGATATATGATGATAAACTACTTGTGTCCTCTCTAACAGTTCCTCCTACCACTTGATTTCCAGAAAAGAAGATGTCAGATACTACTGAAGTCCTTGTGGCTTTATTCCTTGGACCCAAACTGCTACTGGTAATTGGTGCCTCTGCCATCTACATTCGAAAAAAGCAGAAGGCCTGACTCTCAGTTAGGAGGGATGCAGGGAGTATTAGTTACTATTATATCAATGTGCAACTCATCCTGATGAAAGGAATTTATTGAAAAGGGGGGTTATATGGTCTTACTATCCCAGAGGCATATGATTTGTTCAAGCCTGAGAGGCATGGAAGACAGATCATGGATCTAAGAGCTCACATCCTCAGTGGGAAGCTTGAAACAGAGAGAATTATCTGGAAGTGTCAGTACATTTTTAATATCAAAGATGTGATATTCTTCCTCTGGCAAGCCTGTACTATCTAAACTTCTCCAAAGAGTACCAACAATAGGGAACCAAGTATTCAAATATTCTTCTTATTCCAAGCACCAAGGGGATAACAGTCTATGGACTAACATAGGAGGACAGGATCAGTATGAAGCCCAAGGCTTTTGTTAAACAGCTTTATGATTTATGATAACAATGATCATGTTGTTGGGGATCTCAGTAATCTCTTAGAATTTTTGAGACATCCCAAGCTCCCTGGAATTATGTATATCCTGCACAGGATATGAAGGACATGGTTCTGGGGTACAATGTAAAGTATTGGTCTCACTGCTCCTGTTGGAAGTCACCATAGTAATTGGAAGGCAAGGGTTTATGGGAAACAACAATCTACATTATGGACCAATTTTTGGAAGTTCCAGAGACCTGTAATATAGACTGTTACTTCATTGTCCTCTTTGTGATCATGATGAACAGACTCAGAAAGACTATATGACTTAGGAAATAGGCTGGGATGACACTTTTATGACAGGGGCATCTCTTCCCCTCAGAACAAGAGGAGAGTAGTACCAGAGACATGGCAGCACTAAGGTACAGAGTGTACATGATGAAAGAACTATTGGATGATAAGTGATTATCTACAGCTTTTCTCTTCATTCTCTGCCACAATGGATCCTAAATATCTGCCATCACCTTTCTTGGATGGACTCAGCCTACAAGAAGCTAGTGAGGAGCTGTGGAAGACTGCTACAAATGCCTCCTTTACAAGGACAACTGCAACTCAGAATTCCCTGTTGTTCCTTTGCATAAGCATTGATAGCTCAGAGCTGTGTTGCTGTGAATTTTGCATTCTATTCTTGGTGTTCTTATCTCATTAATAAAAGAATTTAAGAGTGGACTCAAGTCAAAGTTCAAAGATAATCTATTCAATTTATGAGGAAAAATTCCAAGTTTGGGCATGTATAAAACTCAGCAACCTCACAGAGGAGGAGAATCAAAGATTAAAGGGAAAAACATAGTCATGCTGTTTAATAAGGCTTGCTTGGATGTCAGATGTATTTGGACACACTGCAACATTTGTGAAAAAGGGGGCATTTAGATTAAAAAGTAACAAAGTCTAAATTATCACAAAAGGTATATTTAGAGTCAGTCAGCAAAAGAAAGACACAGAAAAAAGAAAGAAAAATGAAAATAGTTCCTGTCTGATCTAGCCACAGTGATGTAGGGAGATCAAATTGAACATCAACATAACATGAAGGGGCAGCACTATTAGGGAGAACTCTTGCAAGTGAATAGGTAATTTATTAATTAATGAGAAATTTTGTTGTGTTCTGTGTTTTTGACACAGGGTCTTACTATATAGCCTTGCCAGTCCTGTATATTGCTATGCAGACAAAGGTTATCTTAATCTTATTAAGATCTTATAGGCAATACCCCCTGAGTCCTGGTATTGAATGTATGCTGCACCATCTTGCCACCCTATTGTCAGGGCCCATAAAGAGGGGTCCATTTCATCTTGCCTCAAGAGCAGATGATTCAAAACTGTCCTTATACCTATAAGTCTATAGTTTGGCTGCTGCAGGATGTTTCTGCCTTGGTAGTGGAAGGATTTATCTAAATAACAACAGACTTGGGCTCAGGTATATTTACTTTTGACCCTGAAGGTAGGTTGGCAGGTGTGTCTATCAAATACATGTAGGATTAATGGAAATAAATCTGTTTCTCCTTATTCGTGATAATAGAAGTCTTCTGCCGTTGTCCTCCACTTTTGTTTGTGTACCTAAGAAGGTTGAAGAATGAACTTGGGTTGTTCAGTAAGGACTAAATCTGCCCTCCCAACAATACTCCTGTCTCCATCTTTTCTCTTAACTCCTTTAACTCCACATTCCCCCTCTCAAGTACAAATCAGCTGGTTCCAACTACAGTCCTCAAAGACAGCTTCACACACTCCATGAAAATTTATTCCACCCAACCCTTTAGTATGGTTTTTTCTTTGTTTTTTACTTATTAAAATTACGTTTTACTTACTTTCATATGAAGCTTTTTATTGTGTTGTGAACTCATCAAATACAGCCATTTGGGATAATTTTGTCTGTACCATTTATCATTTTACTAGCTTAGACAAGAGTTTATATAAACATTACATTGAATGTCTATAAGTAAGTATTTTAGCATTTTCTTTGTTTGTTTGGTTGTTATTTTTGAAGACATAGTATCAAGCAGCCCAGGCTGGCCTCAGACTCACCACAAAGCTGAGGCTATCCTTAAACACTTGGCCCTCCTGACTCATCTGCTGAGTACTAGATCATAGGCATGTGCCACCACACCTGGGTGTCTGTGTTCCCATGTAGGTATTTCCAGAAACAGTATGATTTCTGACACAGATTTCTGACATAGAAGCCAGACTGAACCTTATCACACCTCATTGAATAGGGAGGGCCTAGCAAAGCAATACAGCAGAACCCTGCCTTTCTCACAGGCTTCCTGTATAATTCTCAGGTCAATACATGTAAAATTCTTCTTTTGACAACTAGTAAGTATTATAAAATGAATGTATGTCAATAAAGTGAGCCAACAAAATAATACTCATGCCTGTAACCAAAAACTCTTAAGTGGAATAGCTTAATATAAACCAGTGAGTTAGGCAAGTGAAGATTATATTATATGTACTATATTTCTAAGCTATTTTGCTAAGACTAATCTTTGGAAAGCCTTAATTCATTTTAAGGGGAAAATAGTCTGAGCTATACGTTAGTGTTCATACAAACAAAATGCAACCACTAATTTAAAAATAGGAGGGTTCCCCCCAAAAATGTACATTCTTTAATAGAACTGTATTTGAGTCAGAATTCCATACAAATAGAACATATGCCTCAACACAACAAAGCAAGGAAGCATATTTTACATTACATAAACATTTGGGTAATTCAATCAAGCTAACCCTCTCACCAAATACTTGTTTTTTTATATTTATTACAAGCATTGAAGTCAGTTCTGTACATGCCAGCAATCACACAGTTCTAACAGTCACAGAAGCACATCTGGCTGGTTGCATTGAGTGTGTGACATAGCATTTGCTTCACAGGACCTGATGTGAATGAGCTTACTGTCTGCTTTTGAATGTTTCCACTAACCATTCCATGGCCTAATCAAGACCAGTGCCTTTGGTTGCTGATGTTTTAAATATTTGCCACTCTGGGTTGACGATGTGGAAGTTGCTGGCTGACCGGGCTTGGAGAAGCCCGCCTTGCCACCTGAGGCCGGCAGCAGTGGAGGTGGCGGCGCCCAGGCCCAGCTAGGAGTTGCTGGCTGTCCCGGCCTGAGTCCGAGGATAGGCGAGGGCACATCGGCAGTCCATCATGGGTGCCTTTTTCTTAAGTATTTTTTCCAGGCTCTTTGGAACCAGGGAAATGAGAGAATCTTAGTTTTGTGATTAGAAGGTGCTGGGAAAACAACAATTTTGTACAGATTACAGGTTGGAGAGTCGACCGTGACATACACAAACCTCAAATTCCAAGTTTGGGACTTGGGAGGACAGACAAGTATCAGGCCATACTGGAGATGTTACTATTCAAACACAGACACAGTCATCTATGGAGTTGACAGTTGTGACCGAGACCGAATTGGCATTTCCAAGTCAGAGTTAGTTGCAATGTTGGAGGAAGGAGAACTGAAAAAGGCCATTTTAGTGGTGTTTGCAAATAGGCAGGACATGGAGCAGGCCATGACACCCTCAGAAATGGCAAATGCACTTAGTGTGGTTTATAAAAGGATCCAAAGCCCAGGTGATTGACCCTGGCCATCTGGAACATTAGATATCTACCCAGGCCACATTTTCTGTTCTCTTAACCATGAGCTTTCTTTAATAGGTCACATAGCTATTCAACCATTTTCCTGAAAAAGTAACCTAGAAATTATTTAGAAGTGAGATTAGGATCAGACCTTTCAAAAGCTGTTGTTATATCTGGCCTTTGGGAATAACAAGGCTGTAAAAAGGACTAAGACCGTTTTTCTTAGTTGTCTGGAAGTTCAGCTCCCAGGCTACTACCCAACATAACTCAGAGAATACTTCTCAGGAGTGAGATTTGAAAGATTTCTTTAATAAATTCACACCTAATCTGAGCATCACTTTCTTTGATTCTTCTTTACTTCTAGTTCTCTTGTCCTAATTGTCTATAATTACTTAGTTCTAATTCTCTAGTTCCAATTCTGTAATTCTAAATACTTTTCCAATTCTCTGCTTCAATTCTTCTTGCTTCTTTTTTCATCTTGCTTTAAAAAAAAACATTTATGCAGGAGATTTAAGGCAACAAAATTTACAATGGTCACATCTCACAGGTCATAGGACATTCCTTGGTTAAGCAATAATGGCAGAGACATTTCCTATGGCAATACAAAATTTCCAGTTTTGTGGTGTAAGACTGTGACCAGACTCCAGGGACACAGTTCCCAATGAGACAAGCTGTGAGACATAATTTTTTGATGAGCTACACTTGGAAAGCAAAGAATTTGCATGACATTTTAGGCCGCTACATGTTGATAACCTTGGTTAGACACCTGTGGCTCTGACCTTGCACATAACTGTAAACTTATGATCCATTTGCAGAAATATTAATCTAGTTTGAACCTACTCTGAGGTAAAAATAAGCTAATTTTTGCAGTTGGTCCTAGACTGAGGAGAAATGGTTGTTTCCTGATATTCGTTTAAGTAAAAGAATCAAAGCAGACTTTTGAGTGCCTTACACTGCTCATGGGATACTAGATCTAGTTATGGAGCATATGCCAGTATATTTTCTGTATTTCCAAATAATAATAATGAGAAGTAATCTTCCTGACCATTCACAGATATATGTATCCAAAAGATTGAGATGTAGTCATGAGATTACATATACATTTCACATGAAATCACAAACAACACTGAAGGTATTAGGGAAACATCAAAGTTGTTTTTGTTCATGTGAACATACAGACAGGAGTAAATGTTTCCAGAGTCTGTGGTCCCACAGGTCATGAGTGGGCAGGATTCTCCTCCATCAGAGAATCATTCCTCATGTGGGTTGACATCTGAGCACTAGTTGTCACGTGTTGTAACTTCCATGGGCCTCAATACCTCCTCCTTTTTTCATATAATAAAAAAGGAAGCATGTACATTTTTCTAGGGCAGTGACTAATGTGAGTAATTAAATGTATAAAAATGACTAGAGGAATGACAATGATTTTGAAATTAATAATTTATATTAATATTTAATCAATATTTGTCAAGAATTTATATTTGTAATTAACACTTAATAAGTAATATTTGTAAAAATAATCAATATTTATAATTAATAATCAATAGTTAATCTATATTTATGGCAATCTGAGGACTTGTAGGTATAGTTGTATATGGTTTCAGAATATCTCTGATCTATTTTAAGACAGGAGTAATTTAGCAATCTATAATATTATGATATGATGTGGTTAGGCATGTCTAAATGTGATGATTTTCAGTTATTAAAAAAGGATGAATGAGTATAGAATAGATTTTATCTATTAGTCCTTGATTAGTTCTATTAATTTGGTTAATCTGTATTTAAATGAAGCATTCTTAGATAAAGAGCTTATCTGAATTTTTGGATCTGTACATCTGTAGGACTAAGGCTATTGTTGAAGTTGAACTAATAAGTCAAATTTGTAATCAAGGCAATAATAAACTATTTTGGCTATGAGAGGGCAGTACCAATTTGTCTCAAAATATAGATAGCAAGAGTTTCACAACAGAACTATTGTCAGATGTACATAAGTATGTTGTGTCCAAATTCTGAACCCTCCAAATCACCAAGAAACTCATTCTGAGGCAAAAGCAAAGAGTCTTTTATTGTTATTTAATGAGCTAGCCCCTTTAGCTCAGGCCCCTCATCCATTCACCATGGTGGATGCAAGGGGCTGTGAGGCAGGGAATATATTGGGTAGAGCAAGGAGGGTGTCGAAGGGTATGCAAAGGTCTCAAGATTGGTGCAATTTCAGGCTTGAATGACCTGCCCTGTGTTGATTGGTCAACTGGTTGTTATGGCCGATAGGCCCTCCAGGGTGGTTGCTATGCTCTGCCTATCACTGTTGTGGACTTGTGAGGTAAAGAACACTCAGAGCCATAAATCACAGCACTACCAGGTGATTTCTGACTGGTTCCTTGCCATGTGGGTGGCTGACCTCATAGTAACAGGGAGGAGGGGCAAGGTCAGGTAAGCACATGTTGAGTCTTTTATGTAGCCTGACATGGCTGCTAAAGCAGGGGGGTAGTCCATTCAAGGAGGTTGTCTGATAAAATATATGTTGCAGGATCCTGGGCAGAACTTACCAATTAGTAATAGAATATTTTCTAAAGGTAGTCCAGTCCTTGGACTGTAGAATTCAGTATAGAAAAAAAGCAGGGAGTGATATTGGTGTGTAGAAATTAATCATGAATTTTTCCTGATGATATTGGGGCAAATCTGGGACCCTGAAGGCTGTAATGCAATGAAAATCTGGCAAGAGCAAGCTGTTTCATTTGTTGTCCATGCAGGCAGCAGCTGAATCAGTCTGTGCTGGGAGGCAGCCAGGAGAGTGCAGTGGAAGCCCCTGGAATGTGAGCTAGCAGGCAGGGTTCAGGATGCAGTGAGATCATGGCCAGAGGCATAGAGGATGACACATACATCTGTAACCCTTAAATTCTTATAAATCTGCTAGAATAAATATGTATTAATGGCAGAACATGACATTAAGGAATTTTAAAATGGAAACTTTTCTCTTAGGTGTACATTTGAAAAATTTAAGGACACAAGTTTGGCATATGAGAGAAGAGCATTCCAGGCCAAGGATAAGGGGAAAACCCCCCATCCACCCCCCCAAAAAAAAACAAAATAGGCAGGTGGGAAAACAAATTTTTGCAAGTCATACTTGTCTGAGTTCATTTTGACCTGCTATAATGTTGGTGGATCCAAGGTGATCTCCTGAAATTTATAGGAACCTTGTGATAAAATGTCAGATATAGTAACATTATTATTAATTGTAGTTTGTATTGAAATCAATGGTGTAGAAGAGGCAGGAAGATTCATATTTTCAGTCATAATAGAAGTTTGGGAATCTAAAAATAATTATGTTTAAAAGCAGTAAAATTGATATTTATTTGTTTAGAAAACTGGATTATATAAATTAAGGAGACATTTTCATCAAACTTAGAAGAATTTTCAAATTTATGTTTAAGAAATGAGCAAAGGGAATATAGAATTCTGAGTTTGAAGCTTAATAGCAAATAGTTATGGCTCTATCAGTTTATTAGATATCCATGTGGCCTTTGATGGCAAAATGAGCCATACATACTAACACAGACCCTAACTGTGGTAATTCCATGTACTCAGATATTGTCCTTGGCAGCAGCCTGGGCCTGGATGTCTCCACAGATCAAGATGACTGTGCAGGCCACTAAAATTGGCATCATCCTAGTTTTTGTTTTCCCCTTGAACGCCAACATGACCCCATGTCATGAGCCCGGGCCCTGGCACTTGCATGACCTTCAGTGGATTCAGGAAATACAGACAACAATGGAGACCCTAGTCTGTTGGCCCACAGACTCAGACATGGTCCTATGCCACACTCTGGGCCTGGATATCACTATTGTAATGGGTAGCTACACAGGTCAATAGGACTAGGATGACCCAAGTGGTGGCATGGTCCTTTGACACAAAATGGCCACAGGCGGTATACCAGACCCCAGTATACCACCTTTTGGCCTTTGGTGGCATATGGGTCATGGAAGTCAATATAGATACTGGCCGCAGAAGGACCACAGGACTCAGACATGGTCCTCAGGAGCAGTCTGGGCCCTGAGTCACCCTGGCCCTAGGTAGCAAGCAGGCTACCACCTCAGCCTGTTCCTACCCATCATTACTTCTTCAATCTCTTTCCACAGTACATGAACTGTTCTGCTTCTCTTTCTCTACCTTTTGTCTACCATATATTTGCTTATCAGAGTGGAACCACCTCACCAGGAACAATGTGGGGGTATCTTCAGCCAGTCTGGACTCTGAGGATGCAGGCAGGCTTGTGGGTGTCTTTTATTCACAAGAACCTTTTGTCATCAATCAGGTCTGTATATGCACTCAGCCAGCTCGGACAGTCAATCACTTATTCTTCCTACATGGCCTTCATCTTGGGTATGGAAATTATTTTGATCGCCTCCTGACAATGAGAAGAGTACCTTTCTGAATGCATCTGGGTGTCTGGAATCCACTGTCAAGGGCTGGCCATCACTATATACTTTCAGTCTCCTGGGTTCCACTATAACCAAGCTTGTAACTTTATTTAAATTCTCTAACTCGCTATATCCTAATTTTACAAATAAAAATTTTTCTTTTTCCTATTTAACCAAGTATCTTCAGATTTCCTCCATCAAAAAAGGTAAAAATATGCTTTTGAAAGTGAAAATAGTCTCTGTTACCTTTTCTCCTATCCCAGCTCTTCATGGTTCAAATACTGTGAAATTTCAGAGTTTGAATCATTTTGCTTTTTCTTTCTTCACTTATCCACAGGCAATGATGAGTTTAAAGTGAGCCTGACTACCCTTAAATGAGAAATATTTAAAATTTGTTTCTGAAAAAAAAGAAAGTGCTGATTTGTAGTCCTTGTGACATGCTGTAATATAAACACTCTCATCAAGGTCAGTATCAAATAACCAACAGTTTAAACTACAGATGCACACCCATGACAATTTCTCACAGACTGGACCAACCTTCTCCTATGTATCATTAGAATGTGTCTACAGTGTGAAAAGGGCTCATCTCCTCTACCCCTCAACCCTAGCCAAAGGATCAATGGCAGACTCTACAGCAGCTACTATGTTCCATTTTAGCTACTGGAGTGTCTTGGAAACTAAGTTAAATATAGTGATGCCTGTTACGATAAATCTTTCCGCCATAAGCCGCGGAGCCCCATCACCATGTGTGCACTTTACGCCAGCTGCCCACCCAAGTTAGCGCCCAAAATAATACACAGAGAGACTAGTATTAAGTACAATGCTGCTTGGCCAATGACTAGGATTCTCATCTGTTAGCTCAGTTTTAGTGATCATAAATCTATATATTTTATAAGACTTATTGGACGCCTTATTGGCGTCCCTCCTTGCCGTGCTCACATCCATCCCGCTGCTGGAGGAGGCAAAGGGAAATGGGGATACTTTCAGTTTCCTTTGCTTAAATATGAGTCTCCTTGCTATGTCATTCCTGCCTGGATCACCACTTCTCTACTACATTTCCCAGAATCCCCTTTGACTCCTAGTCCTAACTTGCTGTTTCATTGGCCAAACAGAACTTTATTCAATAATCAATAAGATAAAAATACAAAGAAGTACATTCCCTATCAGACGCCTCTACTTTTTCCAATATATCTTAATACTTCACTTTCTCCCTGCTTTTCTATTAATGTCACCTGTCACCAATCCTTTCTCACACCAATATATATATATATATGGACAAGAAAGAGGCAACCCATCTGTGCATTTGCTGTGTGTCTGCAATGAAGAATATCTTAGTTCTATTAACTCATGATGGATAAAATTCTCTAACAAAAACAATTGTAAGGAAGAAAGGGTTTATTTTGGCTACTTTTTGTCCATTCTGTTTGGGATGTTAGGGTGGCAATAGCTTGAAGAACATGATCACATCATGTGAGAAAGAAGAGTGGTAAATGTTCCTGTTCAGCTTTCTTCTTTTTATCAGTCTTGGATTAAGTGGAATGATATCAACTACCTTTAGAGTTGGTGTTCCCATCTCAGTTAACCTAATCAAATGACCCCTCACTGTTATGCCCTCTCCACATGGAATTCCTCACAAATTAACCCAGAGAATAATTTCCTATGTGATTCTAGGTCAATTCAAGTTGATAACTATTGTTAGATATTAACAAATCTAAAGTGGTCAGCACTTGGCCAGGAAATCCTGAAAGAAGGAATATGATTGGTCACTAATGATATTGAAAAATTTTAACTAACATGTTGTTCCTTAGAGGTCATTAGATCTCTTAATTTCTATATTTTTATGAAATAAGAGTTAGCATTCAAAATAAATAAATAAATAATAAAAAAATTAAAAAAAAGAATTAGCATTCAGTCACTATAACAAAATACTTGAATTATTGAACTTATAATAAAGAAAGGTTAACTTTGGCCTCAGGCTTTGGATGGTTTAGTTCATGGTCAAAAATGGACCTTTCTGTCTTTGAATCCATTTAGCATGGAAATCGTGGAACAGAGGCAGCTTCTCAGCTTATGGCACTAAGGAATGAACAGAGAGTGAGAGAGGATGTATATAGTCTCTTTCAGGGCATGCTGGAATAAATTAATACTGCCTACATTTTAAAGTTCTCAGAACCTCATGATTGTGTCAAAGGGATCCAAGCCTGTAATTGGCGGGTTCTGGGAAGAAAACAAGATGTAATCTATAACACTAAGAAAGTAATTTTTAAAAAGGAAATATTTAATAATTTCTTACAAGCAAAGGAGGCAGAAGAAGCAACAGCAAGGGCTTTCAGAAGCCCATGAAACATTTTCAGCCACAAAATAAATAAATTAATAAGATATTACATCAAACACATGTAAAATTCAATATGCTCAAGTCCAAACTGATATACATGAGTAGTTAAATAGACTTGGAAACAAGACAACAACTTCTGCTTTGCAGAAGAGTCCCACATAATACATGCCCATACTCCTCCCTGAATTGGAGGAACAGAGCTTTCCACTCTTAAGTGCTGCTATCTCACCGTGACTTGATGCAAGAATGCATCATGTAAGGAAGAACAAGATGGCTGTGCAGGGGTTATATTATTTTTTATTGAAAAATCTGACAAGGACCAGATGATTAGCAATTTATCATCAGTCACAATTTAACACCAGCAGGTGCACATCAACGATGGCAATCATCTTTCTTTTGCTGTTTGATATCTAGTAGGTTTTGTCTGTAGCCATGAACCATACACTCAGTCTCCTCAAGAGAAAAACATAAAGAAGATTCTAATAGAAGAACATTATTTGGTATACCTGTCTAAAACCTCAAAACTGTCAGTCATAAAATTCAAGAATAGTCTGACAGTAGCATAAATAGACACATCAAATATGGTAACATGGCATCCTAGGTTGGATCTCAAAGCAGAACAAAAATATTAAGGATGGGATAAAAGCAAAAGAATCAGTTTTTATATCTTAAGTCTTAAGAAATAGCTTGTCCTTGTGTCCTTAAAATGGAAATATCTGATGCTCAGATTATTACTCCCTGTCCTTACTGTTCCAATGGGAGGAAAGCTCTTAGACAAAAATAGTGTTTATCAGACTGGCAGTACACAGGTGAGTCGGTCCTTTCTATAGACCTAACCTATGCATCGGTGCTTAGATTCTTTTGCTAAAATCTTCATTTATATGGTGGTAGAAGAATTGGGAGCCTTTAGAAATTCTACTATTAAGTCTGATGATGGGGGTTGTCCTTTTGTATATGTTTCTCTTATTGTTTGATGAATAAAACACTGTTGGGACAATGCCCAATGAGGCAGGAAGATAGGTGGAACTAAGAGAGGAGGAGAAGTCTGGGAGAGCCCGACAGAAGCAGTCGCCATGTAGCAGGCAAAGGAGTTACAGGTCTGACATTCTCCAGTAAGCCAAGACCACACAAAAATACATAGATTAGTAGTTATTGGTTAATAATTAAGAAAGAGATAACCAATAAGTAGCCCTCGTCACCAGCCACCAGTTTTATAACTAATATAGCGTCTGTGTGTTTATTTGGGGCTTCAGTGTGGTGGGACCTGCTGGGCCAAGAATCTCCTGTAACATTACTCATTCTTGTAACTGACTGTGTGATGTGTCTTCAGTGACACCTATTGGATCTTAAGAGTGTTATTAGAAAATCCTAACACTGTCCATGAACTTTCTGTTGGCTTTTTGTTTAATTATCCTTTTGCTTATTTCTGCTTTTACCTCAGCATGCCATGTGGTACACAGCAAAGGAGAGTTCCTAAGAATGTATGTGATGGTGCCTGTTCTTTCAACCACTGAAAATGTGAGATACACAAACTTATCTTTTTAAAGTTGGCATACCTCAAGCATTTTATTATAGTGAAAAAAGGCTCTGGGATGATTGCAGCAGGGTCTGTCATTCATAAACCTTTCCAACGTGGTTCCATAGAATTTTTCTAGGAGTATCTAAATATAGGGCTTTTATTACCATGATAGGAAAGTCAGGACAGCAAAAAAAAAAAAAAAAAAAAAAAAAAAGAAAGAAAAGAAAAGAAAAAAGAAAAGAAGTACTATAGTGGGAAATACCAATACAGAGTCAGGTAGAGATATAAGGGTATTTAATAGGGAAAAGCCTTACTTACAGAGCGACCTAGCCAGCCGGCATGGCAGCAGTCTGTACGAAAGCCCAGAAGAGAAACCGAAAGAGCAAACGCAGTCACACTACATCACTCTGACCACGCCCTCACAAGCATGGTCAGGCACACCTGTAGCCAGCCTCTAAGTAGGCGTGTCTACATCTTTCCCTACAATTCCCCTTTTAGTCTAAAAGAGGATTAAAACTTAACACTTTAAAGTATCCAAAATTAACAATCATAAAGGTAAAATATAAGAAGATACAACAATCTGCTTATGTCACATCCTAACTATCTATTTTAACTAAACCCTAAAGTAATCTGACAGAGGTATCTAAGCCTGAACACCTCATTCCAATCCCAACCAAAAACAATAGGAAGCTATCCCTAGCTAGGTATATACACTATCCTAAGTGACAACAATGGGGAAAGGGAGCATAGCATTCTCCAAGTTACTTCCTGCTGAGATGGGATGATGATAGTCATGTGGGGTCCTGTAGGAAGAAAATATTAGTGTAGTAAAAGTCTTGAATGGATTGTATCCAGTCTATGTTAGATGGGATTCTCTTGATAGAAGATCTCGCTTGAAATCCTCAACTTGATTGAAGTCAGTATCCGAAGCTTTGGCCTGAGTGTCAGTTGAAATGGAGCAAGTTGGATCCAGTGCAGTCGAGGAGGTGTGGCTCATTTTCTTTCCAGGGTGTCCAGGGATTGCTGTCAGGCTGGTCTTCATTGGCTGTGTGGGACTGAAACATAAATAGTTAGCAGAGAAATGTTTGCTTGTGTATGTACACATGCTGGGGAATGCAACCATGAGAGCATAACAATTATGAGAGGGTTTACACCTTGAGAGAAAGATCCAAGAAAAGACAAAGACAGTCCCCAAATTCTTCTTTTATTCTGTATTACATCAATTGGCTTCTTGATACAACACAGAAACAGTAAAGTTTAGTTAAATAACATGCTTGGATATTAGAGGAGGAAAGCCAAATACACCTCTAAATCCCACATTGGTTTAATTGAATAGGGACTAGGAAATAAAGAGAAATAGAGGTTTTTGAGAGACAGCTGTAAAGTTTACCGTATGGCACATTCCTTTTATTTGATAGTTATAGCTACCTTCTCTTCTTAAGTATCTACCCATGTAGTGTCCTTTGCCTTCTGGAGATGAGTTTTCCTGTGAAGATAAAAGCAAAACACTTCCCTTTCCTTTGGGAGGTTTCTATTAATTTATAAGATATAACTTAGTAGAATACCTGTTATTTTTCCTCGTCGAGAGGTTTTTCCTTTTCCACTCGAATCTTGATCAACTTTGATTATATCCAAAGTTTTTCTTCTCCTGTAGAAACCAATGCAAAACCCCGACCCCATCATAACACATGTCCTGGTTTCCATTCAGAAGTTAGTACATATTTGAAGTATACCGGTTGATTCAGTTTAGCAGTTTTCTCCGTAGTCCAGTGTCTTTCTGCAGCTGTTTGTCCTTTTTCATTGGCATTAAGAAAATTTAGTGTTAATAAAGCATTATGCAACCTATGTTTGGGGGGTTTAGTCTTGCAAGCTTGTTTGTTGAGCATCTCCTTAAGTGTTCTATTACATCTCTCAACCACTGCTTGTCCTGTAGGATTGTGTGGTATACCAGTAACATGCTTTGTGTTAATATTTGAAAAGTTGCTCCAATTTTGTAGAGACATATGCTGGAGCATTGTCAGTTTTTATTAGTGCAGGTATACCTATAACTGCCATCACCTCTAGCAGGTGTGTAATAACACAATCAGCTTTTTCAGAGTTAAGAGAAGTAGCCCATTGGAGCCCTGAGAACGTATCTATAGTATGATGCACATATTTCAAATTTCCAAACTCTGAAAAGTGAAAGACATCCATCTGCCAAACCTCATTTCTCTGAATGCCCTTAGGATTACAACCTGCTGGCAATGGAGTTTGATTATAAAAGGAACAAGTAGGATAGTTTTTCACTATCTCCTTGGCTTGTTGCCAAGTGATGGAGAAGTCCTTTTTTAAATCTTTGATATTTACATGATGTTTCTTATGAAATTCTGAGGCTTCTAGCACACTTCCAATTAATAAACAATCAATCTCATCATTGCCTTATGCTAGTGGGCCAGGCAGAACTGTATGGTATCTGATATGTGTAATATATATAGGATTACTTCTGTTTCTGATAGTTTCCTGTAATTGTAAAAACAGAGAAGTTAATTCTGTATTATCAGGAACAAATTCTGCAGTCTCAATGTGTAATACAACTCTCTCTGCATATTGAGAATCAGTAACTATATTAAGAGGTTCTGTAAAATCCTTAAGTACCATGAGAATTACATATAATTTTGTCTTCTGTACAGATGTATATGGACTTTGAACTACTTTACTTACCTCACCTGCTTTATAACCTGCCTTACCTGATTTGTTGGCATCAGTGTAGAAGGTAAGAACTCCAGAAATTGGAGTTTATCTTACAATACGTGGAAGAATCCATACTGTCTTTTTTATGAATTTAATTCTGTCAGATTTGGGATAGTTGTTGCTAATTGTCCCCAGAAAGTCAGTAAGAGCTATTTGCCAATATTCATTATCCTTCCATAAGGAAGAAATTTCTTCATTAGTTAAAGGTACTATAATTTCTGCTGGATCTTTTCCAGTCAGTTGACAGAGTCTTAATTTGCCCTTTGAAATCAAATCAGAAATATATTTTATATATGTCTTTAACTTTTTATTTTGTTTATGTGGTAGAAATATCCATTCCAATATAGTGTCTTCCTTTTGCATCAGAATTCCAGAAGGGTATTCTCTGGATGGCAAGATAACCAGAATACAGTCTAAATCAAGGTTCATCCGATCCACATGTGCATCCAATATTCTGTTTTCTACCCATTGTAACTCTTTTTCTGCCTCAGCAGATAATATTCTCAGACTGTTTAGGTCCTTATCACCTTTAAGGGCCATTTTTAAATGCTTTAAGTCATGTCCTTCTACGCCAATAATCATCTGCAATTGAGAAATTTCCCCTAATAATTTCTGAAGAGAATTAAGAGTGTGATACCGATCTCTCCTAATTTGTACCTTTTGAGGTCTGATTCTTTGTAAGTCTATCTTGTAACCTAAATAGTTAATAGAATCTCCTCTTTGTATCTTTTCTGGAGCAATCTGTAACCCCCAACGAGGCAGAACTTCCTTCACCATTTCAAACATACGTTCCAAAGCTTCCTTATTAGAATCTGATAAAAGAATATCATCCATGTAATGATAAATAAGAGATTGTGAAAATTTCTTACGAAGTATTTCCAAAGGTTGCTGTACAAAGTGCTGACACAAAGTAGGGCTATTTAGCATTCCTTGTGGCAAAACCCTCCACTGATATCTCCTAACAGCTGTGAATTATTAAGAGTTGGTACAGTAAATGCAAATTTTTCTCTATCTTTTACCTGTAATGGTATTGTGAGGAAACAGTCTTTTAGATCAATGACTATGATAGGCCATCCTTTAGGTATTAAGGAAGGTAATGGCATTCCAGGTTGCAGAGAGCCCATTGGTTGAATTACCTTATTTATAGCTCTTAGGTCTGTCAGCATTCTCCAGTTACCTGACTTCTTTTTGATGACAAATACAGGAGAATTGCAAGGACTGGTAGATTTCTCTATATGTCCAGCGTCTAGCTGTTCCTGTACTAACTTTTCTAAAGCCTCTAGCTTCTCAGAGGTCATAGGCCATTGTCCTATCCAAACAGGTTCATCTGTAAGCCATTTCAATGCCAGGGCCTTTGGCTCCTCTGAAGGTCCATCATTTGTACCTAGTTTCTGTACAGCATGGATGGTTGGCAACCGTTTTCCATAGCGTCTTACCACATCTTTTCTACTATCTAAAGATTGTACATAATTTATATCTGACACTGGAGGAATATTAATCTGAGTATTCCATTGCTGTAAGAGATCACGACCCCAGAGATTTATAGCTATATCTGCCACATATGGTTTCACTATCCCTTTCTGTCCTTCCGGTCCAATGCAGACCACCGAGTTAACACTCTGTCGAACTCTAGATAGAGTTCCAATTCCTAAAAATTGTACATTTGCCTCTCTAAGAGTCCATTTATGAGGCCAAGACTTTTGAGTAATAGTTACATCTGCCCCAGTGTCCACTAAGCCAGAAATAACTTTATTATTAATTTTCACTTTCAACTGAGGCCTTTTATCATTAATAAAAGCTTGCCAAAATATGAGTTTCTCATTTTGTCTATTCACACTTGATTCTTCATCACTATTCAAATTACCATCTAGAGCAGTATCGTTTTTCACAATAGGCAATGAACTATCTATTGTTCCTTTGAGAGATTGTCTCCCACTGCTACTGGGAATGACCGGTCCTTTCTCGATGTGGGGGACTTCTTGAGGCCCCCCTCGGGGTTTCCCGACCTTAATGGGTTTCCTTGTATGTCCCTGGTCGATCTACATTCATTGGTCCAGTGTCTGCCCTTACCACATCTCTACACTATCCAGAGGCAGTGGCCTGTCGTATGAGGCATTGTTAGAATTCATTTGTCTACAATTTCTCTTAGTATGTCCCATTTTACCACAGTTGAAACATCTAGGTTCCTGGAGCCTTCGTGGTCTCCAGGGGAAGGCTCATCCTACCCAAGGTTCTGGTTCATAGTAGTAGTAACCTCTAGCCTCTTGGTACCTATGTTGACCTCTGTAAGGTGCTTCTCCTTGCCAAGCTCTCACATCCTTAGCTCTCGAACTTTTAATTTCCTGTTGCCATTTTAAACCTTTGGAGATGGCTTCTCCTACCCAAGCTCCAGTATCTTGCACATTATAGTCAATGTTGGCTGCATGCAAAACCCATTCTTCTAGCGGCGCTGTTCTGATCTTTAAAGGCAAAAGTATTCTTTTGCATATTGGGTTTGCATTTTCATAAGCTATTGTATATATAATTGTCTTGTTTCTGGATCTGTTATCTGTAATTCTACTGCCCTAATTAACCTTTGTAAGAAGTCCTGGAACTGTTCTGTAGGTCCGTGTTCTATTCTGGTGTAAGTTTCTAGGCGTTCTCCTAGCTCACAAACCTTATCCCAGGCATTTAATGCTGCTTTCCTGCATAGAGACAGTATATCGTCATCATATTCAGCCTGAACCTGTGGGTCAGCATAAATACCCTGACCAAGAAGCTTATCTAGAGGGGCTTGAAAACCTTCCTTTATACCCTGATGCTCAAAGAGCTTGGCTTCTTCCCTTACTAATGCCTTCCACTGGATTTGGCATGAATTCTCAAATACAGCTGCTACCAATCGTTCCCAATCTGTGGGTGTCACCCTGTTAAAGGTTGCCCATGAATGTAATAGCTGTTTTACGTACCGGCTATGGAGACCATATGAGACAACTGATTCTTTAATATTCTTAAGATCCTTCAGCTGTATAGGTTGCCATTCATAAGCCATCCGTCCATGAGGGTGTTTCTTAAAAGCTGGCTTTTCTACCATGGTGGCTGGGTACACCAATGGTGTAAGAGTAACAACCTTAGAAGAATAGTCACAATACCTGGGTGGAGTAGGTGCCTGGGATTGGAGTGATTCTGCTTCTGAGGCATCCCAATGATCTTTAAGCCTAGTAATGATATCCTTTTGAAAAGTTTCAATCTCCTTAATCATAAAAATTCCAAGCAGGTTAGTGAATCTGTAAATTGCTCTAACTGCTCATTTACATGTTTTTCTAGGTCTTTAATACGATCATCCTTAGGCAGCATCTGGATGGCATGGAAACTGCCTTCTAGGTATTGGAGTCTAGATACAAGGTCATGATTTGCTGATTTTGAGTCCTCATCAATTGACCATATGGACCTATGTAATCTGTCAGCCCTGTACTGTAAATTATCTTCCAAACATTCAAATCTAGACTCAAATTTGTGATCTGCTACCTTGGATGCTTCAATAATTGATTGAATGGCATTGTCCATTTCTTCAACCCTATCCTGGGTATCTTGCACCTTTGTATCTAATTTCTGGGTAACATTGCCTATCTGAGTTTCTAGCTGGCTACAGATATTTTTTAGCTCATCACGGTCTTCTGACAGCCTAGCCTCTAAGGTCTCAGACATGGCATAAATACGCTGCATCTCATCTTGGGTAACAGACAGCTCTGTCTTTAATGTATTGTAAATAGAGCCAAGCTTATCATTCAATTTCTGTTCCACTTGCTGCACAACTGTGGTCTGACCTAATCTGTTCTCCAAAACCTCATTGCGTAAAGCTGTTATTTCCTGCAAGCAGGTGGTGAGGTTATCCTTAGCCCTATTCCTGAGTCCACTGGCTAGTAATATTATTTGTACAGTCACACCATGTCACCCTGACCACTCCCTCACAAGCGTGGCCAGGCACACCTGTAGCCAGCCCCTAAGTAGGCATGGCTACAGCTTCCCCTACAAAGTATAATATATTTTCTTGTTATTTTATATCTAAAAAATTCAATACATTATTAATAAATATTACATCATAGTGTATAAAGTTATGTACTATAAACAAAGGAGTTTATTTCAATTAAGAGGATTTCAAGACGTCACTTAATCTTTGTATTCCATGATATTAAAAGGCTAAAGAAAACTATACATCATGTGTATTTGAGCATAAAACAAATTTAACAAAATCCAGCTGTGCTTTTTGTCCATTTAAATTTCAATAAAGAAACACTATGAGAAACTTTACTATGCCTTAGAGTTCCTGTATAATCAGCTTTTGCAACTTAATCTAAAGGCATATCTTTAATCTTAATTACATACTCTTCCTTATCTATGACACAAGTAAAATGTGTGTGTCCTGTTGTTGTTGTCTTTATCATTGTTGCTGTTATTGTTGTTATTGTTTTTGTAATCAGTTGCTAAAAACATCCAATAAGTCAAAATCAACCCTAAAGAAAACAAGAACCCACCATAAATTTTGGGAGTAATGTGGATATATGGAGATAACAGATGAATGGTTTTGAGTTTTTTTCCATTTCAGTTTCCGTATCTTTTTTGTTGTAAAACTAGTAAGAAATAATTAAGTCAGAAATTCTCATACCAAATTGTCTGTGCTGTTGAATAAATATAAGGCAAGCTGTTTGTCTGGAACCATCAGAGGACATGGGGAAGAGAAGTAGAGACCAGAAATCTGTTTAAATTTAAATAGTTTAATAGTTTAGTTTAAATAGATCAAACTATTCCAAGAAGAATCTTTTTTCTCTGATTTAACACTGATCAAGTATATTTCATTTAGTCTCATTCTACCAGGTTCTAGAAGACATTAGAAAGGAGGGAAAGCTTGAGAGGGCATCTAGTTTAGATAAGAATAAATAAAACTCTATTCAATTAAAGAGATTTTTCTCTCATGAATTTCTAAAAAATCTATCAAAAAACAAGTCTTTAATATTAAGAAATAAAATATAGTTCAACAAATTGGTGGACAGAAGATGAGTTTACAAAAATCAGTTTTATGTGTATCTACTGTATGTAATAATGGGACCACAAATGAAATTTTGTATAAGTGTATGAAATCAGTCACTTGAAATATGTGAGGAAAACCACACAAATTGATATAACACTTTGTGCTTTCCCAATCAACATCCACATAGTTTATTTGGTGGAAATTAGTGAGATTATTTCAACATTTCCAAGAGAAATACCAGAGGCCCTCAATATCCAAAGCAATATTGAAAATAAGAAATTCTGGGACTTGACAATATCTGACTTTGATTCTTGTTTAAAAATTAGCATCAGAGATGGGATTTGGCTTGCTGGGATCTTCCCAAGAAGTGAGAAGAAAGCCAGACTGGGACCTTAGGTGCAGGCTGGCAGGAAGATGGCCAGGAGACCCTTCATTTTAAAGAAATAAGGGCCAGATGGTGGTGGCACATGCCTTTAATTCCAGCACTAAGGAGTCAGAGGCAGGCACATCTCTGTGAGTTGGAGACCAATCTGGTCTACAAGAGCTAGTTCCAGGACAGCCTCCAAAACCACAGAGAATCCCTGTCTCAAGCCCCCCCCCAAAAAAAGTAAAGAATTATGGGGCAGAGAAAAGAGAGAGTTAGAAAAAAATGGTTCATATGTCATTGAAAGACATAAGGAAGAAATGTAGATGGAGGAGATAGGGAAGATGTTTAAGGTCATCTTGACACCTGGGTACATGGTGACAGTGGTGAGGAGTAGACAGAGGAGGGAGGTCTGCTTGTCTCCTGTTATCATGGCCATGTCCAGATCATGCTGTTACCAAGGGACATGTGTGGGTCTCTGGTCCTACAGTGGCCAGGGTCTGTTTTTATATCCATGGCTCCTGTTGCCGTTGAGTGCCAGGCTGACTCTAGTGGGCTGGGCTGCCTTCTGAATCCCAGTTTAGGTCCAGGAGCTGTGATGACACTAGGGACATACTGATTTGTGTGGCCCTTACCGTCTCCTGGGGCCATGGTGACAACCAGGCCTAGGCTTCAACTGAAGACCAGGTCTGTACTATGGTCTTACTGCCCCTGAAGTCTATGTTGATGCCGGTGTCCCCACAGTGTCCCCAAAGGCCACATGAAGCCTTGGGTATGGGCCTCTCCTGTGGCCTTGTTGGTTTCAAGCAGCCATGCTGCCACCAGAGCCATCCTGATCTGAGTGACAGGAGCTACCACTTGGTACAAGAATATCCACCAGGCCAAGGAGCTGCCTAAGGCCATGTCTGGGGTTGTGGCCCAGTTGCAGTTGGGATCTATGTTGAAGTCTGTGGCACAAGTTGCCACTAGGGCCCATACAGAAGTCCAGGATCTGGGCCAGAGCCTATGGCTTGGTTGGAATCAGTGAGGCCCTGCCATGGCAGGGGCCACAAAAAGAATGTTGCCCTGTGCCACCACCTGGGGCCATAGTGTCATCCAGGCCCAGGTTGCCACTGAGACCCTTGTCTTGGTCCATAGCCCCGGTCCTGCATTGTCACTAATGGTCACATAGATGCCTAGGGTAAGGGCCACACCCTGAAGTCTTGGTGGGGTGCAGCAGCCACATGGCTGCCAGAAAGATTGCCACCTGAATTCCTTCTACCCAGAGTCAGAATGTCTTCTGGGCCTAAGCTGCTGCCAAGGGCCATATCTGGGTCCATGATCCAGCTGCATCTGGGATCTGTAGATGTCTGTGGCCAGTGTCACCTCAGGAGACCTTAGGAGTCAAACCACATGAAATCTGAGGGATATACTGAGTCAGCCCTGCCCTTCACTGACCTGGAAAATCTGGCCTTGTCTCTCACTGGCCACTACAGCAAGAGAGGGCCACTCAGCTGGCCCCTGAACTCCAGAGAGATAGCCTCCACCCCTCACCACAGGCAAAAACCAGAGGCCTTGAAACAGACCAGTTACTCACTGCAATAAACATGTTCCAGTCGAGCTGATGGGACAAAGGAGTATACCTCCAGTGCTATCAGGATAGATGAAGTGATGGAGAGGCTGTTTTGTTTCATTGGGGGTTTCTTATTTTTGCTTTTGTTTGTTTGCTTGCTTACTTTTTAGTTTTCTTAAATGAGGTGGTGCAACAAGGATGAGGAGGATATGGGGAGACAGGGAGGTGCACAGAATTTGGGTGCATAATATAAAACCCCCAAAGATTCAATAAAGTTTTTTAAAAAGAGAAACCCTAATTAAGAAAAAAAAGTTAGCATCATAGTAGTCAAAAAATAAACCACAGAACGATTATTAAAATTCACATTAAAATTGTCAAACTTGGGTCAGTTTAGAACAAGTAAAATACATTCTGTCTATCAGATAATTACATCACAGTTCATAACACTAACAAAATTACAGTTATGAGGTAACAATGAAAAGACTTTGTGGTTGGTGAATAAAACACTAATTGGTCAGTAGCCTGGCAGGAAGCATACGGTGGGCTACCAGATGAGGAGAATGCAGGGAAGAGGAGGCAGAAAGAGATTGCCAGGAAGAGATATCATGCTGCCCGAGGAGTAACTTGCCAGTTTATGGGAAAGCCAAAGCCTTATGGCAATACATAGATTAATAGAAATGGGTTAATAATTAAGAGAGAGCTAGCCAATAAGAAGCTTAAGCCACTGGCCAAGCAGTTTAATAATTAACATAGCATCCATGTGTTTATTTGGGCTACACAGCTTCGGTACCAGGCAGAAAAGAAATTTCCACCTACGAAAGGTATTAAGTTATTAGCAGTCATCCCTCATAGGAAATTGTGCATATTTTGTTCTCTTTGTTCCTTGCTGTGATAAGGTGAGCAACTGCTTCAGCTGCAAGATCCCCATGAGAGATTCTGATTCACCATAGGATCAAAGGCAGCAAGGTCATTTGAGCCACAGAGTCAGGAGCCTAAAGAAGTCTTCCTTCCTTGTAAGCTCATCATGTTATGAATTATCTCAGAGTGGCTAAATGCCAACAGATTCTTGGTTTGTGGAATATAAAGAATTGTTATTAAGATTTATAAGACATAGACTAAATAGATATGTTTTAGAGAACCAGCTTGATAACTAGAAAGAAGGAAGGATATATTGCATTGACACTGACCAGCTAAAGAAAACAGTCATCTTCAATGACCTAGTCATTAACTTGTTTTCAAAATCGTTTTGCATATGTCATAAGGTAGTCACTATGTTAACACTGAGGTTACCAGCAGTCCTTCCCTGCTTAGAACTGATGTTGTGTTTGAAAAAGATAGAAGTCTTATTTATTTTTCTCTTGTTGTGATGTGACAGTAGAAAGAGTTTACTAAGTGCTTACACTTTAAAATGGTAAGTCAGTGACCATCATGAAAGAGAACATGGCAGCGAGTAGGCACGCATGATGCTGTAGCAGGAGGTGAGATCTCACACCTGTTCAGAAAGCAACCATCAGGCAAAGAGAGGTAACTTAGAACAGCATGGGATTTGAAGCCTTTCCACAGTTACAGAGTTCTTACAAAAGGCCACACCCCCTAATCCTTGTTAAACTCTTCCAACAACTGGGGACCACATATTCAAACCACCACAATGGATAAATTCAAGTGTTCTAATTTTGGTGTTAATATAAAGTTTTATTAGTCACTGTTTAACTAATACCAGTCCACCAACATAAGGCTCAGATATCTCCAAGCACAGTAATTGTATCATGAGGACATCCACAATTTCCAAGCCTCCTAAATACAAGTCACAGAACTCACTGGACATTGCTGATTTACCAAAGTCAATGTTGAGTTGGTTACAAGGGGTTCAGTTTGCAGTTATTCGTAAATCCTTCCCTTTCGTGGAGAGTTAGGGCTGCTGCACATGATGTGGCACAGATGTTAATGAGTTATATGGAAGAGCTTTGCTAACATTGAAAAGAATTGGAAAGCAAATGTGAGGAAAATGGTTTACATATAGTGATTGTAAGAACATGGTCCTGCCTCATTAAGAAGAAAATCATTCTTAAAGGAATTCATTAAGGAATCAGTTCACACCTCCTGCAGCTTTCTGCCTAGGACACAAAATTGAGAAACTGTTTTTACTTGATGATTTTAATAGCTCTTGTTTTATGATACCTGACTGTTTCATGCTTCTTATCATGTAAGCCATGCTGAACTAAGTCAATGGTGTAATGGTCCTGCTAATCCCTGTACCTCTCTTTTTGGGGGGAATTTTTTGAAGAGGTTCTTCTGGTCTGTCCTCCATGTTGTCCCCCTTCTCACAGAGGTTATCTCCTTCCCCCAAGTTCTCTTGTTCTTACTCAAAATGAAATTTTCTTCCAGGTGTTGACAGAAAATCTATCAACTCTTTTAAGACCCTGTTATGCTCTTTTGGAAATCTTTCTATTATATATTTATTTATCTCTATCACGTATCTGTCTATCTATGTATCTTTCAATCAACCAACCAATCAATCATCTACCACATATCTACTGTCATCTATTTTCTACTCATATTAATTTTCTTTGTATTTTTCCTATACCTTAAGATAATATCACAGCCTCAGGGTTCTTTGTCTTATAAAACTCATTCCTGAATTACATGTAATTATATGTCAGCTTTCTTTCCTTAACCAACCCTGGTTTTTCTTTTTGCATATATTTAACACTGGAATAATGAAGGAACAATTGATAAGGTGACATGTTACAAGGATATAAAGGAAAGGAGATAGTGAGCTTTGCAGACATAATGGGAAGAAGTAGAGAAGTAACTCTGCTTCTATTTAATTAGGGTTATAAATCTGTTTAAATTGCTTATCTGTTCTTGATTTAACTTTGGTAAGTGATATCTATCCAGAAAATTATCCATTTCCTTTAAATATTCAAATTTTGTGGAGTACAGGTTTTCAAAGTATGACCCAAAAATTCTCTGGCATTCTCACTGTCCTTTGTTATGTGCCCCTTTTCATTTCTGAATGTCTTAAATTATATGTTCTCTCTCTGCCTTTTGCTAAGTTTGAATATAGGTTTGTCTATCCTATTGATTCCTGTGGAACCACTGCTAGGGCACGAGGAAGGTGGCAACCCTGGGGTTGCTGGCTGGAGGAGGCACTACTGTGAAGGCCCCAGGTGCCCAGTGTGTCCTGGTGAGTGCTGCCAGCTCCTATAAAAATCCATAGACAGTCCCAAATATATTGTCGATGACAAGAATTGGCTTGGTCCAGTGTTAGGCTATCTGATTCTTGAAAAAGATTTTTTAATGTTGTGCTGGTGTTTTTGACTTAGATTGGCTAATGGATTTGTGGAATGGATTTATTGCTCGAAACTGGGCCAATCAAAAACCACCTTTGGGAAGTCCTCTTGATCCACTTGCTGATAAAGTTCTTATCAGTCAGCATCTTATGTGTTAGCTTGACCTATACAGAACTTATTCCAGTGCCACTCACTTACATGATAGTTTCAAGAGATGTAATGTTGATCGATGCAGTGTTTTATGTCAGATACTGAAGTCTGCCAACACCGGGAACACTAGCTAAATATGCCAATCCTCGCTATGCCACTCCTAGATTAAAACCCACATGCATCAACAAGGTAAATACAGCATTTGGTGTGGTGAACACTTGACCATTTGAGAAGCTGAGAATAAACTTAGCTGTAGATAGGTGTACAGAGCTTTAAAATGCAAATAAAATAAAAATAAAATAAAAATAAAATAAAAATAAAATAAAATAAAAATAAAATAAAAATTGATGGGGAATGTACTATGTATGTTTATCTGATTGATTGTTAAATAAAATACTGTTTGGCCAATGAGACAGCAAGTAGATGGGACTAGGAGTCAAAGAGGATTCTTGGAAATGTAGTAGAGAATTGCTAATCCAGGCAGGAAGTGACATAGCAAGGAGACTCATATTTAAGCAAAGGAGAAACAGGAAGGGCCCCCTTTTCCCCCTCCACTCCTGCTCCAGTGGCAAGATGTGATCCCAGCAAGGAGGGACGCCAATAAGGTGTCCAATAAGATAATTGTTATAAAATATATAAGTGTATGATAGTTAAGAATGAGTTAGCAGATTGGAAATGCTAGTTATTAGCCAAGCAGCTTTGAACCTAATACAAGTTTCTGTGTATTCATTTGGGCCTAACTTGGGCAGGCAGCTGGCATAAAGCGTACACATAGCGGTGGGGCTCAGGCGACATTTGGCAAAAAGTTTTATCATAACAAAAAATGGTCAAATAAAATAGATGGCCTTCAAGTTCATCAATAGTCTTTCAGCCTTTCAGGTACCAAATAGTTTATGTTTTGGGATAACAGACAACACAGGAGTCTGAATAGGAGAACAAGTAATAATGGGCTTTGCATCTTAAAGGCAGAGAATTACATCATGCCTTCCCACACTTTCTAATGTGATATTTGCATGATATTGGAACCTATACTTATATGTCATGTAAATAATATAAAACTTTATATCTTCCAGAGTCTGTTTTTTCAGCTTTGGGGTATCTTCTATTGTTAACTCAATAAAAGACCTGGAAAAAAGATACAGGGGGTTATTCCATTTTTTTGTATCTGTTGAGGTTTGCTATTTGCTGAGTATGTGGTTGATTTTAGAGAAGGTTGCATGTTGTGCTGAGAAGAAGGTATATTCTTTTGTGTTTGGATGGAATGTACTATAGATGTCTGTTAATCCCAGTTGGGTCATAATTTCTATTATCTCTTTTGATTCTTTGTTAAGTTTCTGTCTGGTGGTCCTGTCTAGTGGTGAGAGTGGGATGTTGAAGTGTCCCACTATAAGTGTGTGAGGTTTTATGTGTGATTTGAGTTTTAGTAATGTTTCTTTTATGAGTGGATGCCTTTACATTTGGGTCACAGATGTTCAGAACTGAGACTTAATTCTGGTGTATTTTTTCCTGTGATGAATATGAAATGACCTTGTTCATCTCTTTTGATTGATTTCAGTTTGAAGTCTCATTTGTTAGAGATTAGAATTGCTACACCAGATTGTTTCTTGGGCCCATTTGATTGGAAATATCTTTTTCCAACCCTTTATTCTGACACAACGTCTGTCTTTGAAGTTGAGGTGTGTTTCTTGTATGCAGAAGAAGGATGGATTCTGTCTTCGTATCTATTCTGTTATTCTGTGTATCTTTATAGGTGAGTAAAAACCATTGATATTGAGGGAAATTAAGGTCTATAGAGTGTTAATTCTTGTTTGTTTTGGATTTGTTGGTGTTGGGGGTATTGTGTGTGGATTTTCCCTGCTTTTTCTTTTGACTTTTGGTAAAGCAGGGTTATCTATTGCTTATTTTTTATGAGTATAGTTAACTTCCTTAGGTTGGAGTTTTTCTTCAGGTCTTTCTGTAGGGATGTAGTAGATATGTATTGTTTAAATCTAGTTTTTTAATGGAATAGCTTGTTTTATCCAAATCTGTAGTAATTGTAAACTTTGCTGGGTATAGTAGTCTCTACTGGTATCTTAATGTTGGTAGAATATCTATCCAGGATCTTCTGGCTTTCTGAGTTTCCATGGAGAATTGGAGTGTAATTCTGATATGTTTGCCATCATATGTTACTTGGCCTTTTTCTTTTGCTGCTCTTAACATTCTTTATTCTGTATGTTTGGTGTTTTGATTATTATGTGGCGAAGGGACTTTTTTAAGTCCAAACTATTTGGTGTTTTGTAAGCTGTAATGATAAGTCTTTCCACTAAAGCCGCCCCTAGCCCTGCTGCCACGTGGGCACTTTCTACCAACTACCCAAGTTCTGCCCCAAATAATACACAGATATGTATATTAGGTACAATGCTGTTGGCCAATGAATAGAATTTCTTATCTGCTAGCTCAGTCTTAATTATCAACCATAATCATAAGACATATCTTACGGAGGTTGCCAGCGGAATACGTCCTGTCTTGCTGGGATCACATGGCAGGCTCCAGATCAGATAGCAGGAGGAAGAGGAAGAGAATGACTTGTCCTTGCTTATATTCTGAGTCTGCCTGTTATCTAACTTCCTTCCTGATCACAGGATTTTACTACATTTCCAAGAATCCTGCTTGACTCCTACTCCCACCTAACTTGCTGCCTCATTAGCCAAACAGTGCTCTATTCAACAACCAATAAGACAAAGATACACAGAAGGTCGTCCCCCATCATTAAACATCTTGTACTTTCATTGGCATGCCTGTCTTTAGGTTGGGAAAGTTTTATTCTATGGTTTTGCTGAATATGTTTTCTGTACCTTTGAACTAAATTTCTTCACCTTCTTCTATACCAATTATTCTTAGGTTTGGTCTTTACCAGGTGTCCCATATTTCGTGGATATTTTGTATTAGGGATTTTTTGGACTTAAGATTTTCTTTAGTTGATGACTCCATTTCTCCTAGTGTATCTTCAAAGCCTGAGATTCTCTCTTTCATCGCTTGTATTCTATTGGTTATGCTTGTTATCTGCAGTTCCTGACCATTTACCCAGCTTTTCTAATTCCAGCATTCCCTCAGACTGTGTTTTTTTCTTAATTGTCTCTATTTCAGTTTTCAAACCTTGTATTGTTTGAATTGTTTCTTTCAATTTTGGGGTTATACTTTCCTCCATTTTTTAAAAAAAAAAAATTTGTTTGCATTTTCTTCCATTTCCTTAAAGGATTTTCTCATTTCTGATTTTAAGGTCTCTATCATTTACATAAATGTTTTTAGTGTCCTCTTCTGCTTCATGTGTGTTGGGATGTTCAGGTCTTGCTGGTGTAGAGTCCCTAGACTCTGGTGGCATCATATTGGTATTTCTGTTGTTGACTATGTTCTCACATTGTCTTCCCATCCCTTCTTCCAGTGGGTGCAGGTGGGTTTTCTTCCTCCCCTGGTTGGTACGGCTTCAAGGTTCTCTTTCTGTGGGTGCAAGCAAGTCTAATACTCCAATGGGTTTCACTTTGGGTTCAGGGAATCTGAGATGCTCCCTCTCCAGGTGACTGGAGGTGGGGCTAGCACTTCGATGTCAGCAGACACTTGATGACTTGATCCACTTTGGTTGAGTCGACCTCTCCCCTGAGTGGGCGTGGTACTAACACAGGAATACCAGCAGACTCTGGTTTGCTGAGTCTGCCAGAGTAAGTCGACCTGCCTACAGTCCCCAGATCAGGAGATCCCAAAGAGGGCTAGAGGAAGTTGGACCTGAGACAGGGGCCCATGCTCACCTCTCCCCTGAGTGGGGGTGGGCATGACTGAAATATTTAAAGTATTGCTGCTCGAGCAGAGTAGTGATTCAACCACTACATTTAGAAAGAATTTAAAGGTTAGGTTAAGATGTTTTTTGTTAATATCTTTCAGGTAGTAATCCTGAGAAATTATTTAAAATTTAGAAAGGCACACTTTTGATAGGTGAACAAGGAACTCATTGAAGTCAGGAAACAGGAACAATGGCATCCTGGTTATTTCTGGCTGATGTATTTTTCTTGTTAGAAGGGGTTGGTGATCAAAGGATATGATTAATTATTTGTGCCCAATTTTTACATCAACTTCCCAATAAGAAAAAAAAAAAAAAAAAAAAAAAAAACTACTGATGGGTTGGTAACCCTGAGGATTTTAAGTTATAGGTGACTGATTGTCATACATAAAAATTTAGGTTTGTGATTCTTTAAGACATTTTATAATGTTATATTTTAAAATAAATAATAAAATCATTGCTCCTTTCTTTGTAACTGCAAAATGCACCCACCCTGCCAATAAAAGAACTGGCTGAGAAAAATACTTTTCTTGCTTACACAAGTTGCTTAGGCATGAATGTATTGGGGATAATTTATTTTTTCACTTATAATAGATGAAAGGTTTAATCATATAGGGAAATTAATTACATGCTTTTCATTGTTATTTATTATGATCATTCACTTGAAAAAGAGGAAGTAACCACATTGTAATTTTTAGATTGCTTGAAAGACTTTCATGACATTTATAAGCTATAAGGTAAAAACAAAATAAACAAGGTACACATCAGGGTAGAAGAACAGAACAGAACAGAAGAACAGAGTAGAGCAAGCAACAGAAAGAATAATAAAATGAAGAACTAAGCTTTAGCCCTCAAAAACATTCCTGTGTGTCTGTTTGTCTGATACTTCATCTACCTACATCTCCTCTTCAGCTTATCTGGCATGTTGAAGGCTTTCTACTCATCAGCACTCTAGATGAGACCCTTACATGTTGGAGGTGTGTGTGTGTGTGTGTGTGTGTGTGTGAATGTGTGTGTTTCACATTTTTCTATTCCCAGTGAATTAAATTTTGTCCCACTCACTAACCTCAGAGAAACCAGTTTTACTACCTCAGGCAAATGTGTCAGTTGAGCAAAGGGGTCAAGACCATGGTGGGGTAACCCACAGAAACAGCTGACCTGAGCAAGTGGGAGCTCATGGACCCCATTCTGACAGCTGAGGAATCAGCATAAGACCAAATGAAGTCCCCTGAACATGGGTATCAGTTGGGAATCTTAGGCAATCTATGGGTCGTCTGGCACTGAAACACTATTATCCTTAGTGCACTAATAGACTTTTGGAGCCCATTCCCTATGGAGTGATACTCTCTCAGCCTAGATACATGGGGGAGGGCCTAGGCCCTGCCAGAAATGATGTGACAGACATTGGTGATCCTCCATGGAAGGCCTCACCCTTCCTGAGAAATGGATGAGGAGTGGGATGGCAGGTTGCTGGGGGCATGAGAGGATGGGAGAGAGAGGGAACTGGGATTGGTATGTAAAATAAGATTGTTTCTAATTTAAATAAATATTTATAAAATAAAAAAGAGTTAATGGGAATAGTCTAGTGACAATAAAGTAGAATCATAGAAATGAAAAGTTCCCTCATTTCTAAAAGCTGTACCAATATCCTAAGAAATTAAGAGAGATATACATAAAGACAAGGGATAAACAGTGCCAACCCTTAAGAATAAGTTTCCAAGTTATGTTGACTATAGGATAAATGGAAAAACCTGGTATATCCCCAGAGGCGATAGAGTAGTACAGAATTTAGGATGGAGTGATCCAGCTTTAGCAGGTGAGCTGATCAATGAGAATTCAGATCTTAACAGATGTAAATATTAACTACAAGAGAGAAAACTGTCTCTCACCTTGCATGACACTCTAACAGCATATTCTGCAAACTGGGCACACTGTTCTACATACAGGTGTGCAGAACCAGAAATGTTACTTTGTAGCTTGCAAAAGTTATTATGCTTCTGATGATAAAGATATAGATATAAAAGGTAGTGGCTACTGGTGGGAGAGGTGGAGGAACTGAAGCTGAAAGAGGCAAGGAACAAACTGGCAATTATTGTAACGACTATATAACAACTTAGATATTAAAAACTGCTGATGGGGAATGCCCTTCTCTTTATGTTTATCTTATTGGTTAATGAATAAAGCACTGTTTGGCCAATGAGGCAGGAAGATAGGTGGGACTAGGAGAGAAGGAAGATTCTGTGAAATGTAGTAAAGAAGTGTTGTGGTTCAGGCAGGAAGTGACAAAGCAGGGAGAGAGACGCATATATAAGCAAGGGCAAGAAGGAAGTCGTTCCTTTATCTATTGCTCTTCCTCCTGGTCTCTGTTCTGCAGTCACCATGTGATCCACCAGCAAGAGAGGGTGCCAGTAGGAGGTGTCCAATAAGATAAGTCTTATAAAATATATAGATTCATTCATTATAAAATATATAGAAAATTAAGACTGAGCTAGCAGATGAGAAATCCTAGTCTGCATTTGTACTGGCCTAGCAGCATTTGTACATAATATAAGTCTCTGTGTGTTACTTGGGTAGCTTGGCCGAAAGTGCCCATGTGGCGGCAGGGCTTAGGTGACTTTGGAGTAAAGACTTATCATTACAAACTGCTTGTAAAATTGTTCATGCAAACCATTGAATTGTATAAATAAATACAGGCCAGGCTATCTGGGGCCACTTGTTTTAACATTAACAAGTGGTCACAGTCTTCTTTTGGTGTTGACTTCACATATCTATTCCAGGTTATCAAATTTGTCTGGAGCAAGACTGTCAGCAACAGCATGCTGTGGTAAGATTACTGAACTTTAGTGCAGACATATTGCCCTGACTGTTTATTGACTATGTTTTTACACTGCTGTATATATGTATCTACGGTTGGAAAGAATGTAAATCTAAGTGCTAATATTAGGCCTTGTAATTGTTAGGTGGGTGTTTTGTTTCTGGGTTCTTTTTTCTCTCTGGTTCTTAGGATTATATGGTGACAGTATATTGCCTATAGGAAACTCTTCTGCATTCATGATAGTTGTGAGGTCACAACAGATTTACTGAAGTGCTGGGATGTGACAGGGAGATCATAATTGGAGTAGCAGCAGTAAAGATCTGTAGCTTACCTTCTTCCCTGGCAGGTGTGTCCTGTGAGTTCCCAGGGATATAAGTTGAGAAAAGCAATAAGTGCAGGGGAATGGAGGGAGATTAGGAGTGGAAGATCAGTGGGATCTACTGAAGATGGGAACACACTGGAAGGGGAGGCCTCAGCAGACTGAGGATGAGATTGAGGGATTGAATTTGGAGGAGTATAAGAAGAGATGAATTATGGAATTAGGCTACCTATTTCTCTGACTAAAGGCAAATTTCCATTTTTCACAACTAATAGAAGTTATGACCCAATTAGGTTTAACGGACATCAATACAACATTCCATCCAAACACAAAAGAATATACTTCCTTCTCAGTGTCTCATGGAGCCTTCTCTAAAATCAACCATATACTTGGCAACATAGCAAACTTCAACAAGTACAAACAATTAAAATACCCCCCTGTATCTTTTCAGACCACTGTGCTTTAAAGTTAGAATTCAACAACACAAATTGCAGAAAATCTACAGACTCATGGAAATTTAAAAATGCAAAGTATTTCTTAGTTATCAGTTTACACAACTAACTTAACATTCAGTGGCATACAAAAATAAGAATGTGTCACTTTGTTATATATCTGCAAGTTGCCTAGAATTCAACAGATTAGCATAAGCCTATGTGATTATGACTCTACGTTTATGGTATATCCTACCCTCTTAATCTTTTTGTACCAATTGCTAGTGCTTGCACTATATCCACTGATATCTACTGCAACATCTACTGACAATCGTTCTGACAAAGCATGTCACATATATGAGCCCACCAAGATTTGTCAGGCAACAGCATTTTTCTCCAATATTAGTGAAAAGTAATGAGTATTTGCCCAAATGCAAGTTAGCTAAGGATAATATGCAGCCCCACTTTTGAAGATAATTCCATGTTATTGTATGAAAACACAAATATATAAATTGAAAATTTCACTGGATAAATTTCTATATCCTGGAGGATCACAGGGAATAACTTTGGCCCTTAATTAACATCTTGACATTCCAATTTCCTATTAACAAGTCATTTGATATCTAAAATCTATCCCTACTCTTATTACTATAGACTTAAAGTATTCATTTAATAGTAGCCCAATAGTTACACCATTATTTGAAAAGTAACCCATTGTTACAGAAAACTGCCTACAGTGAGTTATATCCTCCTTAGTTAGGCAAAGAGAAAATGCCCCACAAATGTTTCCATGAGCTGATGTTAAACAGGAAATTACTCAATTGAGAGTCCTATTTTCAGGTGTCAAGTTCATAGCCAAAATTAGCCATCACACCAACTGAATCACAAAAGGCTATTCCTGTTATACCTAGATTAGAGAGAGGAAGATTAGGTCTTGATGGTTTGGGTTTCTTTCTATTTCCTAGACACATGTCTATGGCCAGTGAAGGCATTTTTCCTTTTCTTTCCCTGGCTCCCAGCTGCACACAGTAGGAAATAAAATATTTGCTTCCCATCCAGAACATACATTGGACATCAGTGTGTCTCAGGAAATCATCCATATTTTCCCTTCTCATATGCTTTTTCCTCATATGCTCCATTAAGCAGATACTTATTAATGTGTACACACATTCTCTGGAAGGAATCAGGATGATTTCATAAAATGCACTGTTAAAGACAATAGAGCAAGGATTTATTTGGCCAAGTCTCAAACTTATACCTCATCATAGCAGTCATAGAGTCAAATAATATTCATCAACAAAGGTAGTCAAGGATAAAATTTTACAAGCATGCCAGAACTGAGCTCTGATCCTCTCTACTGTATAATCCAATATTTCCTGTTCAGAAAATTATTCTGCCCAAAAGTTAAGATGAGGTTTTCCCAATCAATTAACTAAATACAATCCCACACTGAAAGTCAAGGAGACATTGTAAATATAAACTATCTTTCAAAGATTTACCTGGACGCCTGCTTCCTCTGTGTCATGTTGAAAATTAATACTGACCAGAACAGATTCTACAAGGTTTCTGTAGACAAATAGGCTACTAATCATCACTTGGAATAAATTTACCATGATAAAAAATGAAGGATTTCCACAGGTTAACTGATTCACTCTACCATTAGGCTGAGAAATCACAGAAATATCACATGTGATTAACTGAGAACTCTCAGGTGAGACTGGGAAGATAGGCCTCCTGGATTCCTTAGTACTTGATGACATAAAGACAAAATATGTTGAGAGGGAGTGGATCCAGTATATTGTCCAGAGAAAAAGAAATGATTATTTTTTTTCTAGGCCTATCTGAGTCCCTCTAAAAATAAATGATGAATAATTCCTCTCCTGCAACTTACTGAAACAACTGTCTCTATTTCAAAATAGCCAGTAATATTGAAGTTTCATCACAACACAGTCATATTTTTTATTCAGAATAAGACACAAAACTATTTTTTCTCTGCAGAACAGATCTTGGGATCTCTTCAACACAAATACTAGGCTGAGCAAACTCCTTAGGCCTGACCATGCTTGACCTTTACTTCCGGTGATACACTCATAGTGCCTTCTTCCTGACTCTACTGCTGTGACTAACAGGTGAGCGTTGCTGGATTTTCTTTGTCCCACCAGCCTGGTTCCACAGCCACTTCAACCCTAAAGAATATATGGATGCTATATTAGTTATAAAACAGTTGGCCAGTGACTTGGGCTTCTTATTGGCTAGCTCTGTCTTAATTACTAACCCATTTCTATTCATCTAAATATTTCCATGTGGTGTTGTTATCTTACAAGGTGAGGGTATGGAATGGACCTCTTACTCCTTTGGTGGCCTACATGGCAACTCTTCTGGTGGGCCCTCTCTGTCTACTTTTCCCAGAATTCTGTTTGTCTCCTAGTCCCACCTATCTTCCTGCCTCATTGGCTGAACAGTGTCTTATTCATTAATCAATAAGAGAAACATATATAAGGAAGGACATTTTCCATCAGGTGAGCACATCCCAGGAGTATAGTCTTTTCTCTGCCTCTGTCTACCCCTGCCAATGGAACTCAAGAACTCCAGGTAAACACAAGAAGAGAGAAGAGAGGATAGACAATAAAGAAGGTCAGAACATATCTGAGGGCCTAGAGTCACAGTCTTCAGCATTGCCCTGCAAATCCATCTGTTGTGATAGGTGGCTGGAAGGATCTTAATGGATAATGCTTCCAAAACAATTAAAATTTAAAATATTTTAGCAGAATACCACTTAAATCAATAGAACTCACAGCCCATGAGCACAAGTGATTTGTTTGCAAATCAGCTAATGATATCTCCCAATGCATAGCATTCTTTATTCACTTCTAGAGATAGTGAGGCTGACATGCAGGCCAGTGACGTGGATAGAAGTGAAGTGTCTCTGGCAATGCTCAGCTACTATTCTTTCTCACTTAGGTTCTGCATTATGTCCTCTGTCCTCCAGTTCCTTCATCATCTGGCCTTAGTCTTCTACGTGCTTATGGTGATCCTCCTGCCTCTGCTTCCTTCAGCAAATCCAACCAGCGTGCGCCAACACAACCGGCATTCTTTCCTTTTGAAGCTGTGCTATTATTTTGTGTTCCAAAGTCTGGGTTGTATTGATAGGGTTGACAGGGTGCCACAGGTTGGAGGCCAAAATAATAGACATTCAACTCCTCACAATTCAGGAGACTAGAAGCACAGGGTCTAGGAGTACATTTAGCTACTTTCTACCATGATACCTCTCCAATTGTAAATTGCATCTTCTGTGTTCATGCATGATCTTACTTCATCCATCTAGGTGGATCTTCTCTATTTCTTGCTATGAAACAAGTCAGCTTGGGTGAAGATCCACAAATTGCCTCATGTATCTTTACTCCTTAAAAGCCATGTTCCAAATACAGCCATATTATTAAGTATTGAGTTCATGGATTTCATATGTACACCATAGACAACTCATGTATGTAGCACAAAAAAATTCAGAGATTAATATTGGGGTTCAAGCTTCAAGCTGAAGATTAAAGAAGCAAAGTAGCCAAGCCACCAGTGGTTATGTCTACTTCATTCTGAAAGGGCTGATCCTCTCACCAAGCCTGAGACTGCTGCATCTCTTTAGCATGGCTGGAAAATAAACCTGATACTGATTACTGAAGACTCTGCTTATCTTTTATACCTCTCTAGTGGAATTAAATGCTTGCTCTCTGTTAATATTCTTAGACTGATTCAAACTTGTATAGCCCTGGGTGGCATTGAACTCCAGAGAGATCGATCTGCCTTTGCCTCTTGAGTCCTGGGATTAAAGGTGGGTGCCTGGTTTCTATGGCTAACTAGAATGGATGCTTTAGTATTTTGATCTTCATTGGCTTTAATCAATCTTAAACAATATATCAGCACATATGTATAACAGTTCCCCATATATCCTTTGTTTTCTTGATCTTCTAGAGGGAGATTTGTTTTCCTTCTTCTCCATGTTAAGTACTATTGACAATGTGACTGGTTCCAGCTCATGATTTCCCAAAGGCTGTTTGTCCTTAGTGTCTTCTTTGTCTGTGAGGAAAACTTGATAGCTTCAGGTCAAGGTTTAGGAGCCATCAGGCTTCCCACTTTGGCCAGGTGTTATGTCATCTAATGTCATAGAAGTTTCGCATTCAAAATGTCCTCCTTACACACTCAGTGCTCCTGATACTGTCAATAAGAGATGAGCCAATCTAATGATTTTAACTCTATCTAAATCTTTTTATTTTTAATTTCCCAAATTAATATATAATTACAACACTTACATCATTTCCTTTCTTCCTTTGTTAAATTCATGGACTCTGATTCTTTAGCTGTTCTCTCTGTGTGTCTCTCTCTGTCTTTCTTTATCTCTGTGTGTTTAAAAATGAATGTACAAACACACACACACACACACACACACACACACACACACACACACACACAGAGTCCTAAATAAAGAAATGCAGCTTGCTCACTCCATATAATGTTTTCAGGACAAGGACAACACCAATAGACATTAAAACACTAAAGGGGAATATGTCATGGAAAGGCATTGTGAATCCTTGTTCTGTCTTTTTATTTGTGTTCCAGCCCTGCATTGCTTTACTGTTGTCTCCATAACATGAATATCTGTCTTCCTAAAGACTTCAAAGCAGCAGGATGGTCAGCAGGTTGAAATGTCTAAACTGTGATAGTTCATAAAACTTCTGCTTTTATTGGTTGATTTATATTAGGAATTAATTTCATTATTGGGAGGTTGTCTAGCACAAATGTTATATTTTGAGTCTGAACTATATCCCAAAATTAATATATTTAAGCCTTTATTCCCAAATAGTGGAACTACTGTGAGACAGTTTGAGTGTTTAGATGGTAAGGCAGAGATAAGCAGCACTGATCCATTACACACTGTCATCATAATGAAACTCTGCCTCACCTGAGACCACAAGAATGGAGCCATTCATTCCAATGATCCCTAAACTTTTTAAAACAATGAGCTAGAATAAATATTTATCCTTTTGAATTGCTGATCACAGGTATTTTTCAAATTAATAGGAATATAATTCAGCAACATGTAACTATGTCCAAATCCACATTCATATCTAGATCTAGATCTAGCTCCATAATCTGGATCAGCTCCATTAAACTATGCAGATCTTCAGCTGTCATTTGATGGCTCCATGACTTAGTAAATCAACTGAGAAATTATTTTTCAGTGTCATACCTTGCCATCTCCCAGATACTGTGAAAAGTACTTCATTGTTTTAACACTCTTGGAACTATATCTGAAGTTAATGCTTTTATCACTTTGCCACAAACACAGAAACAGAAGCAGAAGCATCAACAACCTTACTGGAAATATCTGGTTTGAACTCAGGTAGTTTGACTGAGGTCATGGAATTAACAGTCACTCTTCCCAGAAGCTTATATCTATCCCATGAGCTTTAGCCTGATAAAGTGAGGACACTGTCTTTGGTTCTCCTGGACTCTTAAGCTTACTCCTTACATGACAAGAGTTTTTCAAGGAAAAGCCATTCACATGGTAAACTAGATTTTTATTTGTAGATGAATTGCCTATTTAACATCTGTTTCAGTGACATAGAACATGCCACATTGAGCCAATCATATGTAGGGGAGAATTTATTGGATACTGAGTCTGAACTAGAGGCTGTGGTAGGAATATTTGTTGTACTGTAGAATAAGACTGGTAGTGCAGTCACTGACATGGAGTTTGAATCTACTATAAGAAATGGCAATAATTAAGGGGGGAAGAAAATATGTTATTTTAAAAACTGTATATGTAAATATGTCCAATTGTCTAAAGAAATGAGGATCTTTGGGTATTTAGATATTGAAAACACTGTGTGTGGGTGGGCATCACTGAGAAGAGTAAATATGAGCAAGGATAAAAATAAATGTGAGTCTGCCTCCATCCACAGTAATAGGTAAGCTTGGGCCTGTGGCTGGCCCACCTTCCTTTGCCCTACTTGGAGACACCTAAGCCCTGGGAATGGGCACTGCTACAGATCCCATCCTGGCTTCATCCATTCCAAGCATAGTCTGTAGGGTTATAGACCCTTCTTCCATCCACAGAACTAGGTAAGCTTGGGCCTGTTTCCCACATGCCTTCCTCTGCCCAGCTCAGAGACACCTGAGGCCTGGGGACTGTTCACAGCAGATCCCATCCTGGCAGACCCCATCCCTGTGTGATAAAGCCCAGCCAGAGACCTCAATGGCCACAGTACCAGTCCTGCTTCCATCCGCAGGAATAGAAGATACATAAGAGTATTGAACCTGCATGCACCCACCACAAGGGAACCTTGATCCCATACCCACCAGGAGAGGAAGAGACTTCCTCTACAGCCACAAGAAAAAGGGATGGGAAGAAGAAAATATAAAACAACATTCAACAACAGAAAAACCAATATGACACCACTTGGGTCTACTGATTCCATACCAACAAGAACTGAACATCACAATGAAGATGAAGAGAGAATGACCTTAAAAATATCTTCAGAAAAATGATAGAGGCCCTCAAATATGATATGAGAAAATGCATAAAAAATGGAAGAAAAACAAACCAAAAAATGCAAGAACATCATCTATTAAACAAATAGTTCAAGACATAAAAATTGAAATAGAGATAATAAAGAAAACACAATCTGAAGGAATGCTGGATATAGAAATGTTGGGTAAATGATCAGGAACTACAGATGCAAGCATAACTAACAGAATACAAGAGATGGAAGAGAGAATCTCAGGCATTAAAGATACACTAGAAGAAATACACTTATTGACCAAAGAAAATCTTAAGTCCAACAATACCCTAACACAAAATGTGCAGGAAATATGGCACACCATGAAAAGACCAAACCTAATAATAACATGTACAGAAGAAGGTGAAGAAACCCAATGCAAAACTACAGTAAACATATTCAACAAAATAATAGAAGGAAAATTTCCCAACCTAAAGAAAGATATACCAATAAAAGCACAGGAAGCCTACAAAGCACCAAATAGAGAGGACCACAAAAATGTCTCCTGGCCACATCATAAACAAATCCACAATCATACAGAATAAAGAAAGAATATTAAGAGCAGCAAAGGAAAAATGTCATGTAACATATAAAGGCAAACATATCAGAATTACATTTGACTTTTCCATAAAATCTCTGAAAGCCAGAGAGTCCTGGATAGTTATTCCATGTACACTAAGAGACCATGGATACCAGCCCAGAATACTATAACAAGCAAAGTTTTCAATCAATACAGATGGGAAAAACCAAGATATTCCATCACAAAATCAGATTCAAACAATGCATATCCACCAGTCTAGGCCTAAGAAAGTTTTGGAGGAAAACTCCAACTCAAGGAATTTAACTACAACCAGAAAACATAGGCAATAGATAATCCCACTTCACCAACAGCCAAAAGAAAAGAGGGTTAGAAATCCACAGATAATTCCACCACCACCACCAAAATCCAAACAAACAAGAACGAGCAATCAATGGTTATTAATATCTCTCAATAATTAGTGGTCTTAACTCACCTATAAAAATGACACAGGCTAGCAGAATGGATACAAAGTCAGAACCCATCCTGCTGCTGCATAAAAGAAACACATCTCAATGTCAAAGGCAGACATTCCCTCAGAATAAAGGGTTGGGAAAAGACTTTCCAATCAAATAGACCCAAGAAACAAGCTGGTGTAGCAATCCTAATATTAACAAATTAGACTTTAAACTAAAATCAATCAAAAGATATGAAGGTGGTCACTTCCTAATCATCACAGAAAAAATCCAGCAAGATGAAGTCTCAGTTCTGAACATCTATGTCCCAAATAGAAAGGCATAAACATTTGTAAAAGAAACATTACTAAAACACAAATCACACATAAAACCTCACACATTATGGTGGGAGACTTCAATACCCTACTGTCACCATTAGATAGGAACATCAGGCAGAAACTTAACAAAGAAACAAAGGAGCTAATAGAAGTTATGGCCCAGTTGGGTTGAAAAGACATCTTTAGAACTTTACATCCAAACACAAAAGAATAAACTTTCTTCTCACTGATACATGGAACATTCTCTAAAATCAACCACATACTTGGCAACATAGCAAACTTCAACAGGTACAAAAAATTAAAATACCTCACTCTATCTTATCAGACCACGATGCTTCAAAGTTAGAATTCAACAACAACACAAATTTCAGAAAAACTACAAACACATGGAAAGGGAATAAGGCCCAATTGCACCATTCCAAGTCAAGGAAGACATAAAAAAAGAAATTAAAGACTTCCTAAAATTCAATGAGAATGAAGACACATACCCAACCTTATTGGACACTTTGAAAGCATTGCTAAGAGGAAAGTTCATAGCACTAAGGGCCCACATGAAGAAACTGAAGAATAGTCACAATAGAGAATCAACAGCAGAACTGAAAACTCTAGGACACAAAGAGGCAAACACATCCCAAAGGAGTAGATGCCAGGAAATAATCAAATTGAGGGCTGAAATCAATAAAGAAGAAAGTAGGATAACAATAAAAAGAGTCTATAGACATCTATAGAACATTCTACCCCAATATAAAACAATTTACCTTCTTCTCAGCACCACATGGAACCTTCTCTAAAATCTACCACATACTTGGCAACATAGCAAACCTCAACAAGTACAAAAAATTGAAATAACCACCTGTGTCTTATCAGACCACCATGCTTTAAAATTAGAATTCAACAACACGAACTACAGAAAACCTACAATCTCATGGAAATTAACTAACATCCAATTGCACAATTCTTGGGTCCAGAAAGAAATAAAAAAGAAATTAAAGATTTCCTAGAATTCAATGAGAATGTGGACACAACATATCCAAACCTATGGGATACTCTGAAAGCAGTGCTAAGAGGAAAGTTCATAGAGCTGCATGCACACATGAAGAAACAGAGGAATAATCACATTAAAGAATTAACAGCACAACTGAAAGCTTTAGAAAACAAAGAAGCCAATACACCCCAGAGGAGCAGATGCCAGGAAATAATCAAATTGAGGGCTGAAATCAATAAAGAAGAAAGTAGGAAAACAATAAAAAGAGTCTATAGACATCTATAGAACATTCCACCCCAATACAAAACAATTTACCTTCTTCTCAGCACCACATGGAACCTTCTCTAAAATCTATCACATACTTGGCTACATAGCAAACCTCAACAAGTACAAAAAATTGAAATAACCACCTGTGTCTTATCAGACCACCATGCTTTAAAATTAGAATTCAACAACACGAACTACAGAAAACCTACAATCTCATGGAAATTAACTAACATCCAATTGCACAATTCTTGGGTCCAGAAAGAAGTAAAAAAGAAATTAAAGATTTCCTAGAATTCAATGAGAATGTGGACACAACATATCCAAACCTATGGGATACTTTGAAAGCAGTGCTGAGAGGAAAGTTCATAGAGCTGCATGCACACATGAAGAAACAGAGGAATAATCACATTAGAGAATTAACAGTACAACTGAAAGCTTTAAAAAACAAAGAAGCCAATACACTCCAGAGGAGCAGATGCCAGGAAATAATCAAACTGAGGGCTGAAATCAATAAAATGGAAACTAGGAGAACAATACAAAGAATCAATATAACAAAAAGTTGCTTCTTTGAGAAAATCAACAAGATAGACAAATCTTTATCCAAACTTACCAAACAACAAAGAGTGAATATGCAAATTATTAAAATCAGGAATGCAAAGGGGGACATAACAACAGACACAGAGGAAATCCAGAGAATCATCAGGTCATACTTTGTAAACATATGTTCCTCAAAATTTGAAAATCTAAAGGAAATGAACAATTTTCTGAACAGATTTCACTTACTAAAATTAAATCAAGAACAGATATGCCACGTAAATAGACCTATAACCTCTAATGAAATTGAAGCAGTCATTAGAAGTCTCCCAACCAAAAATAAAGCTCAGAGCCAGATGGCTTCAGTTCAAAATTCTACCAGAAATTCAAAGTACAGCTCATATCAATTCTCCTCAAAGTATTCCACACAATAGAAGGAGAAGGGTCATTACCAAACTCTTTTTATGAGGATTCAATATCCTTGATAGCTAAGCCACACAAAGACACAACTAAGAAAGAGAATTACAGACCAATTTCCCTCATGAACATTGATGCAAAAATTCTCAATAAAATATTGGCAAATCAAATCCAAGAACACATTAGAGAAATCATCCATCCGGATCAAGTAGGCTTCATCCCAGGGATGCAAGGATGGTTCAACAAACGAAAATCCATCAATGTAATCCACCATATAAACAGACTGAGGAAAAAAATCACATGATCATCTCACTAGATGCCAAAAAAGCCTTTGACAAAATGCAACACCCATTCATGATAAAGATCTTGGAGAAATCAGAGATAACAGGAACATAACTCAACATAATAAAAGCAATGTACAGCAAGCCGGCAGCCAACATCAAATTAAATGGTGAGTAACTCAATGCAATTCCTCTAAATTCAGGAAAGACAAAAGGCTGTCCACTCTCTCCATACCTCTTCAATATTGTCCTTGAATTGTCCTAGCTAGAGCAATAAGACAACAAAAGGAGATCAAGGGAATACAAAAGAAAGGAATAAGTCAAACTCTCACTATTTGCAGATGATATGATAGTCTACATAAGTGACCTGAAAAACTCAACCAGGGAACTATGACAGCTGATAAACCCCTTCAGCAAAGTGACAGGATACAAGATTAACTCAAAAAAATCTGTAGCCCTACCATATATGGATGACACATTGGTGGAGAAAGAAATCACGGAAGTATCACCCTTTATAATTGCCACAAACAACATAAAATACCTTGGAGTAACACTAACCAAAAAAGTGAAAGACCTGTACCAGAAGAATTTTGAGTCTCTAAAGAAAGAAATTAAAGAAGATAGCCTAAAGTGGAAATATCTCTCATGCTCTTGGACAGGTAGGAACTTCTGGAGGCAACACCATCCCTAACTTTAAGCTCTATTACAGAGCTATAGTCATGAAAACAGCTTGGTATTGGCACAAAAATAGACAGATAGACCAATGAAGTAGAGTTGAAAACGCTGAAATTAACCCACACACCTATGAACACCTGATTTTTGACAAACAATCAATCAATCCAAATATATGCTGGAACAAAGAGAACATCTTCAACAAATGGTGCTGTCATAACTGGATGCAAACATGTAGAAGACTACAGATAGATCCATGCCTTTTGCCCTGCACAAAACTTAAGTCAAAATGGATCAAAGACCTCAACATAAACCCAGCCACACTGAATCTACTAGAATATAAAATGGGAAATACCCTTGTATTAATCAGTACAGGAGACCACTTCCTGAACATAACACCAGTAGCACAGACACTGAAATCAGCAACTAATAAATGGGACCTCCTGAAACTGAGAAGCTTCTGTAAGGCAAAGGACATAGTCAGCAAGACAAAATGAAAGCCCACAGACTGGGAAAAGATATTCACCAACTCCACATCTGACAGAGGGCTGATCTGCAAAATATACAAAGAACTCAAGAAGCTATTCTCGAAAACACCAAACAATCCAATTAAAAAATGGGGTACAGAACTAAATAGACAATTCTCAATAGAGGAATCTAAAATGGCTGAAAGACACATAAGAAAGTGTTCAACATCCTTAGCCATCAGGGAAATGCAAATCAAAACAACTCTGAGATACCATCTTACTCCTGTCAGAATGGCTAAAATCAAAAATACCAATGACAGTTTATGCTGGAAAGGATGTGGAGAAAGAGGAACATTCCTCCACTGCTGGTGGGAATGCCAACTTTTACAGCCACTTTGGAAATCAGTATGGTGACTCCTCAAAAAAATGGGAATGAGTCTACCACAAGATCCAGCAATTCCAATCCTAGGCATATACCCAAAAGTAGCACATTCATATAACAAGGACATCTGTTCAACCATGTTCAGAGCAGCATTATTTGTAATAGTCAGAAACTGGAAGCAGCCTAGATGTCCCTCAACTGAAGAATGGATAGAGAAAATGTGGTACATTTACACAGTGGAGTGCTAACTACTCAGCAGAAAAAAAAACAATGGAATCTTGAAATTTGCAGGAAAATGGGTGGAACTTGAAGAAACCATTCTGAGCGAGGTAACCCAATCACAAAAAGACAAATATATGTATTCACTCATAGGTGGACCTGCTTTATAATACATAGTAGTGACCATGCCTTATCAGAGCTGTTTTTAATGATGTTGCTCAGAATGGTTTCCTTCCAGATGATGATTGAGAAGATAATTTAAAAAATGGTGCCAGGTACTACAAGAGTAACAGAACTGTGCTGTTTTCTGGGATTTTATTTTTTACTCTTTTTTTGGTTGTTGTGGTTGATTTTAAATGGAGAGTGCTAAATGTCTCTACAATTTTGTTCAAAGGACTGCAAAACCTGGAAAAGTTTTTGCTGTTATTGATGCATAACATACTGCTATTATTGGATATATATATATATACATATAATTTGAATTTTTGGAAACTTTACCTGTGCTGTCACCTTTGGAAAAAAAGAATCCCAGTTTACCGTGTTGAGTTGGCATTGTACAGAAATTACAGCCATATTGGTCTAGAAATGTTGAATTTAATTTTTTTCCATTTGTACAGGGGTAACACACTGTATTAAATATGTAAGGTCTTATCTATTTGGGTTTATTTACAAATACTAATAAAGTATTCTCTAAATAAAAAACATCAGAGAAACATCACCCTGAACAATTGCCACAAACAACATAACATACCTTGGGGTAATGCTAACCAAAAAAAGTGAAAGCACTTAACTGTAAGAATTTTGAGTCTCTAAGGAAAGACATTAAAGATACCAGAAAATGGAAAGATCTCCCATGTTCTTGGATCGGTAGGATCAACATAGTAAAAATGGCAATCTTGCCAAAAGCAATCTACAGATACAATGCAATCCCCAACACAATCCCAGCACAATTCTTCACAGACCTTGAAAGAACAATTCTCAACATTATATGAAAAAACAAAAGCCCAGGATAGCCAAAACAACCCTGTACAATAAAGGAACTTCTGGGGGCATCACTATCCCTGACTTCAAGCTGTATTACAGAGCTATAGTCCTGAAAACAGCTGGTATTGGCCCAAAAAATAGACATATAGACCAATGGAACAGAATTGAAACCCTGATATTAACCCACACACCTACAAAAACTGATTTTTTAACAAAGTAGCTAAATTTATATGATGGAATAAAGAAAGCACCTTCAACAAATGGTGCTGGCATAACTGGATGCTGGAATGTTGAAGACTGCAGATAGATCCATTTCTATGACCATGCAAAAACTTAAGTCCAAATGGATCAAAGACCTCAACATAAACACAGACACACCAAACCTATTAGAAGACAAAGTAGGAAATAACCTTGAATTAATTGGTACAGGAGACTACTTCCTGAACCTTACACCAGTGGCACAGACACTGAGATCAACAATTAATTATTGGGACCTCCTGAAACTGAGAAGCTTCTGTAAGGCAAAGAACACAGTCAGCAAAACAAAACGGCAGCTCACAGAATGGGAAAAGATCCTCACCAACCCCACATCTGACAGAGGGCTGATGCCCAAAATATACAAAGAACTCAAGAAGCTAGTCTCCAAAACACCAAAGAATCCAATTAAAAAGTTGGGTACAGAACTAAATAGACAATTCTCAATAGAGGAATCTAAAATGGCCAAAAGACACATAATAAAGTGTTCAACATCCTTAGCCATTAGGGAAATGCAAATCAAAACAACTCTGAGATACCATCTTACTCCTGTTAGAATGGCTAAAATTAAAATCACCAATAACAGTTTATGCTAGAGAGGATGTGGAGAAAAGGGAACACTCCTCTACTGCTGGTATGACTGCCACTTTGTAAAACCACTTTGGAAATCAATATGGCGAATCCTCGGAAAAATGGGAATCAGTCTACCACATGATCCAGCAATTCACCTCTTAAGAATATACCCAAGAAGCACATTCATATAACAAGGACATCCATTCAATGATGTTCATAGCAGCACTATTTGGAATAGCCAGAATCTTGAAGCAACGTAGATGCCCCTCAACTGAAGAATGGATAGAGAAAATGTGATACATTTATAAAATGGAATACTACTCAGTAGAAAAAAACAATGGAATCTTAAAATTTGCAGGAAAATGGATGGATCTAGATGAAACCATTCTGGAGGAAGTAACCCAATCACAAAAAATACAAACATGGTATGTATTCAATAATATGTGGATTTTAGACATAGAGTAAAGGATTAGCAGCCTACAGTCCACACTGCCAGAGAAGCTAGTAAACAAGGAGAACCCTAGGAGAGACATACATGGTCCCCTGGAGAAGGGAAGAGGGTCAAGATCTGCTGAGCAAATTGGAGCACAGGAGGAGGGGAGGATCTAGGAGAATGAGAAGGGGAGAAGAGGAGGGGTGAGGAGGACATGAGGGAGCAAAATGTTTGAGACTGGGGAAGAATAGAAGTAAACAAGAAAGGAAATACCATAATAGAAGGAAACATTTTAGGTTTACAAAGAAATCAGGCACTAGGGAGATGTCTGGAGATCTACAAAGATATCATCAGCTAACAATCTAAGCAACAGAGGAGAGACTACTTTAAATGCCCTCCCCTGATAATGAGATCAATGACTGACTTATATGCCACCCGATAGTCCTCATATAGCAGCTGGTGGAAGTAGAAGCAGACACCTACAACTAATTCCTGAACTGAACTGGAATCCAGTTGCAGAGAAAGACAAGTGATAGCAAATGTGTCTAGACCAGGCTGGTGAAACCCACAGAAACAGCTGACCTGAACAAGGGAGAGTTCTTGGTCCCCAGAGTGATAACTGGGAATCCAACATGGAACTGATCCAGATCCCAGGAATGAGGGTTTCAGTGAGGAGGCCTCAGAAATCTACAGGACCTCCTGTAGTAGTTCAGTACTTATCCCTAGCATAGGTGTGGACTTTGGGAGCCCATTCCACATAGAGGAATACTCCCTGAGCCAAGACACACAGGGGTGGGCGTAGGCCCTATCCCAAAGGATATGTTAGACTCTGATGGCCCCCTATGGAAGGCCTCACCCTCCCTGGGGAGCAGAAAGGACATGTGATAGGTAGGGTTTTTGTTGGGTGAGGGGTAGTAGGGGAGGAGACCAGGGAGAGGGAACTGGGGTTGACATGTAAAACAATCTTGTTTCCAATTGAAACTTTAAAAATCTGCAAAAAAAGAAAATGACAAACAAACAAAAATAAAGATTCAGTCACCACTTTAGAAAAAATTCAGAGATGCAGATTGTTAGTAAAGATAGGTTAAGATATATTTGTTAATGGCTTTGATATAGAAAATCTGCAGGAGGCTCAGTTATCTAGAACAAGATCCACCTGTTTGGAGATATCTACAACAGGGACTTGCCTCAGAATTCTTCAATTCAAATTCTTAAAGAATAGGAGGCAGAGTCATCTGCAGGATTGCAGAAGTGGGGACAGTTGCCTTGTTGTAAATGAAATTGAGGGATCAGAACATGGCCTTTGAGACACAGCAGGGAAGAGGAGACAGAGCCTCTGCTTCAGCCTCACTGTCCTCCTCTGTGGCATGGCGATAACTACATCTTTAGAAGCAAACAATTGTCCCTGGATAAAATCATCTGGCACAGCAGCACCCCCAAAACCAAGTACCATCATGATTGCACAGCCTTGGATGACTTACTAAACCTGAACCTCAGTTTCCCCTTCTGTAGAAGGTGGATAATTTTACCCAATTTTCCAGGGTTCTATGACAATCCAGAGAATTGCTGAGAGACTGGCACTCAGGAAGTCATTGGTGAGAAAATCTTGCTCTGTGGAGTCTTCAGTTTCCTTTTCTGTGATCATGGCAGCAACATTCCCCAGTCAATGTTATGATTGTAGATAGAGATGTCAGGATCATTACAGGGCATCAGTAGGGCAATGGTCTTCAGGAAAGAGGACTGACACTAAGAACATAGATAACATCCAACACTACTACTATCTGATGTGTGCCCAGGACAATGCTCTACTGGTGCCTCACTTGATAGATTCTCTATGCTAGCACAGGTTATAGCCTGGCTATGCTGAAGGAGTGCAGTCATATATCACACTTCGAGAAACTGCTGACTTGTAGGAATATTTCAGCATGTCAGCTGTTTTACTCAGAGACTATGTGATATTGGACTTCTCACTTTTCCTCTCCAGTCCTTAGTTATCAATGTAGCTATGGTGGGGTTGGCTGCTCTCCACCTGGATGCCCTTGAAAATCAAGAGAAATTCAAGATCCAGGTTCCTTTAAGTGGTCTGATATGGCTTTTGGCATCTGAAATAGCTAATGATACCAGAAGGTTTTAATACACACCTGGGGTTGTAAATCCACTCAGATACATTTTATGAAACAACAGGAGATTTGGAGCATTATAACCTTCATTGACCTTTAGGTCACCAAGCTGAGGCATGGCAGACCCATATGCTTGATTATAGCAGGGTCCAGCCTGCTGCACACAACCTGCTGAAACCCAAATAATATGCTTGTTATATTTCCCAGAGAGAAGAACCCAGAGACCCTAAAGTTCAGCCAAGACAGAGGCCCATTCAATTCTAATCTCAAGGCACAACTTTCCTATATTGCACAGTTCTCCATTAGAACAATTTCTCTTTCCAAACATTTCTCTTTAAGAAAGAACTCTATTTTAATGACACAGTAGGTCCCAAGCCCTTTCATTTTTTTTCCTTCTCATGGTCTTCAACTCTCTAAAATCACCCCCTGTGGAGGAAGTGATTGTGGTCCTGATTGTATTGTAAAAGCCACTGGCCAAGTTAGTGAAAGGATCACTAGGAAATAGGAGGATGCCAGTGTATAGAACAGTCATTCTCAACCTGTGGGCCATGACCTCTTTAGAAGATAGCCTACAAACCAGATTTTATTTTATAAGTCATAACAGTAGCAAAATTATAGTATGACATAGAAACAAAAATAATTTTATTGTCATTGGTCACCATACTTCAGCCCATGTAACATGTCCACAGATGTATTTTGATCTTAATCCTAACAAAGTATTGGTCACTGGCATCTGGGCAGTGTCAGGAGGCCCAGAAACTCCTGATGAATGGTGATTGACCCAAGACCCTCAAACCTGTAGGGACAGAAGGTGTGCTAGTATTTAGATAGCTTGACTCCAAATAACACTGCTTACACTCCTGGCTTAATGGACATTTGAAAAGGACTTATATATGTACAAATGCAAATGTGTATGATTTCAAAAATGGAGCCTGTTACACATAGTAACCTCAGCACAGGGCATCCACAGAGCACTCCGCCTTACTCCAACTAGTTCACCATATGTGTTCTTTAAACCAATAAGTGATTCTGTTTGATTAACAGCCTATGTTTGTGTCTCTTACAATTAACAACTACCTAATGAAACACCTTTGTCTTACTCAGAAGAGGGAAATCACAGTTTTCAACATAAAACTCAGTCCAACTGAAGCCAATTTAAAGATGCATACTGGAGAGCTCTCAATTTGAATTTAAGGCTTGGCAGAGATGAGACCTACTAAGATGGAGTTAAAAGAAAATAATGCAAACAGCTAGGTTAATTAGGAATGCTTCCCCCTTCATGGCCCTTCTGTGATGTCATTTATTTCTAGGGTTACTATAGATGTAAATCTATAAACATTTTCCCTAGATTACAATGTTTCCAGAAGAAACCAACAGGAAGAGAAGTTATAAAATATGAAATACACTGGCAATTGTCTTCTTTTGTCTAGGCCTAGAATTTCACCTAGGTTTGTCCTTCCTCATTTTCTCCTGGGTATCTGTACTAAATTGTGGAAACAAAAGAACAAGGAGTGCCACAAAAATGATCAGGAAAAAAACCCTGTAAAAACAAACACAAAATAAAACAAAAACTGACAAACAAAAAAACACGAGGAGAATGAGTAGTTAAAGAGGTAGGGCAGACACAGCTATGACCTTTGAGTAGAGCAGATCCTCAGTGTGGTTGAAGCTCTGGTATTGTTCCCAAACACCACAATAAACTAGAAATAGTGTCTAGAAGGTTCTTTACTATGTTATGTCATCAGTGGTGGCTATCATGATCACATCCTTGACTACAGGCTCATTTTAGCTAAACCATCTGGTCCTGTGGTCTTGGGTCCTGCAGGCAAAGCTGCACCTCAGGAGACAGTGAGCTTCACATACAGATCTCATCGCTTCTCCCCTGGCAGCATCACAGTGAAGTGGTTCAAATATGGAAATGAGCTCTCTCATGTACAAACCACCATGAACCCTGATGGAGAAATTAATGGCTGCAGTGTCTACAGCCCAGCCCAGGTGGTGCTGGGTATTGTGGATATGCACACTAAGATCATCTGTGAGGTGGCCCATATCACCTTGCAATGAGAGCCTCTTCGTGGGACTCCCAACTAGTCTGACACCATCCAAGGTAAAAGGCTCTGGGTCCAAGCTGAAGCTCACTCACATCTGTGCAGAATGGTTTGGTCCATAGGATCCAGCAAGCAATTATATATCCCATACAGTGGGGATAATAGACTGTGATCTGCACATAAATGAAACTATTTTAAAAGAAGAAACCACAGGTATGTTGATTATGAGCTGTAGGGAGACACCATAAACACACCTCCTAAGGGCTGGCTAGAGGTGTGCCTGACCACACCCATGAGGGTGTGGTCAATGGTGTCTCCCTACAATGAGCCACCCCTCAAACCCAGCAGATTCCTGTGTTTTACTGTTGTTATTGTTTTGCCGGTGCACAGGGGAGTGGTGCTTATTGATTTCACTTACAATGATACCCCACCACTGCCTGCACTCCTTGCTACAAGGTTGGATCCTCCTTACTGCAGCCCCTCTTCTGGGATCTATCTCTCTAGGTTCTGTCTGTTTCATCTTCTGCTTGTTCTTTTTCAGTCCTGCCTACTCTGGAGATCAACTGACAGCCATCAGAGTTTGGGAATCTTGTATATGTCACTTGTCAGGTGAATAAATTCTAACCTATGATCTTTCGGTTGAGTTGGTTAGGGGATTCAAATATATTCTGGATAGAATCACCTTCTACATTCATGGTAAACAATGATGAAACCTACAGTTACACCAGCTGGCTCTGCGTGGTGAACACATCTGCTCTTAAGGAGGATCTTGAACTCACCTGCCAGGTGGAGCACGGTGGACAGGCACCAATCCTAAAAATTGGTACTGTGTCAATCAGTGTACAGCAGGGGAATGAAAGTATTGACAACATGTCTGGCGATTTTCCACCTCAGCTCCCTGGTTGTTTGTAAATTTTGTCTCCTCTTTTGTCCTGAGGAGCTCCCAAGACTCAGAAACTACACCAAGAGCTGCAAAAGCAAGAGGGTTTATTGAACGAATGCGCATTCAGGTGTCAGCAATATCGGGAAAGCTGCACACCCCAGCAAGGGTTACAGGCTCCTTATATAGGGAAAAAACCACAGATCAGCATACAGGCAAGGGGCACAAAGTGATTGATTACAAAGTATGATCTCATGTTAGAGTGGTCACCCAGGTGTGACCTGCTTTTTTCAAAGGAAAAACCATAGAACGTACCCTGGAAAGTCCTTGATTGTTGGCCAGCCAGGTGTGACCCAAAGAGGGTTGTCTTGGAAATTGACCTCTTCTAAACCATAGGTTGTGCCCGGGGTTGAGGCCAACTTCCTTGTAATGGGCCAAGGCCTGTGGGAAACTTTTTCTCTCTGTGAACTAAAATCTTTTAAAACTTTTTCTCTCAGCAAACTAAAATCTTTCACCATTATAAGGATGATATCTTATTAGCTAATTCAAAGGCAAATACTTTAGAAAAATGACAAAGAAGTAAAGAAAGTTTTGCCTCACCAGTGATTAAAAATTTATCCTGAAAAAAATACAAAGAGGAGATTCTATTAATTACTTAGTATATAAAATAGGGCTACAAAAATTAGACCCCAAAAGATACAATTCAGGAGAGATGGATTGCAGACTGATAATGACTTTCAAAGTTTGGTAGGAGATATTTCCAATTATAGACTAATATTGGGATAAAACCTTGTGAACTGAGTAATTTGTTCAGTAATCTAGATAGGAACAAGGACTTTCATAGTCTACAAGACTTATCAGCTTCAGCTGAAAGAGAATTGGCTTTGGTGGAAAATAAATTACAGAATGCACAAGTGGATCATATGTATTCAAAGATTAACCCCTTCATAGTAATATTATACTCTAGCAATCCCCTGCAGGGTTTTTAATGCAGAGGGAAGATACAATATTTGAATGGATATTTCTACCACATAAACAGAATAAGACATTAAATACTTGTATGAAAATTCTAATTTAATTTTTAAAAGGAAAAGTAAGACTTCATCAACTCACAGAAATAGACCCAGCAAAAATTATAGTACCTTTAAAAATGAGGAAATTTCCTCTTTATGAAATGATAATGAATATTGGCAGAGAGCCTGGAGTAGTTTTTTGGCAAGATTAACAACAGTTATCCCAAAAGCAAAAGAGTTAAATTCATAAAAGTGTCAGTTGGGTCCTTCCATACATTATATGGAGAACTCAAATAGCTAGAATTCCTATGTTCTATATATCAGAAAAGGCAGAATATAAATCAGGAAATTTAAGTAGAGTGGCTCAAAGTCCTTACAATTCTGTACAAAATAAGAATTGTATGCTATTCATATGGAACTAATAGATTTTACAAGACCTCTCAAGATAGTTACTGACTCTTCATATGCAGAAACAGTTGTTTTGCATATTGAAACTGCTGAATTTATTCCTGTTAAAATAGAATTATCTTCATTATTCATACAATTACAAGAAATAATCAGAGATAGGAATCATTCCATATATGACATTGGACAATAGAAAAACTGATAGAGTTAAATCAGCCTCTGTACTTGTGATGTGATGACCTCAGAATGGAAACCAGTATATGTGTTACATGGGGGAAAGGGTTTTGCTTTTGTTTCCATAGGAGAAGAAGAGCTATAAATACCATCAAAATTAATAAAGATTCTGTAACACAAAAAACAAAAGAAATAGAAACTGATTTGGGGGCTCAAACTTCAAGCTCAGGGAAGTAAAGCAGCTGGCCAGTAGCTCTCACTTTTATCCCAGGCTAAAAGGGCTGATCTCACATGAGCTTTTCACCAAGTTTCAAACTGCTGCCTTTCCTCAGTGTGGTTGGAGAATAAGTGTCTCTATCTTTAGTGTGGCTTGAGAATGAATGTCTCATACTAACTACTGGATATCCTGCTTCTATCTTTTATAATACTAATGTTTGGATTAAAAGTATGATCTGTAATTCTCTTTTAGACTGATTCAATCTTGTGTAGATCTGGGTGGCCTTGAACTCACAGAGATCCATCTATCTCTTAATCCTGAGTCCTAGGATTAAATGCATGTACCACTACCACCTAGCTTCTGACTGCTGGGATTAAAGGTGTCACCACTGCCTGGTCTCTATAGGTGGGGCTGACTTTGTTTTTCTGAATCCTCAGGCAAGATTTAATAAATCAGTAATAATATAGCACTACAAGGTTCAATTCAAACAGGAGAGACCTCTTAACAAGGAGAAGTGATATTTCATCAACATATGTGGCATGTTGAAAAGAAAACCAAACAAATAAGGGCCAGGCAAGGGTTCTGGTTTGTTTTTTCATTTTTTTTTCTTTACAGGACAATATAGATATCTACCTTCAAGGAATCAAAAGAACTTGGACAACTAGATGTCTAAAGGAGAAGGAAAGCTATCCAGGAAATGAAAAAAATTACTAAACAAAGAAAAATCTGACCCATAGTACCAATGTCCTGTGTAAGATGAAATCTCACTACCTAAATATCTATGTCTCTTTACTTCTCAGAAAACTTGTAGTCCCAACTCAGTTAAATATCAAGCTGGCTTCAGAGTTGAAGTTTGGCTTTCTCCTCTAAATCTAAGCATGTTGTTAAAAGAAAATTTCAGACTTTCTGTCTCATATCAGAAAAGCTACCTGGTATGGGATATAAATAAACCAAGAATCTAAAGACTATTGTTGTCACCAATCTATTTCATAACTTAATTTTGACTCTCTAAACTATTTCATTAAATATAGTACTATCTTAAAATTTAAACTGTCTGTTTTGATATTAATAATGCTTAAGTTTTCCACAGTAGACAATAAATTTTCCTAGCAGCTATCTCTGAAGTCTCCAGAATGAAGATGGGGCCCCACACCAATGAGTCTACCTGGTTCATAATGATGCCAATGAGCTGATAAATACCACACAAAGATCAGCTTTAGCTTGAAAACTGCTCAGGACAATTCCAAGGTGGCTAGCTGTAATGTTCTGAATTCTTAAAATGCTCTAGCCAGAACTTCAGAAAACTTACCCACTTTTTACAGCTAGCTGTCTAGAGACTTAACAAGTATTTTAGGTTTTTACAGGGTCCCATAGAGATACTGTCACCCACAAGAGACCTGGAAGTAATTCTAAAACACAAAACAAAATTTCAATTGCAAACACATGGTTGAGTCAAACATGTAAAACAGGACTGTTGAGATGGCTCAGTAGTTAAGAGTGTCTGATGCTCTTGCACGAATATCAGAATTTAATTCATTGTGCCCACAAGTGGTCACTCACAACCTCTGTTCACTTTCGCTCCAATGTCTTTTGCTGGTCCCTCCAGGCTCCATCACACATGTGGACATTCATACAAGTAGATAGGTACACATACACATAAAAAAATTAAACTTTAAAATTTAAAAAAAAAAAAACATGCAAAAATCTAGTTCTCTTCTGGTAGATGCAAACGGATCCAATACTCTGATTTCTGTCCTCTTCTCTTGGGTGGAGGTGTCATTGTCAACAGAGTCTTGGCAGTGTTCCAGTGTGTTGGATCCCGCTGGGCTGGGATGACAGAAGGACACAGAACTGCCCCTGGGCCTCGGCGTGTCAGAGCCCACCACCAAACTCGCATCCTGGGCTGGCAGATGAATGCAAAACTGTCACTGGGCCTCAGCATGTCGGAGCTAACTGCCAAACTCGGAGATACCTATAGAACATTCCATCCAAATAAAAAACAATTTACCTTCTTCTCAGCGCCACATGGAACCTTCTCTAAAGTCGACCAAATACTTGGCAACATACCAAACCTTAATAGGGACAAGAAAATTGAAATAACCCCCTGTGTCTTATCAGACCACCATGCTTTAAAATTAGAATTCAACAACAACATGAACTACAGAAAACCTACAAACTCATGAAAATTAAGTAACACCCTATTGCACAATTCATGGGTCCAGGGAGAAATAAAAAAAGAAATCAAAGACTTCCTACAATTCAATGAGAATGCAGACACAACATACCCAAACTTATGGGACACTTTGAAAGTAGTGCTAAGAGGAAAGTTCATAGCGCTGCATGCACACATGAAGAAACAGGAGAATAATCACACTAGAGAATTAACAGCACAACTGAAAGCTTTAGAAAAAAGAAGCCAATGCACCCTGGAGGAGCAGATGCCAGGAAATAATCAAATTGAGGGCTGAAATCAATAAAATGGAAGCTAGGAGAACAATACAAAGAATCAATATAACAAATAGTTGCTTCTTTGAGAAAATCAACAAGATAGACAAACCTTTATCTAAATTTACCAAACAACAAAGAGTGAACATGCAAATTAATAAAATTAGGAATGAAAAAGGGGACAGAACAACAAACACAGAGGAAATCCAGAGAATAATCAGGTCATACATCAAAACCTATATTCCAGAAAATTCAAAACTGTAAAGGAAATGGACAATTTTCTGGACAGATTTCACCAAAATTAAATCAAGATCAGATAAGCAAGTTAAATAGACTATAACCCCTAATGAAATTGAGGCAGTCATTAGAAGTATCCCAACCAAAAAAGCCCATGGCTAGATGGCTTCAGTGCAGAAATCTATCAGAAATTCAAAGTACAGCTAATACCAAATCTCATCAAAGTATTCCACACAATAGAAACAGAAGGGTCATTACCAAACTCTTTTTAGGAGGCTTCAATAACCTTGATAACTAAGCCACACAAAAACACAACTAAGAAAGAGAATTACAAACCAATTTCCCTCATGAACATTGATGCAAAATTCTCAATAAAATACTGGCAAATCAAATCCAAGAACACATCAGAGAAATCATCCATCCGGATCAAGTAGGCTTTATCCCAGGGATGCAAAAATGGTTCAACATATGAAAATCGATCAATGTAATCTACCATATAAACAGACTGAGGAAAAAATCACATGATCATCTCATTAGATGCCAAAAAAGCCATTGACAAAATCCAACACTCCTGCATGATAAAGGTCTTGGAGAAATCAGGGATAATAGGAACATACCTCAACATAATAAAAGAAATATACAGCAAGCCGGCAGCCAACATCAAATTAAATGGAGAGTGGCTCAATGCAATTCCTATAAAATCAGGAAAAGGACAAGGCTGTCCACTCTCTCCATACCTCTTCAATATTGTCCTTGAAGTTCTAGCTAGAGCAATAAGACAAACAAAAGGAGATCAAGGGAATACGAATCGGAATGGAATAAGTCAAACTCTCACTATTTGCAGATGATAAGATAGTCTACATAAGTCACCTGAAAAACTCAACCAGGGAACTATGACAGCTGATAAACACCTTCAGCAAAGTGGCAGGATACAAGATTAACTCAAAAAGTCTGTAGCCCTAATATATACAGATGACACATTGATGGAGAACGAAATCAGAGAAGCATCACCCTTTATAATTGCCACAAATAACATAAAATACCTTGGAGTAACACTAACCAAAAAAGTGAAAGATCTGTACCAGAAGAATTTTGAGTCTCTAAAGAAAGAAATAAAAGAAGATACCAGAAAAGGGAAAGATCTCCCATGCTCTTGGATAGGCAGGATCAACATAGTAAAAATGGCAATCTTGCCAAAAGCAATCTACAGATTCAATGCAATCCCTATCAAAATCCCAACACAATTCTTCCCTGACCTTGAAAGAACAATCCTCAACTTTATATGGAGAAACAAAATACCCAGGATAGCCAAAACAACCCTGTACAATAGAGGAACTGCTGGAGGTATTGCCATCCCGGACTTCAAGCTCTATTACAGAGCTATAGACCTGAAAACAGCTTGGTATAGGCACAAAAATAGACAGGTAGACCAATGGAATAGAGTTGAAAACCCTGATTTTATCTCACACACCTATGAACATCTGATTTTTGACAAAAAATTCAAATACATACACTGGAACAAAGAGGGCATCTTCAAAAAATGGTGCTGGCATAACTGGATGCTAACATATAGAAGACTACAGATAGACCCAAGCCTTTTGCCCTGCACAAAACTTAATTTCAAATGTATAAAAGATCGCAACATAAACCCAGCCACACTGAACCTATTAGAAGATAAAGTGGGAAATACCCTTGAATTATCAGTACAGGAGACCGCTTCCTGAACATAACACCAGTAGCACAGACACTGAGATCAACAATTAATAAATGGGACCTCCTGAAACTGAGAAGCTTCTGTAAGGCAAAGGACATAGTCAGCAAGACAAAAGGGCATCCCACAGACTGGGAAAAGATATTCACCAACCCCACATTTGATAGAGGGCTGATCTCCCTCTATTCAAAGAACTTAAGAAGCTAGTCTCCAAAACACCAATCAATCCAATTAAAAATTGGGGTATAGAACTAAATAGACAATTCTCAATAGAGGAATCTAAAATGGCTGAAAGACACATAAGAAAGTGTTCAACATCCTTAGCCATGAGGGCAATGCAAATCAAAATAACTCTGAGATACCATCTTACTCCTGTCAGAATGCCCAAATTCAAACACACCAATGACAGTTTATGCTGGAGAGGATGTGGAAAAAAGGGGAACACTCCTCCACTGCTGGTGGGAGTGCCAACTTGTACAGCCACTTTGGAAATCAGTATGGTAACTACTCAAGAAAATGGGAATCAGTCTACCACAAGATCCAGCAATTCCACTCCTAGGCATATACCCAAAAGAAGCACATCCATACAACAAAGACATCTGTTCAATGATGTTCATAGAAGCACTATTTGTAATAGCCAAGAACTGGAAGCAGCCTAGATGCCCCTCAACAGAAGAATGAATAGAGAAAATGTGGTACATTTACACAATGGAGTACTACTCAGCAGAAAAAAAAATGGGATCTTGAAATTTGCAGGAAAATGGATAGAACTTGTAGAAACCATTCTGAGCAACGTAACGCAACCACAAAAAGACAAGCATGATATGTACTCACTCATATGTGGATTTTAAACATAGAATAAGGTATTACCAGCCTACAATACACACTGCCAGAGAAACTAGTAAACAAGGAGGACCCTAAAAGAGACAAACTTTGTCTCCTGGAGAAAGGGAAAGGGTCACAAACCCCTGAGCAAATTGAGAGCATGGGAAGAGCGGGGAGGGAGCTAGGAGAATGAGAAGGGAAGAAGAGGAAGGATGCAGAGGTCATGAGGGAGCAGAATGGTTGGGGTGGTAGGGGAGGAGGGGAGGGAGACGGGAACTGGGATTGTCATGTAATTCAATCATGTTTGTAACTCAAATAAAAAAAGAAAAATAAATAAAATAAAAATTAATTAATTAATTAATTAATTAAAGAAAAGAAAACTTTAACCTTAACTGTCTTCAATGCCATCAAAGTCCACAGAAGGATAAAATATAACTCTAGATCTGACAGAGACAGTCGCTCAAAGTTCCTCTGTAATGTTGGGGCATCCATCTTCAGCCTATAGACCACAGTGTGTCTGGCTGAAACAGTGTGTCTCCATGAAACAGGAACCCTTTAGGACTGTCTTGTTTTTGTAAGTTTAGCAGTCATTTTCTTGTGTATCCTGCATGTGTTTATCAAAACAGTTTATCAAACAGTTCAGGCAAAAGCAGTTTTTTGCCCAAATGTCTAATCTTGCCATGTTGAAGGCAAACTCCATATTGAGTTTCTTTGATGCCCATCCTCCTTTCTAACACAATTGGTGTGCCAGGAGCAGTTGTGTCTCATTGTCATGAAAAACCCTAACCATTTAAATACCATATATTCTGTAAGTCTTTGAAATGTTTGAAGATTTCTCTACTAACATTTATGTTTAAGTTCCCCACAGTCAATGAAGAACTTCCTACTTGCAATCCTTGAACTCTCTGGAAACAAAATGGGCCACACCTCATTGAGTCCATTGGATCCAACTTGAGTAGTTTGAACTGACATTCTGACCAGAGCTTCGGGTATTGACTTCAGTCATCACAAGGACTTCAATCAAAATAAGGATTTCAACCTAGACTTTCAATCAAGCATCTCCCACCAAACACAGACTGAATATAATCCACTCAAGACTTTCACAACTCTAACTTTTTCTTCCTACAGGACCCCTATACCCTTTGGCTCATTATTCAAAGAATGGTAGTTTTCTATATAAGAAGGAGTTTCCAAACATTTTCTTCATATTCATATATTTGAATAGGACTGGAGGTTGGGGGAAATTTTATACCCTTTACATACTTATAGCATGTTTTCCTTCATCCATTCTATTAAATCAATAACAATTGTTCCTTGAAATTTTTCTATTTCAGAAATATTTAAACTAGTTTGTAAATTGAGATGTTTGCATACTTTGTGTTAATGCTAAGACTCCATATATGGAAGCTGAAACAATGAGTATTAAAGTAAATATAACAGGTACCAGTAAGCTAGTGAAGTTTTGGAATGTTTTCCTGATAGATGCAGAGATCCACAGCTAAGTACTGGGCCAAGCTTTCAGGATTCCTATGGAAGAGAGTTGGAAGCATTTTGTGAGCAAAGGGTAGTCAAGAGTAACCCACAGAGACTGCTGACCTGTGCTTGTGGGTGCTAATGGACTCTGAACTGACAGCTAGGGAGCCTTCAAGGGACTTACCTAGGCCCTCTGCATGTGTGTGTGTGATAGTTGTGTAGCTTGATGTGTTTGTGGGGTTACTATCAGTGGGATCAGAGCCTGTCTCTGGTACTTCAGCTGGCTTTTGCAAATGTATTCCCCATGCTGGGATGACTCTACCAGTTTTGATGCAGGGGTTGGATCTTGGTCCTGCCTCAACTTGACTTCCCTGCTTTGTTGACACCCATGGGAGGCCTGCCCCTTTCTGAATGGAGAGTGAGGAGTGGTTAGGGTTACAGTGGAGGTGAGGGAGGGAACATGAGAAGATAAAGGAGGAGACACTGCAAGCAAGGTGTAAAATGGTGAAAATTTTAAGTAATAAAAAATGACATTTAGACATGCAAAAGCAGCTTAGTCAGGAGACCTGCTACACCCAAGACTGCATCTGATAACCAGAATCCAGTGACATCACTCAATCAAGACAAAAAGACATAGTCTGAGACCACTATGACACCCATTGGACAGTCTATAAGCACAGATCAAGAGAAATGCTCTGGTCTGAACATCTAGAGAAATACCACCTTGATCTCTCCTGTGTCTAGAGCATCTCTCCCAAGATGTTTACCCTCAAGTCTGAGACTTCTGTTAGAGACTGGACCTGACCTTCTTCTAGGATATGTTACATAGATAAGCAACCTTGGGTAGATATGCTTAGAACCATAGTTAGCATTTCATTTTCCCTTTCATACTTGTTCTAAGCTGTGCTGTCCTCTTCCTGTGGCACAACTAATGCTGGTCCATTGCTGTTTCTATCCTAGACCCAACAGAATCTATGTACTTCCTTTTAAGTGACAGTAAACAGAAGTCTGTCCCCAGAACTTTTCTTTGGTGCATCATATCCTCTTCTATGCCCTTCCTTCTATGACACAGATGGAAGCAGGATCTACAGTGGGTACTTTCTGAGCATAGGGTACTGGTGAGCCAGGCACTGAGATGACTCTGAAGATTTTCATGGAGTAGACTCCATGAACATTACTGTGGGTATGTCAATGATTAAAGACATTACACACACCTCCAAGGACATAAAGTAGCTGCTCTCTGACTTGTTTTGGGGGGATCAGTGGTCCTTGTGCTTGTGAAGGTCTATTATTTGTCAACTGTACAGTATGTCATGTTCAGTGGGCAGGTTTGCTGTGTTGCTCAGTATTTGGTTTCTAGAAAGTTGAAAAAGTCAAAACTTGATATAGTAAAAATGATATATGTGGTCATTTTGGGGGTACCAATAACCTGAAAGAGAAAATATTAATGGATCTAGAAATATTGAGCAGCAGCTCAGTAGACATTTCTTCCTTTTTTCATTAATACCCCATGACCAAAACAGTCCTGATCCAAATTTCTCCAGCTTGGTTTGTGGCCATTATCTCTAATCCCCTGGTGATTAAGTTGTTTTCAAAAGACCTGAAATTAGAAGAACTAGAAATACATCACATTGTTTTTTGTTGTTGTTCTTATTTTTGTTTTATTTTGTTTGAGACAGTGTTTCTGTGTCAATGGCTATCCTAGAACTCAATCTGTAGACCAGGCTTCCATCAACACCACACAAATTTGCCTGCAAAGAGCTTCTAGTAATTATTTAGGAGAAATCAACAATAAATCCCCCAAAAGTAAAAGACTTATGTTCATAAAAAGTACTGGATTGATCCTTCCCAGTGTAGCGAAAAGAACACTTAGATCTGGGGCTCTTACATTCTATACTGATGCAAATAACTTAGGAATGGCAGGTAACAAAACAGAAAACATAAAGTAAAGTAATTCAAATTCCTATGCTTCAGTTTAAAAATCAGAGTTGTATGCCAATTATTTTATTAGACTTTAATGAAACCTTTAATATAATTACTGATTCTCAATATGCAGAATATTAAAACAGCTGAACATATTCCTGATAATTCAAAATGAACTTTATTTTTTATGTGACTACAACAGGCAATCGGAGAAAAGAATTATCCAATTTATTTTACCCATATTTGGTCTAATTCTGAATTGCCGAGGCAATTATAAAAAGAAAATGAGGAAATTTATCAACTACTAATAAGAAATGTATTAGAAGGTTAGGGATTTCATAAAAATCATATTAATAGCAAAGGATTGAAGAATAAAATTTCCAAAGCAGGAGACAAGATAAAGAGATTTTAAAAAATTGTCCCCAGGCATTGGTGGTGCATGCCTTTACTCCCAGCACTTGGGAGGCAGAGGCAAGCAGATCTCTGTGAGTTCAAGACCAGCCTGGTCTCCAGAGCAAGTGCCAGGATAGGCTTCAAAGCTACACAGAGAAACCCTGTCTTGAAAAAACAACAACAAAAAAATTGTCCCAACTATTATTTGTATAAGGAATTAGAATTCCTTTACCTACAGAAAGTAATCCTAAGGAAATTCAAAGAAATGAAATTTAGCAAATGGATGTATTTAATTTATCAGAATTTGGAAAATGAATATATGTTCACTATACTTTTAACACATACTCTGGATTTCAATGGGCATCTGCTTTGAAAGGGATGATTATATACTTAGACATTTATTAGCGACAATGGCTGTAATGAGCATACAAATACAAATTAAAACTGATAAGACCCCTGTTTATTTTTTGAGTAAAATGAAACAATTATTTTACACTTTATAGCATAAAATATGTTACATGAACACCACATAATCCTAAAGGAAAAGCAGTTTTTGAAAGATCTAATTACACATTAAAAGAGATGCTTGTAGGGAGAATTCTCATATACCTGTAGTGCAGACAGGCTCGTTTGAGCATGGTCACAAGTATGTAGAAGTGGTGGGATAAAAGAACTGGGAAGGAGAGGCTTGGCCTCTTTTTGACGTTCTTGTAGGGTCTCGAAAGGCTGCTGAGACTAACCTGGGTTTTCAGTGTAAGTAATCTTCCACAATAAAATACCAATATAATTCTAATAATGTATCCTGTTATATATCCCTTTCAGCTTGTTGTCAGAAGTGGAGGCTGCATCCCCATGCCCAGAATCTGAGGAGTGCAGCTTCCCATCCCAGTGCCTGCCTTTGCTTCCACTGAAAGCAGCAGCCAAATGATACCAAATGGTATCCCTGCTACTGCCTAATATAGCAGCTCCTGGACTCAGAAACAGCCATGAGTCTCTACCACTACCGCATCTCTCTGGGGTGCTTCGCCACGCAGTTATATCACACAAATTGTATAGAAACATCACAAAGAAAAGGGGAATGTTTTATTCCTGTTTCATAGGAAAACCCATCTCCAAAATGCAAGAAGACACTGAATGTTAGATACCTAAAAAAGAGAGGTTAGCCACCCAAAGAGGAGCAACAAACAAAGGAGAATCTATCATGTGGTAAACTTTAAAACTCCTTCTATACAAAAATCTATTTCTCTTTACTTCCTAGTACCTTTTAGTCCCAATTCACATAAACCAGTGTTGTCTTTAGAGGCAGATTTGGATCTTCTCCTCTAAATCCAAGCATGTTAAAACAAAATTCAGAGTTTCTGTATTATATCAAGAAGCCAATTGATGTAAGACATAAGAACACAAAATCTAGGGACTGTCACTTTCTTTACTCTGTTCTTTTTCTAAAAGCCCAATCTCCCTCATATTCATTATCTTCCTTATTGTTGCATTTCCTGGTATGCATACCTATAGAATTTGGCATTTCTATGTTGATATTAATGTTTAAGTGCCCCAAAGTGAACAAAGGATTTCCTAACAGCAATCTTTGAACTCTCCGGAAAGAAAATGGGGCCCCACTTCATCAATTCCATTTTATCCAACTTGAGATGTTTGAACTGACAATTACCACCCTAAAACCAGTTCAGGACTACATTGTTGTAGACAACTCCATAGTAACTAGCTGGTATTGTGCACATTCTCATTACACTCTCACTAGAGTTTCAGATAAAAACTTCAATCAAGAACTTCAATCAAGCATCTCCCACCAAACACAGACTGGATATAAATGTTGTAGTTAGTCCACTTAAGACTTTTACTACTCTAAAATTTTCCTCCTACAGGATACCATGAGGATATCATCATCCTGTTGCAGCAGGAAGTAACTCTGAGAATACTATGCCCCTTTCCTACTGTTGACATTAAGGGATTATGTACCCCTGTTTAGGATTAGTGTTCTATTGTTTAGTATTAGCTTTCTATTATTTAGGGTTGGATTTAGAAGGAGATGCTCAGACTTTGACATCTCTTTCATTTGAGTTTAGAGTTTAGATGGCATAGATATGGTTAGGATGAAATATAGGTAGATTATTATATCTTCTTGTGATTCACTTTAGTGATTATTAGATATAGACAACTGATACTGTTATAGATCCTAGTATGATGTAACTTATATATAATTTGTATATCATAATTTGTCTTACTGTGTAAAGTCTTCTTTTTACTTACAATGTTTGGTGTGTAATTATCCTTCATCTTCTATGTATATATGCTTTTACATATGTTAAGATATTTATACACAATTTAGTTTTGTTTCAAGACTAAATATTTTTTAGACCAAAAGTGGAATTGTAGGAAGAATTCCCAAGTACATGTAGTAATGACCATACCCATTTGGGTGTGGTCACAGCTATGTAGAAGGGATGGGATAAAAGAACTGGGACGGACAGTCTCAGCCTCTTTTCAGGGTTCTGGTAGGGTCTCGAAAGGCTGCCGAGACCAACCTGGGTTTTCGGTGTAAGTAATATTCCACAATAAAATACCAATGTTATTCTTATTATGTATCTTGTTATATTTCCCTTACAGATGCTTATAAAACTAAAGGGGATACAAGTCCTACCAGAAATAGATTACATAATGTTACTAACTTTAAATTTCTTAAAATCCGGTGAATTAGAATATGGAACATGGGAAAAAACTGCTGAATTAAATCAGCCTGAGTACTACAAGGATGCTTTGGCATCATTATGGCAAACGAGGCGGTATTATGATGGATTTGAGGCTATGCTTATGTTTCTGCAGGAGACAAGCAGTTCTAGATACTATCAAAATTAATACACCTTAGACATGAGCAAGAGAAGTCTCATGGATGCCTTGGCTGCTGATATGTATAACAGAGCTCTGGGGAGAAAAAAATACAGAAAGCCTTTGAAGTAGAGAAATGATCCTCCTACATGGGAGCAGCTCAAGAAATTGACTGAAAAAGGAGAAGCAATAGTTCAACTGGCCAAGAAAGCTTTGAATGATACAGCTTTGTTCCTTGCTATGCTATCTGTGGTAACTGTGCAGGCAACAGATACTGATCATATTTACTGGTCTTATATTCCCAATCATACAATTAGCAAAGGAGTAAGTGGGAAGACATGAATATTCTGGCTGTAGTCAATGAGTCTTCTGGCTACTTGTTCTTATGACCACAGAAGACCTTAGAAACCCAAGGAAGAGGGTAAGGAGATTACAAACTACACTGTGGAGTGCATGGAACTCCTATTTGTATGGATAATGGAACTCACTATCTAAATATAGCTTTTCAATTTTAGCTACCTTTAATTAATCATAGTATTGCCTAGAATTTTCATGATAAATTTTATATGCTTCATGCATCTGGTTTTAGAGGGCAGGAGATTAATTCTACTAGTTCCTTAAATCTACCATCTTATGAGATATGAGTTAAGAACAAGGGATCTTGTTCTTAATGACTGGGTACATTGGCAACAATGTAAAGGTGTGAAACCTCGAGTGCTTATTGATATCTCCCATGGAGAAGTCATTGATTGGAGCCCTTACAGCTTCCCTGAAAGAAACTATTCTCACTCAGCATTAACAAACTAGCATTAATACAAGTACGAAGAGTACAACTTTCACAAGTGATACTATAACTATTAGGGTTCCATTGTGTAGGTCCTTTTAATAGTGGTATAGTTTGAATGGAACTTTAGAAATCAGCTATACTGTTGATGAACCTATCCACTGGCATGGAATTGGAAGATGGGGTTCTGTATTAAAGTTTGGCAATTCATTTCAGACTAATTTGTGGAAATTGGCCTTATCTCCTCTAAAAATTTGGAAGGAAAGTTTATGATGGTAAGAATACTCTGTCCTTTAGATTAAATCCAAGTTACAACTTTGTAACATGTGTACTGTTATGCCAAGACCAAATAATCAGTCCCTCAAAAACCAACTAGAAGACCAATTCCAGTATATAGAAGCAAAGAGACTTTATTAAAGCAAGCTTGAGGTTGGACTTTCCTTGTAACTCAGAATTTGAGAGCAGAGAGTACCCAGCCCAGGCTGGGTAGGTTTTGTTTTTTCACAGTAGAGGATGAGAGTGAAGGGATTGTTAGCATTCAAGATTGGTTACCATTTGTCTAGGGGTGTCTTGGTAAATGGGGATGTGGGTGTGCTTTGACTAAGGGACACCAGGTAATCCTATCTAACACAGTTGGAATGTTCAGAATTTTCTTTGGTATTTTAGTTTCTATCCCCTTGGATGTTTTTTCTTCTGGGTTTTGCCCAGGTTTCTCTTAGAGTCAGGTGTTGCCCCAGAGCAAATTGAAACGCAGGCCTCTATTGAGCTTGCCATGGCTGGGCTCTACATGTGCTTGTGAAAGTTGTACTCTCCATACCTATATTAATGCTAGTATGTTATTGGATGTTACTACTAAAAGATTACATATTCTTAGAGCAAGGCCATCAACCTGGATACCAGTGAAGTTGTCAGGACCATGGCAAGACTCACCTCTGCTGATTCTAGTGCAGAAACTCACTGAAAGAATATAAAAAATAAGTTGGGTGACTGGACTTATTATGTCTGTAGTTGTGGGAATTATTACATTCACTGCTACTGCTGTAATTGCCAGAAATATACCTATATAAAGAAATTCAAACTACTGGCATCAGCATTCTGCATAACTCTGGGTTCAACAAAATCAAATAGTGAGATATCCAATGAGATAGCTGACTTAAAGAAAGCTGTTACTTTTAGGAGATCATTTAGAAGCTTAAAGGAACAAATTAACTTAAGCTGTGATTAGAATATTAACACTTATTATATTATACTTTGAAGTTTAGTGAAAGCAAGTATGATTGGGAGAAGGTTAAAATGCATTTGCTGAGTAACCCCAAAGCTGCTCGAATGATTTATGATTTACAACAAGAAATTAAAGGAACATTCTGAGTGATGTAACCTCATGTACCTAGAATGAATATTGTAGACAGCCTTGGAGACACCATACATTCACATAATTCTTTGAATCTTTTTAAGAATTTTCTTATCTGAGTAATTGTAAGAATTCAGGCATTACACTAGCCTTCCCCTGTCACCTAGAAGAATGCACTCAGGCAGGATCCTGGTCAGCCCAGGTTTCCATGACTACTAGTCTGCATGCAGTGCAAAGGACCCTTTTAAAAAGAGAGGCTCCTGTCCATTTAGGCTCTCTTTCCTTCTCTCTTTCGCACTGTTCACCTGGAGCAAACAGGACTTTTCTTTTCTCTCTCTTCTCTTCTGTCCTTTCTCTGTTTCTGTGTCTCTTCATCTCTTTTATCTTTCCTTCCCCTCCTTTCCCTTTCTACTATAACTTCTCACTTAGCTCTCTCTGCCTGGCATGTTTGTCCTTTGCCTCAGTCACCATCACCTGCCATGAAACCCACCAATGTTCCCCATACGCTTTATTCCTAACAATTGTTATACTTGTTTTTATTATGATAATCTTACTAGCTTTAAAAAGTATTCTGACTTATATACATAAGAGAATGAGACAGCAAGAAAGAAAAAATGGTTGTTTTCACTGTGTAGCTGCATAATCTTCAAAGTAGTTAAATTAGCTTAAACAAAAAAATTACTGTATGGGGTAAATATTAGAATCAGCAGCTGTTTTTACAAGTACTTGGATCCCTGTCGATAACAGTGATTGTTTACATTAATCTGTAGAATATTTGGCAGGATGAACTATGCAGCCATCCTGACTTTGGTCACAAGACACCTGAGGCACAGCAAAGCCTCTTGTATTATTGTGTATTGCACATAATATATAATGAAGGACTATATTCATGAAGGCAAGTGATGCTCTCCTGTAGGAAGACATGTAAATTAAATTTAGGGTCCTTGGTATGAGGAAATAGTTTGGTTAACTTTCAATAAATATATCTTAGTATGACACTTTGAGGTTCAGTCCATCAGAAAGGGCTGGAAATTTCTGCTGCCACATAGGCCTTAAAATGTCATCATAGACTGCCTTCTTTATTCAAAAGACCCATGTACACAGCACAGCCTCTTCCCCCTCCTAAATCTCAGGGATCATTGCAGAAGACAAGGCAGAAAGGGCATAAAAACAGAGGTGCACTCTGTTCCTTCAGTTCCAATACCCTAAGACTGATTCCTAGTTCAAGATCAAGAGATCACTAGCTGAAGCCTCCTTTCCTCCAGGTCACATCACCTATGGATCCCATAGATCATCTACTCTAAATCTTTGTTCCACATTCCTTGTTACATCCCAGCTACCAGTGTGAACACTCCAGCAGAGAGGACCAGTGAATCAGGCAATATACAGCCATCACATTTGAAACTCCAGAAAGGAAACAATAACCAAAAACATACCAAACACACAACTAAGACAAACTCAGAAATGAGCACCTAGACTTATAGTCATCCCCAATCCAAATTCTAAGATGCCAGCATGAGAACATCATAAATAACAGCCAGGGTAATCTGCCTCCACCTGAACCCAGCTATCCTACTAAAGCAGGCACTCAATATTCCACCATTGCCAAACCACAAGAAAAAGATTTTAACACCAAATATATAAAGTTGTTAGAGGATCTTAAAGAGAAAATGAGTGAAACTAATAAAGAAAGCAAGGAAAATGCAAAAAAATTGAACTAAATGAGTAAATCTTTTAAATAAAGCCAACAAAAAGGTAACAAACAGTTGAAGGAAGTGAATAAAACTATTCAAGACATGGAAATGAAAACAGAGGCAGTAAAGAAAATACAAATTGGGAGAATTCTTAAAATGAAAATCAGATGTGAATAAAGAGACAATGACTTATGTGCCAAGTGACTTTGCAACATAAATCAATCAAATCAACTTCCAAGGTTTTTAAAATCTGAGTCATTGCTGATAAGGACCACTTTTTTGCTTTCATAGTTTACTTTCAAAAGTCAATTTATCAAAGAATGTACCAAAATTACAAATAGTACACACACCAACCTGTAGGCAAAGTACAAACATAAGAAAACTTAAATACAAGCTACTGTCTTCTAGTTGGAGATTTTTCAATGAAAAAAGTAGCACAGGAGTGGCAACATGTAGCTTTGGGCTACAAATATAAAGAGGCAATAGTATAAATAAGCACCATGACTGTGTACATATCTGCTGAATTAAAGACAAAGGCAATCTTCTATTCTGGCTGTGCTCAGATCATTCTTAATTCAGAACCTCTATATTCTTAGCAAACACCAAACTTACCCTAAAAGACAAGCTTAATAAGCAGTTCTAGTGGTGTGACAAAATAAGACACTGAGATGGGGCTTGAGAAATGGCTCAGAGGTTAAGAGCACTGGCTGCTCCTCCATAGATTAAGTTCATATCCATATCGTGGCTCACAACCATCTGTAATGAGATTTATATTTATTATGTGCCCTCTTCTGGCCTGCAGGGATACATGCAGGCAGGACACTACACATAATAAATAAATAAATCTTAATAAAAATAAGACACTGAGATTCCCTACAGGGAGCAGCACAACATGTTCACACTGGTCTAAAAGAACTAAGTTTGGGACTGCAGGAAAACTTTATTCCTTAGTTTGTGATTATCTGGACAGTCTGGACCCATTGTTTCTGTTACAGAAAAGAAATAATAGATCCACTTAAGATAAACATATAATGTCTCCATACTTCTATAGGACTGAAAATATATCTGGAATTTAAGTAATCCTAACTCAAAAATCTTAACTGCCAAATTTAGAATTGGAAATGTCCATCCTAATCATTATCTACCTGTAAACAAGAGCTACATTTGTTAACAGATTTCACAGTTTCTGCAATACACAATCATTAATTTAGACATATATTAGTAGAGAAAATAACTAGTAGGTAAATGATAATTTACTTGGCACCTACCCGTAATACCAGCTCTTGGAAGCTAGTAGGATTATTCCAAGTGTGAGACCAGAATGGTCTACATACATAAACTTCAGAAAAGCTGCCAGCAAAATTAGCTCAATTGTATCAATTACTTCGCTAATTAAAAATTTAAAAATAGCATAGACATAATTTAACTAAAATATTTTTTAGGCTTTGAGACAAAAAAAAACCAAACAGATAAATCCTTAAATATAGTCTCAATCCTATCCACAAGAAAAGCCTCAAATTTTATTTGGAAATAGGATACATGAAACAAAAAAAATGTCTTAAAAACTAAGAAAAGGAATCATATAAAATACTACTGTGAGAAAATCCACAGATGAAGTAAAAGCCAATACAAAAGATTTATTAAGCAAAAGGCTTGATTGTTTTACTGAAATCATACTAAAGAAAAACTTGTTTTCAAATATCAATACCTAGGAAGGGATCAACTCACTGGGAGATCAACTGCCTTGCATGAGCCTTACCTGGATTTCACCCCCAATATGAAAATTATCTTGAATAATGGAGAATCAAAGATATGCAAAAAATCAAAATTATAAAAGCAACTAAGATTTTAAAAAGGAAATCTGAATAATTATAACTTTGAACTAAATTGTACAGATGGGGCAAAAAGGACAAAACTTTTACATAAATCATACAGATCTGAATGAAAAACAAGATTATTTTTCAGCTCTGAATGAAATTCTATGCAGTATGAACATGAAACAACATTTTCACATCATACTTGTTTAAATCTTATGCTGGACAGTGGTTTGTCTGTGGGTAGTAAGATCAAGACAAGGTCATCTCCCATGAATAAGAAATTCAAGCCACCAAGTCTGGTCAGAAATTTTTAGCATACATGTGTTGTTCTACTTTTTCAAAGCACAGCCAACATTGGCATTTAGTGGTCATATCAAAAAGGTCTCAGTCAGTTCTGGTAGCACATACTTAATCCTAGGGCTCTGGAGTCAGAGGCAGCATATTGCTGAGGTTGAAGCAAGACTGCTCTACTAAAAAACTCCAGGCCCACCAAGGATACGTAGTAAGACTCTTTCAAAGTACCTAAGCTCAACCTAACAAAGGTCAGACAGGCTTTCATTTCCAGAAATTGGGAGTCAGAAGCAGGAGGAATTGTCTGTGAATTCAAGGGCAGCCAGGTCTACACATTAAGCTCTAGGAAAGAAAGGACTACATAGAAAGAATTTGTCAAAAACTACACTAAATCAAAATAAGGTTGCTTTTCATTACATCAAAGCATGAAATGTCTTTATTACTTCACCCTCAGGAGTCTTTAAAATTTGAGTGTCTCCAACTGATGCAGCCGTTATAGCATTGATAAAGATTCAAACTGATTCTTCTAAACCAATAATATTAAATATTTATGCATATTCCGCTCAATATAATGAAAATATTCCAAGTATCATACTTTGTAAATATTTTCTTTTATATCTACCAGAACAGACTATTTATGATGTCAGAACTTTTCAGCAGTGATGTTATATCATATAAAGAATAACAAATTGAAGAAAAACATCTAGTCCTGTGTAAATTTATTCACCACACATACCCTAAGTGTTCTTTAAATGCTAATACTATTTTTTCAAAGTTTATTTTCAGGTGTGTGTGGGGGGGAGTATGTATGATGTGTGTCTACATATGTTTTTGTATATATTTGTGGGTGTGTACTTGTGAATTTGTATGTATGTGTGTATTTGTGTTTGTGTATTTGTTTTTGTTTGTACGTGTCCGTGTATAAGTGTGTGTGTTCATCATTGTCTGTGATTGTGTCCAGGTGTGTTTATGTGTGTGAATTTGTGAGTATGCTATGTATTTGTGTTGTGTGTGTTTGGAAGTGCGGTGTATGTGATTGTGTGTCTCTTTGATGTGTGAGTACAGGTACATTCTGTACCTCATGTGTACTGGCAAATGGTCAACTTTCTTTCTAAGACTTGTTTCTCTTTACCATGGGTTGCCAGGAACATGCTTATTGTGCTTGTATAGCAACCTGTTTTGACCTTATGAGCTGTCTCAAGATCTCACAAGCATACCAAATAAACTTTATAAAAGAAATGCTGGTACATAAAGGCAGTATACATATATTGTCTTGTGTGATTGCTTTTCAAACATACAAGAACTAACTCAAGTTTATTACCAAACCATCTTAGGTCAAATTCATGAGTGGGAAGATTTTATTCCTTAAACTAATTTTCTTTAATTTAATCAACAGTGGCTACAATTACACAAATTCACTATATACAGTGGTCTATGCAGTTGCTAACACCAGTTTGAAAATTTTCTAGTCCTTGATGTGAAATAGATAACTTTCCACAAGACGAAGTTGGCAATTTTACATGCATTCAACTTATAATACCATCCATTAATATAGGCAGGTGACAGGGAAATCTTTAAACACTAAAAAATGAAGAATACATGTACTAGCAAAAATGCTTCTAGTGTGAAGATTCCACATAAGTCCAAGTGGAGAGTACATTCATTTGTGAAACTCTTTAGAACTTCTGATTACAACAACAAAAATTAAATCATTTTATTTAAAATTCCATTTTTTTCTAGGACCAATCTCATTACTGCTATGATTCAAAGTAACTCAGGGTTTTTTGAGTAAGCTGTAGTAGTCTCTTCTTGTAATCCTGACAAGCACCCTGATTTGGAAAGCATTACTCCACACTTGTTGAGGTATTTTTGCTTTAAATCCTCCATATAAATCCCTCCAAATGTGTGAATTGCACAATGGGTGTGAACAAATGCCTTCAGTCTCCACAGCCTCTCTTATGTAGCTCTCATGGGCTGAACCACTTTCCCTTCTAATTCTACAAGAAGCAGTGAACCTACCTGTTCATATCTGACTGTAACATTTAACTATTCAGAGAAATACATAGCTTATATACACAGCACTGAGAAACTGGATGGAAAACTTGCATGAATTGGTGGCTAACCTGGGATTGATACCAAAACACCAGCAGTAAAATTCCATTGGGATAGTAAGAGCAGGCCTAACAATTTCAAGTCACTAAAAAACTCTTAAGCCTCAGAACAGTATGAGATGAGCAACACTTTAATTACATCACTCTGGTGCCTGAATGGGACATAACTTTTATAAACTTGTATAGCCACTATGGAAATCAGAATCAGTACCTCAGAAAATTGAGAATGGTTCTACCCCATGATGCATCTAAACCTCTCTTAGGCATTTACCCAAAGGGTGCTCCATTCTACCACAGGGACATCCGCTCAACTATGTTCATAGCAGCTAAATTCCTAATAGCCAAAAACTAGAAACAACACAGATGTTCCTCAAACAAAAATGGATAAAGAAAATTGGGTACACTTACACAATGAAGTGTTACTAATTTGTTTTTAAAAGGACATCATAAAAATTGCAGAAAATGGATGGAAGTAGAAAAAGATTATCTGAGTGAGATAACCAAGACCCAAAAAGACAAACATGGTATGAACTCACTTATAAGTGGATATTAGCTGTGAAGTAAAGGATAATCATGCTACAGTCCAAAGAACCAGAGAGACTTATTAACAAGGAGTGCTCAAGAGGGGACACATGGATCTCCCTAGAAAGAGGAAATAGAATAAATTTTCTGGATAGACTGGAGGTGAGTGGGCATGGGAACACTAGAGAGCAGGGTGAGGAATGGATGGAAAAAGAAAGTATGCGGAGAGTCTACTGGAATTGAGGGCCATTTGAGAGTCTGTACAGTAACCTAGTGCAGCCTCAGTTATATAACTCTCATTGGCTGAACCACTTTTCTTTCTAACTGTAAAAGAAGCAATAAACCTTGATCTTCAGAAACTCTGAAGATTTTATGAAAATCACCCAAAAAGGGGCTCCTGGGAATGGGGGAAAAGGAGCCTGAACAGCCTGAACAGCCTGAACAGCCTGAACAGCCTTCTCTAACCAGGCAAGGCTTTCAATATTTGGACTGGGTCACCCACCTAGCCACAAAACCTTCGACCTATATTTAGCTAAATATGCAAATGCTGGGTTATTGGTGGCTCAGAACTTTTGGGCATGGACAACCAATGACTGCTCTAACTTTAGGCCCATTCCATGAGAGGGAGCCCAAGCCAAACTCAGCTTAATGTCCCAGAAATTTACAATAGAATGAAAAAAGACATGTAAAAATATCAATGAAATGATATTCTGCTATACAAATAGAATGGTAACTAACCTAATTGTATTCCCATAAGCTTAATCCAGAAACTGGTTGGATCAGATGCAGACACCAACAGACAAGCCTTAGGATCTCCAGCAGTAAGAGAGAGAAAGAATTGTATCAGATTGAGAGCACCAGGAGAAAACAGCCCACAGACTCAAATCACCTGAGGACATGGGAGCTCACACAGACAGAGGCAGCAATCAAGGGCTCTGTAGGGTTCTGTGCTAAGTACTTTGCATATATGTTATGATTACATAGGATTACATTTTTATAGGACTGCTAAAATGGGAGAGTGTTTGTGTGTAGGCATGTATTTGATTCATTTACCTGCTCTTGCGACTTCTTTACCACAAACTGTTTTGCCTTATCCATCCTTGATATTCAGTACAGGGATGTGGCTATTCTTATAGTAACATGTCATACGATGTTCATGGGCTCTGTGTGTGTGTGTGTGTGTGTGTGTGTGTGTGTGTGTGTGTGTGTGTGTGTATCTACTTGACAGTAAGCTAGAATCATGAGAAAGGAGAGAGCCTTGTTAGATTAAATGTCTCCATGAGATCCAGCAGGGAGACTTTTCTCAATTATTGAACAGTGCAGAAGGGCTAAGCTCATTGAGAGTGGTGCCATCCTTGTGCTCATGGTCCTGGATTCTATAAAAAGGAAGTTATATAGTAAGGAAAGTGGAGCAAATCATTTGAAGTAAGCCTTTAAGTAGCACTTATCCATGGCATTTGCATCATCTACTGACTCCAGGATCATGCCCTGTTTGAGTTTCTGTCATGACTTTCTTTAATAGTCAGTATCAATCTGGAAGTGCAATGTAAATAAAACCTAGCCTCCTATCTTGTTTTTCATCTTGATGTTTCATCACAACAAGAGAAACCCTTAGTCACCATGTCTAGCTGATATCTGTGAGAGTCTGCCTATGTTCTAAAGTGAAATGGAAGAAGATGGGTTTGTGAACAAGCTGGAAGATTGAGGGGAGTGGAGTGAGGAGACACTGCAGTTGGGATGAGAGAAGAATAAAAAGTAAAAAATTAAATGGAAAAGAGAAATGTGAGAGAAGTGAGGGAAGATTGTACCAAGGCAAGACTGAAACTCATCAGGGCTAGTGCCAAATACTATGGCTTTGTCTCAGACACTTGGGGCATCATTTTCAAACTGCATAGATAGCTCTATGCCTGAAATGTCTCATATTGCACTCTCTCCCTCTTTTGTGACTTCCATTCCTTATATGCAGCTCTCCATGGCAGATGTCACATAGCTTGGGTATCTCAACATCCTGTGCTCTCAAATTAAACACATCTTCATCTTTATTGGTTCATACAATGAACTCTCACACTCTACTCACTTAGGCTCTGACTCTGTCAAACATAGATGACACAATATAAATGATTTGACCACAGAAGTAGAATCCAGGACTGATGGGCAATGGTCTTCTGTATATTTTTGTATTATTGGTTGATGAATAAAACACAGTTGGCCAATAGGGAAGCAGGATAGGTGGGAAGAAAATACAAGGACGATTCTAGGAATTGTAGTAAGAAAGAAGTCACCATGTAATCCCCGGGGGAGAAGACACATGAGTCTATCATTCTTGGTAAGAAAAGACCATGTATAAATAGATATATTAGTAGTTATCAGTTAATACTCAAGACAGAGCTAGCCAATAAGAGTCCTAGCTACAAGCCAATAGGTTTATAATTAATAAAGTGTCTCATGTGTCATTTGGGGGCTCTAAGATGGCTGAGGAACCAGGCAGGAACACCTTAACACCATAACCTTTAAGATTTTCATCTTTCTTCTTTCCAGGATCAGTACAACATAAGTAATCCTGCCAAGTTTTGATGTACCCTACCAAGATTAGAACACATTTGCTGCAGGTTCTTAAATGAATGGCTTCCTGAGACTAGGAATTGCTTTGCTTATTCCATAAATTCCATAAATCGAAGCATCACTTGGATGGAGTCTTAGCCTTATGGCACATTACTAGGTTTCCAATGCAGATCAAGGTCCTTCTCATCAATGTTGCTAAAGTCTTTGAAAATTCCTGCCTTTTTCACCACTTGACTGCCATATCAAACTACCTACTGTTCTTTTTTCTCTGAAAGTCACAGACTGTTAACTTCTTTCTAAGACCACTTGTTTTGTTTTGTTTTGTTTTGTTTTACTGTAGACCAGAATGAGAAACATTCTCTAGAACTTCTAAAAATTGGCCCCTAATGTAGATTGCTGTTTCCCAATTAGAATTCCTGCCTTCTAATTACTGTGGTGACTTGCCACAGGAGCAGTGAGACCAATCCTCCACATCCTTCCTTAGACCTATGTCCTTAACAATCTGTAGGTCTCTTTGGACACCTTTGTAGATCATGACTTAACCCTTCCTGCAGGAAACACTTAATTCCTTGGAGCTTCAATGTCTCATTGGGTTTTAAATTATTCCCAAGGATCCACAACAGGTCAACTCCACAGATCATAAATTATTGACAAATTTGACAAATACCTTGACCCTCCTATTGATTCTCTGTTCTATTTTAGTCTCTAGACTGAATTCCCCTTGTAGTTTGAATAAGAAATGATCTCTATATTTGAATACTTGGTTCCCAGTTGTTGTTATTCTTAGAGAAGTTTAGATAGTGCAGTATTGCCAGAGGAAGTATGTCAGAGAATGTGAACTTTGATTTTAAAATGTGTTGTGATATTTCCAGATTGTTCTGTCTGTTTCATGCTTTCTGCCAAGGATATGAAAACTTAGATCACTGATCTGTCTTCCATGCCTCTCAGGCTTGATGGTTTCCTATGCCTTTGGACCAGTAAGACCATATACATTGTTTTCATAGTAGTGTGTTGTCACACTGACAGAATAGCAACTAACACAGCCTCCATTTCTATTTAGTTACATTCAAGCCTTCTTCTTCTTATGCATGTAGATGGCAGAGGCAACAATTACCACTAGCAGTTTGGGTACAAGAAGCATAGCTACAACCACTTCAGCAGTATTGGATGTCTTCAGTTCTGGAAATCAAGTGATAGGAGGACCCATTAGAGAGGACACAAGGAATTTATCTCCAGGGATCTTTACCAGGTCCATTCATGGATTCCCAAACACATCCAAGATCTGAGGAATCTGAATATGTCCCCTATACCAACTTCAATACTGTAAAGCAGATGATATTGTAAAGAGATTTCTAGATCAACATTGGCCTTGCAAGTTTCTCTTCTTATACTTCTAGAGAGATTTGCATAGTAATTGTTCTCAATACCACATAACACTTGGTCCCAACCATGAAGCAGAACCTTCAAACTGATCCTTTTGTAATAATTGTTAACTTTTTAAAATTCAATGAATTGGAGAGGTTGACATGCTGCAGGTCCAGAGCCAACTTATCTTGGACCACATTTAGCTCTCCTGATATACTTCCTCTATACTTGACATAACAGCTTTGTGACCATTAGGTGAATAATTCAGAATGTATGAGTGTGGGTAGCACCAATTCATTAGATACAGGGACCCATACATTGTAAGAAGAGTGAAAAAAGCTAGGTGTGTATCACCCAGCAAACAGATAGTATAGTTGCCTTTATTTTCTCTGCTTTTGATTGTGGGTGTGATGTTTGAGTTTCTGAAATGACTTTGCTTTGTATCCTGGAACTGCAAGCTAAACAACTCATTTCTTTGCCTGAATTTAAAATGAAAGTTTTACTTTGTCTGTAAACACATAAAAACAAACAAAAACAATAAATCCAACAAGAAGCAAAATGGTCTTGATGGGCCTTAGGAAGATGTAAACACCCAACTTGGTCCAGCAGAGTTGAGATATGAATTTTATTGCCCTTTGCCTCCATTTCAGCCTGAAAGAATTCTCAATGGCCATCCCATACTCCAGCTCTCTGAGGAGTCACTTAGTCTTTTGTTGTTCCTGCACTGTTGTATCATGTCTCCCTCATCTACCCAGGCTGTTTCATATCTATGTTAATATCCACAGTGTTCTGGAAAGGCCTGGCTTCCTACAGGATCCATTTTTCTTTTTATCATTTGATGACACATAAGTTATTTCCCCAAATATTTGTCACACTTATGAAGAGAGAATAGTAGAAAATTAATGAAATAGAACCTGAAAAAATAGATATTACCACTGAAAGAAGATTGTTTTTGAGAATAAAATACTGCAAATCTTCCTTATAGACTGGTGAAATGAAATGAGATATGAGAAAATTTCCACATCAAGACTGAGAGAACATCACTATATAATGACATATAGACTTAAATTTAAGAAAGACAGTAACATCATCTAATAAATTGTATAACATCAGTTTGAAAGCTAAGACAAAATGGACAAAGAATTCTAAATTTCTTTGTTATTGGCCAAACTGTGGAAGGTGATAGTTTTTGAAGAAATTAATTTTGTTACACACAAAAAGTCTGTGAAGTAATGTTGAAAATACAGTACATTTGAAATCATTGTTGGAAATTATAGTTAATTTCATTGGCTGTAATAATGGTATTGGATTTGAATGTAAATATCATTATTTACCTGAGCACCCACTGTGGACTGCACTTGCAAGTGTATGAGCACAAGGACAGAGCCATCAGTGGGTATAATTTTTTGTCATCTATACAGTTCATGCGCTAATGGAGTTGGTATTTTCTAAACTTTACTGTTTCAATGGTGGTACAATGGATATTTGAGTGACCTATTGTTTATCTGGAAGATAAAGATCACAACACAGGCTCTATGACAAAGAATGATGTTTTCAGCTGACCTGAACATCTGGGAACTCTTGCTCCCCAGTCTGATAGCTGGAATACCAGCATGGGACTGATCCAGACACAAGGAACATGGGTTTCTGTGAGGAAACCTCAGAAATCTATGGGACCTCCTGTAGAAGCCCAGCATTTATCCCTAGCATATGTGTGGACTTTGGGAGCCCAGTCCATATAGAGGAATACTCCCTGAGCCAAGACACATGAGGGTGGGCCTAGGCCCTTCCCCAAAGGAAACGAAAGACTCTGATGACACCTTATGGAAGGCCTCACCATCCAGGGGGAGCAGAAAAGATATGTGACAGATAAGGCTTTAGTTGGGGGGGGCGGTAGGGGAGGACGGGTGGGAGAAGGGAAATTGGATTGTCATGTAAAACAATCCTGTTTCTAATTCAAATAAAAATGTTGGGAAAAAAAAGAATTGAGTTTTTGAAAGGTTAAGGGAGTTAATGGCCACTCCTCATGTTTCATGATAGGTAAATAAGTTAGATTCATATGAAGATGTCTATATCTAACTGTGTCTAAGTCCTACAATAGTAACAAATCAAGGGGAAATACTTAACTAGAAAAATTCACCTTATAAACTCTGATGACCTTGTCCCCAGGGATCTTAGATTGTCTTCATTATATTAGACTAGCTCACATGATTTCAGAGCAAGAACTCAACATCTCTACTGCTTCCCCAGCCCTAGATTTCCTGTCTATAAAACTGATGACTCATTAGGTAAGTAATGAAAGGAAGAGATCAAATCCAAATCAAAGCTGCATGTAAGTAAGTGTGGAGCTAGGGTCTAAATACCCATAGATATTTGTTCATTATAACAAAACAGGAAGAAATAATGCCCCTGTTTTGACCACTCAGAATTAGTTGGGTTCCTAATCCACAATAAAACTACAGGTTCTCAGGAGTCCTGTTGGAATTACTCTCAGCAGGTAGCATATGACACTGAGTGAGGACACAGATATTCATGGAAAGTATAAAATGGAATAGAGACATGGAAGATAATGATAATGAAGAAGATAAACATGAGGTTATAAGAACAGTTAAAATATGCAAGAGAGAGGATGCTAGGGTAGGACGGTGTCTTTCTGTCTCCCTTATTTATTATCCGTGAATGTCAACACATTAATGGAGGGATGTATGAGACCTGAGAGAAGTTGGCAATCAAAGCTGACTTTAACATTTAACTTCATTTGTAGATATTAAAATTATCATACAATAGGAACAAACGTTATGTTTGACATTCAAAAGAGGGCAAATTTTACAAACAGCAAAGAAGCTGGATGGAGACTCACTAGACATGGTATCAATACCTTTTTGCCTCTGGTGTGCACTGACAACCACAGTATGGGTTTTAATGACTGGTGGCCCTCCATCATGGTCCACCTGGCAGGTGAGTTCCAGATCCTCCTCATGAGAACATATGTTCACCAAGAACCATCTGGTCCAGCTGTAGGTTCCATCCTTGTTTATTGTGAGTGTAGAAGGTTCCTCTATCCGTGATATATTTCCATTCTCTAACCAAATCAACCGAAGACTCGAAGGGTAGAACTCCTCAACCTGGCAGGTGATATTTATCTGCTTCCATGTAACTGATGGCTGCTGGCTGATCTCCACTGTGGGAGCAACTGAAACAGCACAAGCAGAAGCTGAGACAGACAGAACCTAGACAATCAGATGCCAGAAGAGAGGCTAAAATTCGGAGGAACAGTCTCTAATGTAAATTCATCATGGGGAGAGGATGAGTATTTGTGGCAGAGTAGAGCCCTAAACGCAACTCTTAACACATAGGTGTACAGGATGAGTGTCATAATAAGTGACATTAATAAGCACAACATGTAGGTGTACTTGTAAAGCAATAACAACAGTAAAATTTATGAAAATATTAAGAATGAGGGGTGTGGTTCATAATGTGTGTAGGTATAATTACTTTTGTTAAAATAAATACAATTTCCTTTATGTGCTGATCACAGTCTATGATCCCCACTGTGTGCATGAATGTTTTATGGGAACTATGGACCAAACCATTCTGCACAGACATGAGCTTGAGTTGGGATTCAAAATCATTTACCTCGGATGATATCCGACAAGTTGGCAGTCACAAGGAGAGGGCCTCCTTGCAAGGTGACATGGGACACCTCACAGATAATTTGAGAGTGTATGTCCCCAGCACCCAGCACCACCTGGGCTGTGCTAGAGATACTGTAGGAGATGCTTTCTCCTTTGGGGTCCACAGTAGTTTGAAAATTGGAGACCTCATTTCCATCTTTGAACCACTTCAGTATGATGTTCCGAGGAGAGAAGCCAAAGCTCTTGCATGTGAAGCTCACTGTCTCCTCAAGTGAAAATCTGACTGCTGGGCCCAAGATAACAGGAGGAGATGGTTTTGCTATAAAGAAGCATGTAGACAAGGGTGTGATTATGATGCCACCTTTGATGACATAACACTGTCAGGAACCTTCTTAGATATTATGCCAATTGTCATTGTTTTCTGCAGTAATTGGGATCAATACCATAGCTTCAGCAACACTAAGGAACGGCTCTACTCCAAGGTCATAGCTTTACCCCAGCCACAGACATTAATTGTTTATCTTCCTCAATTGGTATTTTTTTTTGCCAGTGTTTTTCCTGATGCCTGTTTGGTACCCCTTGTTCTTTTGTCTCCACAGTTTAGCAAAGATACCCACCAGAAAATGAGGAAAAGCAAGGACAAGTAGAATTCTCAACCTGAGTAAAGGGAGAGAATTATCAATTTGTTTTGCATATTTTATCATCTGTTCCTGCTGCCTTCATCTGGAAACCTTGGAATTCTAGGGAAATCTATAGCAACTTAGGAAATAAATGATATCACAGAAGGGCCACAAAGTTGGAACCCTTCCTGGTTTCCCCAGTTCTTTTGCTTTCTCTCGTTAGTAGGTCTCATCTGTGCCAAGCCTGAATTTAAAATTGAGAGGTCTCTAGTATGCATCTTTAAATGGGTTTCAGTTAGGTTTAGCATGAGGTTGAAAACAGTTGTTACCCTCTGAAGATGAAAGCTAAAGGTAGTACATTTCCTAATTGTTAATTACGAAAGACACAAATATGAGCATGATGAGCCTGCAGAATCACTCCTTGGTTGAAAACATAAATGTGACTGGCAAGTATGAGGAAGGAAGTGTGCTATGTAGATGCCTTTTGGTGAAGTTATTATATGTAACAGCTGTATTTTGAAATATCATACATATTTGTATTTCTACATATGTGAATCCTTCTATAATGTCCTTCAAACTAGTATTGTAACCATGTGATATTTGAAGTCAAACTAAACTGTAGCACACCTGATGTTATAAGTTTTAGGGAAGTGATAGTGTTAATGTAATTTCCCCCATAACCTCATAGGGAATGGTATTATTAGGAGGTGTGCATTTGTTCGAGTAGGTTTAGCCTTGATAGAGGTAGTATATAAAGGTGGGGGTGGGCTCTTAGTTCTCCTTAGCTGAAGATATGTTCATTATGACACACGGTTCACTTTCTGTTACCTATGGATCAATGTGAAAGACTCAGAGTTCATTCTCCATCACTGTGTCTGCCTGAATACTGCCATGTCCCACCAGAATGATAATGAACCAAACCTATGAAACTATAAACCACCCGAAATAATGCCCTCCTTTATAAGAGTTTCTGTGGTCATGGTGTTTCTTCACAGCTATTGCAAACCTGAGCAATGGAGGTCAAGACTATGATGGAGAAATCCCCAGAGACAGATGAATCAAGCTCATGGAAACTCATGAAATCTGGATCAAGAGTTGAGGATCCTCCAAGGGAAAGAACTATGCCCTCCATATGTGGAGAGACAATTGTGAAGCTTGATCTTTCTGAGGGGCACCTGCCAGTATGATCAGGATCCATCCCTGGTATATGAGCTAGCTTGTTGAAGCAAATTCTATATGGTGGGATGCTATGGTGGGAGAGGCAGAGGGAGGTGGCCACCGAATGGGTAAGAGGGAAAATTTTCATTGGAATGTACAACTAAATTTAAGTAACATAAATAAATAAATGAACAAATAAATAAAATTCAAAAAGACAGAAATTGTACCAGGGACTGGGTGGAGTATTGTTGTGATAGGCATGGCCATATGCAGACACATACCCTCAGTCCTGTCTCCTGGAGATCACTGCACTACAGATAGCCTATAAGGACACTGACATCACCATAACACATGTGACTATAAAATTGATTATGGCTGTCATCATCACAGAAAGGCAAACTGAGGACTCCACAGAAAGCAAGGTTTTCTCACCCATGATGCCTCTAAGCAATTCTGCGGATAGTCATAGCACCCTCAAAAAAGGGTACAGGTATAAACATTTTACAGGAAGGGACACTGTGGTTCAAATTTAGAGTGAGTCATCCAAAGTTTGACAACCATGATGCCTGCTTTTGGGATAACTGCTGTGTCAGGTGATATACACAGGGGCCAGCCATTCCCTATGTAGGATCTGTGGTCATTACCATGCCACAGATGAGGACACTGAAGCTGAAACAGAGACTGTGCCCACTCCTTGCTGTGTCTTAGCGGTCATGCACTGTGCCCTCAGTTTTATTTACCACAACAAAGCAACTGTCCCCACTTCTATAGCCCTACCACTGCCTCTGGCTCTTTAGTAAGAACCTGACTTGAGGAATTCTAGGCCAATCCTTGTTCCAGGTAGCTCTAGACAGGTAGTTCTTGTTCCAGGGGCCCCAGACTCCAGCGAAATCTGCCCTTTTCCTTCTTCAATGAACAGACCACATTTTCAAGACTGGACTCAGGAAGAATCTCCATTCTGGGCTGCTGCTTAGAGAATAAGCTATGTAGGATGTACTGCATATATGCTATGATAGTCTATGAGGCAGGATACTTTAGAAAAACCTTGATTCTGATTCTCTATGTACCTCAAGCTCTTCTCTAAAGGGAAGAAGTGTCCAGTATCCTATAGCACATAATTAGGGACAAAATGATATAATGGAGATCTGGCACATAGCACATTGCTATTTTGTTCCCCTCTTTACATGTACTCTCTCATCAAGGATATCCTTAGGGCAAATGACATGGCAGATGAAATGTCACTGGAAGGATATAGATTGCATCTTATTGAGCCACTTGCTGGTTGGTGTTGCCTAGGCATTGCATTACTTCAATGTCTTTATTTGTGACATCTATCAAATAAGGATGAAGCCACACTCCCTATCACACTCCAGTGAGTGGTTGTGGGAAGACTTGCTACAACTGCACATGGGTGAGTCAAAGGTAATATCTTTATAAAGTCATTGACCCTGAAACTCAGCAAGGCTTGACCATAGTGCATGTGCCTTATGGTCAGAACTGTGGCTTTTTGAGATCATTCATTCTGGTACCACTTGTTTAGTGACAAATTGAAGCAAATGAAATATTCCTGAGCTGGGGTCTGAATTAGTGCATGTGTAGCTTCTGGAATATAATGCTTTGTTCAAATATGGAGTGTGGGTAGGCCTGACATGTGGGGTAGTTTTCCCATCACTACTGAACATTAGTATCTGAGCATGAGGAACATCTTGAAATCTTGGGTTGATGATGAATAGAAATGCTGTCTGAGTTTGAGAAATTCTGACTAAGCTTTTCTTATGCATCAGACTCCTAAGTGGAGATTCTGTTTCTTGCTGGGATAGCAAGAAGCTGGTCTAGAGTCAGATGTGGGTTTCAGGCCAGATCTCAGCAACAACTGCCTATGTGATCATGGACAGGACACTGGAAAACAGGCCTCACATCTCAACAGGACTGGGCTGGATAGTCTGACTGTCCTTCATGCTGTAAAATTCTCAGAATCAAGGTCTACACAGAAGACTTCAGGTATCTGTCTGGAAATTCAAAGTGAGTGTCCATTTGCCTCAGCTGGGGATTGGAGGTCATCTACATGGACACACTCACCAGAATATATGCCTTCATTGTCCAGAACCTTCAGTGCTTGAGAGAGTTGGTTCCAGACACAAATCATTTTCAAACAGATCTAAGGCAAAGACCTAGCTTGATCCCAGCATTCAAACCAGTTGAGCGGTTTCACAGGGAATGTTGGCACATCATTCTGAATGTTCTCAGTGTGTTGTGGATGAAGAGGGAATAAGAAAAACAAACTATGACCTGGCCCTGTTACTTTCTGCCATAATGTGTTCTTCCTCTTGGAAAGGAGGAGACACCATTTTGGGTAATGAGTTCCTGCTTGCCTGTGTCCTTATATCTCTGTTGACGTCTACTGTGGATCCTGGCTTATACTCGGGCCAGGGTTGGTTGGATAGAAAGAGAAGACTTGGTAGTGCAAATACACTTTGGAAGCATTATGTCAGTTCTAATTCTGTCAATGGACAAGGAAGTTGGCTCTCGGGGACTTTCTTCAGCCACTAGGCTAGGACAGATTGAAAAAGGTAAACACTGCTGGGCAGTCAGACAAGGGAATGGATTTACCCCAATTTACCAGAAGGGGAAACTCTAGCAAATAGCATGTTCTCTCTTCTCAGCTTCCTTGGTCTACTGTTTGGATCATTACCCCATGAGCATGAGGGTCACTTACAGGCTTGCTTTTCCCTTGTTGCTCACAGTATCTTGGACACATTTTGACCTGTTGGAGATATGAGGGATGAGGAGGACAATGCAGTACTCACCAAGCACATACAACACTGTGCCTCCCCCAGACTGAAGCTCCTTGTCAGTTTCTGCTCTGAGGAGTTTCACACAGAAGAATGTGCCAGCGTCACCAGGTGTGACATTACTGATGTGGATGGAAAAGTCCAGGTTGTTTCTCTTTGTGGGATCTGTAACATTTGTGATTCTGGGGAACTTCTCTCCTGTGAAACTATATATTAGGTGCCGACTCTGTCCTGTACCCCTGAACCACTTCACGGGGCCCACAGGGAGCAGAGAGGTCACAGAGCAGTTCAGAGTGACTGGCTCTCCAGCAGCAACAGAAACTGATTTCTCAGGCTGAATCACCTTCAGCTCCCGTACAGTTGCTCCTGTAGGAAACATCAGTTAGTGCTCATGATGATGGAAACCCACAGGCTCCTCTAGTTGTGATCAAATACTGTTTATTACTACAGCATAGCATTCACATGATCACAGTTACCCTGTCTTGGACATTTTAACACAAGGGTTTAACACATATGAGGAGACTGAACACACCCACACTGAGAAATTGTCATGACTCTGATTGAAGTGACTATTATGTTTGAAAATTTTCATTCGTTATCTAGTATCTATTTGTAATCATTTTCTGTGCATATGGCATGAGGCACTTCTTGTATTATATGTGATGACATGACTCTTTTAGACTAGTGAGGTGTAAATTTAAATGGTTTGCATGTTTATTGAGATGTACATTTGATTGCAAGGTTCTCTGGGCCAGGCCATAGTTCATGATGGTTTTTGCTTTAATCAGGTGGATTGATAATACCACAGATAGCTCCCAAACTAAAATAACATGCACCTTATTTAGAAAAATAAAACCTTGTTACAAGTTATTAGTTTTTAAAATATAATAATCTCATTAATTGATTATTTTTATGTGTGTGGTTATTTACATCTGCACATGTAGAGTGTCCAAGGAATCTAGAACAGGGTGTCAGATCCCCTGGAACTGAAGTTATTGCAGATGGTTGTGAGTCACCATGTTGTTGTTAGAACTCAACCCTGTTCCCTTGGAAGATTAACAAGTGGTCTTACTCACTGAGACATTTCTCCAGACCCAGCATTATATTGTAGTGGCATCTTTCCTTACCAGTGAACTTTGTCAATGCCCAAACCCTTTGGGAGTGGTTTCAGATACAGACATGACCCATTATAAGGTAGAGGAGGGTCTGGTTCGCACTGTCTTGGATTGTGGAGAGCAACAGAATGGCAGGGACTGAATTTTCTGGAACAGGAAGACAGTGGTGGTTATTTACTTTTATCTGTGTATGTGCTTCCCTAATAAATACCTATTAATCATTTATCTTGGATCTGGTGGACTCATTTAAGGATGATGTAAGATATTACTACAAAGCCAGTGGTTTGACACAACAGAAGCTATTTATTACATGTTTGGGAGGTCAGAAGTTTTAATTTTAATTTGTTTTGACAAGTTAATTAACATAGTGTCAGAGCACTTTGGTGATCTGGCAGGACTGCACTCTACTGCACTGTACTATAATACTGGACCAAGACTATACAACATTCATTTGAGATATGAACAAAATAAATGAATTTTATTTTTCATTTTAGAAATGAAAAGCACCGAAGAAAGTCAAGAGTTTGAAAAGGAACCTATGAACATAAATTTAGAGAAACTGTAAGAAGAAACCAAATGGAATTGGGGTGTAGAGAAGTACATAACTTAGCAGTTAAATGGATAGCATCCTTGGAGAATATAGCAGGTTACAAATAATCTAAAATATTTGAAATGGATACAGTAACATTACTCAGCAATACAGGGTCAGGGAGAATAGAAAAAGAAGAAATTGAATAATATGGAGTATAGGGACAAGATTGTTGGAAAACGTTGTTCAACACCTTCTTGTTTTGATAAAATATAAGAACTATAATTCTAACACACTGAACTAAATCAGTGTGAGATAAACTCAGAGACCCACACCAGTACACACTGGAATCCAACTGACAAAAGCAGAGTAGTCACAGAATGCTGAGAGCACCCCGGAGCATGATTCATTTCATTCAACATCAAAAGGATATGATCAGAAATGTCATAATCCCTGAACTGAAATCCTCAATTTTTTTCTCATGTTCATAGAAGGAAATGAAGAAAAAAAAGCCTTTGGGTAATCCTTAGAAAGGACCATACATAGTGTCAATAATCCTGCTTGCCAAGAGAAGAGGGAAAACAAAGGTCCCTAGAGAAGATCAAGAAGAATTGCTTATATTCTACACATGAAAGCCATAACCCTAGTAGCTCATGATGTGGAAAAGGGTCTTTAAAGATATAAACATCAATTAAGGTCATTCAGATGAATCTTAAAGAAATGGAGAAGAACCACACAGACAGCATGAGGTAGGATAATGCATGAAGACAGATGAGGAAGGTGCAATTTATAACAGGAGAGGCATCATGCAATAACGTAGTTCAATGGACATCATGGGCCCTTGATTCCATCCTCCAGAACTGTAAGGAAATAAATATCTGTGGTTTTGGTCACCAGCCTGTAGTACCCTGTCATGTCAACCCTAGCAACAGAACACAGGGATTGGTAAGACCAAATAAGAGTACAGCCTCTCAAAACATCACCACTCAGTGATATGAATGAGGTCAGATGAGAAGGGAAGTGGAGGACAGAGGACAACATGAGGAACCTAAGAGAGAAGGAATGGTGGCTGAGCATTTCCAGAGACACTTCACCCATAGCCCTGTCGCTGGCCTACATGTCAGCTTCAGTGTGTCAGTAAGTCAGCAGACAGTGATGAGCATGAAGCCAGACCATGAGCTACTTTGAAACTGACTGGATTGCTCTGATGTGACTCAGAATGACAGTGACTTCAGTGTGATTCTACTGCAAGGTATTTTTGTCAATGGGTGAACTCACAGAGCAACATTTATGACTCTGCCTATAGAAAAAAAAAACAATATTTTGAACTTCACTCCTGTGGCAGTTTGGTGTTTGCCTGAAGTCCTTGAATTATATTAGCAGCTGTAGGCAGTGTTAGGGAACTGATTCTGTTCCTGGGACATACTCACCTGTGAGTCCCAGAAGCAGGTTCAGCAGTAGGACAGTGTAAAGACTATGTGGCCAAGGGTCCAGGTCAAGCATGTTGAGAAAAGAAGAACTTTCACAATGTAGTTTCTGTGCTGCTGAGATCCCGGTTCTGATCTGCAGAGAGAAGGAATGCTGTGGGTTTTTCTGCCTAAAGAATTTGTCAGTGTTATGAAGAAACAGGAACCAACTGGTTATTGAGAAATAGAGACACACTGTTGCAGGCAGCTTCATGGGAGAAGCAATTTATCATGAGTTTTAGAGGGATACAGATATGCCTAGGAAAAAATAATCCTTCTTTATAACCTTTACTAGATCCTCTTGGTCTCAAGACATCTTATCTTAGTAAGTCACCAATTGAAACCCGGGGCAAAAGGATGTTTTCTAAACACTTAAGTTTAACACCTCAGATGTTGTTGCTTTGCATCCTGTCCTTTCACAGCCTCATGTAAGAGTTCTCAGTTAAGCCCATATGATGTTTATAAGAACAGCTTAGTGATGGAGTAAATCAGCTGTCTTCTGGGGATGACCCCTTGGAAGTCCTTCACTGCTAGCCTGGTAAATGTATTCTAAGTGAAGTTATAGAGTCTACCATGTAGAATCTGTTAATTGTTAGTAGTAATTATCAACTTGACACAGATGAAACAGGCTGCAAAGGATATCTAATGCAGACTATTTGGATTTAGGATTCCTTTTAGACAGTCTGTCTAAAGAGCTTGTCTTTAGTTAATTGAATTGGGATAACTCCAATTTGGGCAAAATTATTTTGTGAACAGGGTATTTTGGAGTATAAAGTGAGAAAGAAAGCTGAATACTAGCAGGCATACACTCATTCATAGCAACCCACTCTTTTATTGGGCTATAATGTCACTCTGTGCTTCAAATTCTTACCACCTTGAATTAATTTATTGCAATGTTGAACTGTAGTTTGGAGATGTGGGCTAAATAGATCCTTGTTCCCTTAAGTTTCCTATGCCAGGACATTTTATCACAGCACCCTGATTTCTTCTAGAGAGCAAATGGTAACACTTCATAAATATATGCTTAGTGGAGGATGAAAGAGTGTATCCTACTGAGAAGGGAAAACATGAACTGTTACTTGAGTCAGGAAGAACAGGCTGATACAACAATGTCCATAGTCTGTTCCAGATAAAAAGAAGATATTTCAGTTTCCATTCTGTACAGCTAGGAAATAGGGAGAAAGAAAGGATAAGTGCTTTCACTAACCACAGATAAGATGCTAGGAAAAAGAGTAAGATAGCCAAACCTTCAAGACCAGATCTTCTCTCTACTCCAGGTGAAATAGTCTTTGCTGTGGTGTTTCAGTGAATGTATGATTAATATTTGCTGTGAAATTGACACATAAATATAGGAACTAAATTGCCATGCTGGCCCATGATCACATATTTGCAGCATTCTCTCCATTGCTAATTATGGAGGGTGTAGCTGCTTTGAGTAAAGCTATTCTAGGCAGGTGACTGAATAAAAAAGAAACTGAAGCCAAAAATGGTGGTACATGTCTTTAATCCCAGCACTCAGAGACAGGTGGGTGAGTCTCTGAGTTCCAGGCCATCCAGGACTGCAAATGGAGAACCCATCAATAAATAATAATAAAAAATTATGCTTACTTTCATTTTAGTTAAATATTTGTATTTTTATCACTTGTCACCTGACCCTATTGATGTTTGATTTTCAAAAGCAATCACTAAGTCAAGACAAGAGAGTGTCAATGGAAGTAAAACAGCCAGTAAGGACTTTTAAGATGTCACTTTACTCTTTCTGGTTGGAAGGCTATGCAGACCAATAAGGCAGCACAGATGCCTTGGCAAGACTAGCGAGGCTACACTGATATATTTCTTCTTAAATGCAATGGTGTTGTGTTAGAAGAATATGAATGTCAACAGTCTTGTGTAGACATTCTCAAACTTTGAAAACATTTTTGAATCACATTAGGACTAGACATGAATCATTGCTATGCCATGGTATCAGGTATGAAACAAGTAGGGAGGCAGAATATGTTTGCATGATTGACTGTGTACTCTTTGTGATCATTGTATTTATTCTGGGAAGATTATATATTCATATAGCCAGACAGTCATATGGTTGTTAAAGAAGAACATGCCCTTCTGACATCCATATCTCATACTGAGTCAACCAAACACTAATCTTACCTTTTTCTAAGAGAGAAGTTACTGTATATTTTTGTGTGTAGTTAAAATATTGAGTATTCTTTATTCTGTAGCAAAAGGTTACTAATCAAATAATTGGTGTGAACTATTGTGCTACTGTTAAATGAAAATTTAAAACCAAGAGTAGAAACTGAGATGACATTCTACCCAGTAAACGAACTATTATAGGAACTTGGAATCTTATCAAGATGTGAATTAAGTAGGAAAGATGTCTCTGGGACCCCCTAGAAGAGACAAATTTACCCAGGTAAAATTTCAATATAAATATTTGTGTTCCATGAAATAATACAGAATTATCTTCAAAAAAGAAGCTGCATAGTATACTAAGCTATCTTACTCTTTGGCAAATACTCATTACTTTTGATTAACATTGTAGAAAAGTGCTATTTTCTGCCAAAATTTGTGGCTCATCCAAGAGAAACACTTTATGAAAATAATTCTCAATAGACATTGTATATGTGGAAAGTGTCAATATAACATGAGCCAATAAGAAAAAAGTCTAAAAAGTCATTTTATACCATATATTTAAAGGCACACTGAATTTGTCTTACTTTGGTATGTTGAATTATACCTACTTTGTATATTTATGATTAAGTGATACATTCATATCATTTAACACACTATGTATTATGTTCGTTTTATAAATTGATAACTAAGAAGCACTCTGAAGTATGGCACACACAGACTTACGCCTTTGATCTTACCTCATCATCACCACCACTCTTAGTTACTCTAGACCAACCTCTCCATAACCCCAGCCCAGCTCTCAAGACTACATAGATGCTGGTATTTAATATCTTCACTAATGTTTTGAAAAGTTACTTAGAATGCAATATTTTTAAAAGAAAACACTAGGACCCAATGCAAAAATGTTCATGTGGAACATTTGTACTCACTTGACAATTATCCCAATCAGAGAGGCTGAAATTCTTCAAGATTCTCATGAGTTTTCCCTCTGCCACTCTTCATATTCTTTCCCACAAACACAAGTGAGTACTCATCAAGCTTGCACTAAGAAAGATAAAGATGGGTTTTACATGATTTGAGCTTCAAGGTAACATTGCTTAGGGCTAGGTTTATCTTATCAACACCAGTTTCTAGGATATTTGCATTTCTGTAGCCCTGGATGATACTGCCTCAAGAATACTGGGCTTGAACATTGTACTGTGGTCAGAATCTGCTGAAACTTAGTTTTCCTTTAGTATCATTTCCTCATCCCATGCCTCAGCTGTACTTTGAAGAAATTATTGGCACATATTAGTGTCAACACAGTGACTAAAATAATAATATTTTGAATAAGAAAAATGGTAGCTTTATTGTACCCTGACTCAGTCAGACCATATTTATAAAGGATTCATGATTTAAAATGCATTGCATTCCAGAAGAATAAAAACAATAAAACAAACAAATAAAACAACAAAAGAAACAAAAATGTAGGTTTTTATAAAAGGTAACTCCTGAAGACTGGGAGATATTGATGTTCAGGAGACTTACACGAGGCCTAGAACTATGATGCCAACATCTGATGGGATAACTAATGAAGAAGTGAACAATTTTATTTACACTGTGGCTTTGTGTTAGATGAATCCAGTAGAAAGGCATAACTGTTCAAAGATAGAGTGAGAACATTAAGGAAGAAATTATTCTTCCACCTCCATCAGTAAACAAACAAATGTGGGTGAGTTGTTCTGTGAATGCGTTGTAATTCTGATATACCACAAATATGGTTCTTTTTACTTCTACTTTGAACATGAGGCTACAAAAAAAAATCTGTCCATGGCCCATGTTGTGGCAGAGGGCTGTTGTCTGCATTGACCATGCTGAGGATGAACCATACCCTGTTCTGATGCCATAGACCTTGTAGAAATCTGTGGTGTGAAATTTTGTAGAAACTAGGCTGAATTCCATTATCAGTACCACTGTTGAGTGTAAAGGACACTAGTGGAATCTAGTTTTGCATTGGTATTGATGTCTGCAGAGTCATAGTGTATAAACAGGGACATGGAAGGTTTCTATGACAAGCATTATCTCACTATCACCCCTAAGAGAAACAGCCTAGACAGAAAGCCATCAGAGAGAACTCTTAAAAATTGTGGAGAGGGTGATGAAGTATATAGATCTCTGTAAATGGAGCTCTTATTTGGTCTAAGTAATAAAACCCTGGAGTCAGATATAGAGGAAAATGCTGAGGGATCAGAGAGAAGGTTCAAGCTAGGAGAAGAAGGACCTTACCTCCTTAGCATCTCAGCAGACAAGAGAGAAAGTTCCTGTTTCTCCCTCCTTATATACTGTTTCTGTCCTTCTATTTCACTTCCTGTATGTCTCTACAAACATCCAGGTCTCTATGGTTAGCTAGAAGCAAGCTCCAATCTCTGGCCTTCAGACGGCTTTATTTGTACAAACAAGATATCACCACAGATCTCTAGTGTTGATGACTTTCTGTTGGTGGTGTAGGTGAGGAAAGACTCAGTTTCCTTTAAGGGACTGACACTGGGAATTTGACCATGCTCCAGTACTCACAAACATGGGCAATAAAAATTTCAATTTTTTCTTCTTCCTTTCTTGGTGTGGATGAGTTCAAAAGTGTGGGAGACATACCTGGGAGGACTGGGAGGTGAGTATGTTTGTGGTGCATGATGAAATATTTCTGGAGTGCCCACCTGTAAGATCCCCAGAGGATTTTTCTACAGGCAACACACAGCCATCACATTCTCCTAGGAACCATAGGGCAAATAAAACCAAAGAACAAAACACCCATCCCCAAAACCGGGACTTGATATCAATACCTAGAATTATAATCTTCCCAATCCCAGGTGCCTAGATGCCAAGTTAAAAAAAACAATCAACAACAGCCAGGAAAATATGTCTCCACTAGACAACAATAGCCCTACCACCACAGGCCATGAATATTCCAACATAGATGACATAGGAGTAAAAGACCTTAAAACAACCTGTATGAATATGACACAGGTATTTAACTGGGAAACAAATAAATCCCATAAAGAATTTTATGGAAATTCAAACAGTAGAAGGAAATGAAGATAGCCATTCAAGAGCTGAAATTGAAAACAGAATCAAACTGAAAAAAGTCTAGGAATGAAAATTTAGAAACTAGAGCAGGAACCACACAGCCAAACTTCACCAACAGAGTACAAGAGAAGGAAGAGAGAATCTCATGCCCTGAACACATAAGAAAAAAAAAGTTATAGACTTCAAATAATATTAAATCTATCAGTATTCTGATACAAAACAATCAGGAAATCTGGGATACCATGAAAAATTAAAATCTGAGAATAATAGAAATCAAAGAAGGAGAAGAAACCCAGGTTAAAGGCACAGAAATTACTTCCAACACAATCATAAAAATTTTCCTAACCTAAAAAAAATGATAGCTATCAAAGTATAGGAAACATACAGAACACCAAATAAACAGGACCAAAATATAAAGTCCCCTTTGTACATAATAATAAAAGTACTAAATGTACAGAAGACAGAGAAATGTTAAAAGCAACATGAGGAAAACATCAAGAAACATATCAAAGCATACATTTTATGACTACGCCTAATCCTGATTTCTGACTCTCATGTCAAGAGGGCCTAGAGAATTGTGCTACAGACTTTAGCACACACAAAATGTCACCCCAAACTACCATATCCAGCAAAACTTTCAATCATAAAAAATTTAATGAAGCATTCTGTGACATAAGAAATTTAAGCAATAATGATCAGAAAATCCAGCACTGCATAAGATTCTAGAGGAAAAACTCCAACCTAAAGTGGTTAACTGCACCCAAGAAAACATAAGGAATAAATAATCCCAGTATAAAAGTCAAAATAAGGGAGCATGCATGTGTGCTTGCACACACACACACACACACACACAGAGAGAGAGAGAGAGAGAGAGAGAGAGAGAGAGAGAGAGAGAGAGAGAGAGAACAGCAACAAAACAATAGGAATCTACTTTCATTGATCTTGGATAACGCTCAATATCAAAGTTCTCAATTCCCCAATTAAAAAAAAAAGACTAGCAGAATAGAAGCAAAAATAGGCATCATCCTTCTGTTTCATCTAAGAAAAAAGTCTTAACTTCAAGGTAAATATCATCTCAGGGTAGAAGATTGGAAAATACATCCCAAGTAAATGTATCTAAGAAGGAAGCTGATGTAAAGATTTTAATAGCTGAAAAAAATCAAAAAAAAAACTAATCAGAAGGCACAGGGGAGGATATTATATATCCACCCAAGAGAAAATCCATGAATATGAAATTGCATTACTTGTGATCTATGCCCAGACCCAAGGGTAACCATTTTTATCATGCATTGACCCTCAAACATTGATAGTTGGGGAATTCAATACTAAAAGATGGGTCATTCAGACAAACTAAACAGAGCAATGCTGGACCTAGTTGACATTTTCAACCAAATAATCTTAACAGACATTTGCACAACTTTTCACCCAAACACAAAAGACTATACCTACTTGTCAGAATCTCATGGAAATTTCTCCAAAACTGACGACATACTTAGACTCAAAACAAATCTCAATAGATACAAGAAAACTGAAATAAAACCTTGCATTCTATAAGACCACCATGAGCTAGTGTTTGAAATCTACAACAGAAACTAGACAAAGCTTATAAACTCATGGAAACTTACAACTCCTTATTAAATGAAAAATAATTTAGGAGCTGATGGGACAAGAGAATCAATTTTAGCTCAGTCACTTAATTTCAGCTGTATAATTTCCCAGGTTAGTCTCCAATTGACTGCTAGCTTTCTGTCAATGTGGAAACATGTAAAAACATTACCTCATGTATAATGTGTCCTTAAAAACAGGCATAGATGCTAGCAGCAAGGACACCAGTCAAAGAAAATGATCATATCTCAAGACAGGTTCTCAGGGCTTCATTGCTAAGCTCTGCATTATTTTTAAAGCTCAGCTACTCCTAGAAGAAATACATAGGATATACCTTCACAACATGTGAGCTTTTCAGATGAGGAGGGCACATGCCATTATAGGCAGGAGTTGCCATATCTTGATCATCAATTATATAATTTGTAGGATTTTCCCTATAAAAACATTCTCTATGAACCCCAGAGAAAGTAGGAAAGAAGGAGGACCCTAAGAGAGAGACATACCTGGACCCCCAGAGAATGGAAAAGGGACAAGAGCAAATTGGAAGCATAGGAAGATGTGTGAGGAAGGCAGCAGAAAGAGGAGAGAGATGGTTTGTGTTTCTAAACTCAGGAGAAGCTTGGATACTCACCAAATGAAAAAAATTCCCTGAATAGGAAGTTGCAGTTCTTGCCACTCATAAGCCAAAAACAAGGACATCGAAGTACAGAAAAGTAATACAAGTGGTTGGAACATGAATTACTAAAACTGGAATGTTAATACATTTTAGAAGGAAAATAGAGTCTAGTCTTTTGCTCTGGCTGTAAATTTGTCTAGTTGTATTCTTGAAAACCTTCTTGATGGAAAACAAACTTCTCAGTGAACAGGTTCAGAAGTGAATTTCAGACTCAATCCTTGCACCTGCATGTTTCCAGCCAGGTGTGTTTCTGTTTCCCAATGTTAAGACTCCCAAATCTTGAAGTTTTCAATCCCACCCCAAATCCTTGCCTCTGCTTTAGCTTATATTCAATATCCGACCTCGTTTATTTGTCTCTACTACCTTCTGCAGGCTTCTCTGTCCTGCATGGACATATGTGAGAATCTTCTTTCTAGAAAAACTCTTGTTAATCAATTGCCAAAATAATGAATCTAAAACTCACATCAGTTCCTGCCACTGCCTTGTTACTCACAGTAGCTCTTGTTCACTCAGAGTGAAAGTTCAGGTCCTTGAAAGGAGCAATTAGCTGTGTCCTATTGCCTTTTCCATGCTTCTGCTGTCTTTCAACAAACCTGTCTTCTGGATGGCCACATGGTTTAGTTTAGCACCTTTTGTTAATTTTGGTCTAATTTCTTCTTCTCTTTGTTTACCTACACTACACTTTCAATTTCATATCCCACAGGTGCTTCTTTTATCAGCCAAGTATAGATTTTTCCCCTTAATGTACATTATCTTGTAAGTTATATTTAATTTACACATTGACTGATTACTGTCATTTTCTATAGTAATATCTGAGTTCCACCTTAGCAATGACTCTGTCTCTTTTGTTCACCAATGTAACACATATCTATTGATCTTCAATATTTTCTGCATCATGTTCAGTGTGACATTCTCCTGCATCACTGATGTCCATTTTAAACTGATGATTTAGGTGGAAATCGACAGAAACTGAGTTTCCCAAGTAAATGGCATTTTTAAAGGGAAGCTATTTGCATGCAAATAGGAAGTAGGACATCCAGGAGAGGAAAGTCAAAACCACTTGTTCCTGTTTCACCCTTTCCCACAAACATTGGCTGTCACTACAAAAAGCCCATGGAGAGATAATACTCTCTGTGTGATGGCTAATCTCATTGGCATCTCTATCTATCTAATCAGGGACCTTGGAGTCCTTTGTGCTACTGTTCCTTTACCTGTGACAGGATTTGACAAGAGTAACTGTGGTATATCCTCACATGAGTTAGAGCCAAGAGTATTTCCAATTCTCTCCAGAGTTTACGAAATTTAAAACATGTTGCTCAACCGATTTCCTGAAACACAGTGGCTCCTATGAACACTGGATAATCTGTAGACACATGGAGCTGGGGACAGGCAGTGGAACTGGATTTCTCTGTAGAGGTGCAGCTTTAGATAGATAAGGACAACATACAGATATTGGTGTAATGAGAGTTTATTGTGCTAGACTTCTCTTTCTGTTGAAAATACTTGGGGGAAAATATTGAAAAAGACTGACCCTTTTATCTTGTTGTTTCAGAGTATTCTGTCCATAATCACTTGGCTCCATTGCAGTGGATTCTGGCTAAAACAGAGCCTCTTGCAGTAAGAACATGTGACGGACTGATGTTGCTCATCCCAATGGTAGCAAAAAGATGAAGAAATTGATGAGAAACTTGCAGAACCTTCAATGGCACATTCAAAGAGGCACACATTTCCACTCAGGCCATATTCCCTAAACTTTGGATCATCTCCTAAAATCATTTCACTTCCTGAGGAGCAAACATTAAACCATGAGCTTTAAGGTACATTAGTCTTGAAGTATACTCTTTGTGTTGAGCAACTCCCCAGTACAGAAGCAAATCCCTGAGATAAATCAAGTAACAAAGACAGGAGTTTTATTATAATTCCTGGCTTTAGAGGCTTCAATCCCTTGGCAGTCTTGTAGCCTTGGTGTCTATCAGAAGATACTCATCAGATAAAGACAGTGGTGAGGCAAAGCATGGCTTGTCATAAACAAGAGAAAAGGAGAAAGCAGGGACTCACAGTCCAATTCAAGAGTATGCTTCCAGGCAAATAAAACCACCTATTCTGTCCTTTTAAGATCTGACAATATTCCACCAAGTCACCATCACATGGCCATTGAGGTACATCTCAGGTAGTGCCTACAGCATTGCTGTTCTTAGTCTTTATATTTTTTCTTTCATTCCCTGGACACTGGAGGGAAATCCAAGACATAAGTGGGCAGAATGGGTTTGAGGCAAATTTAATTGTAGTAAAAGAGAAGTTTGCTTCCTATAAGAGATTGAAAATAATGAGGCAGTGAGATGACACTGAGTTATAAGGAAAAGGAAGTTGCTGTCTTATGTGGGTGTTATGAGGTTTAAAGGATTATTTTATGTAAACAGTAGAGAAATACATGTAAAAATGTATCCCTGTGTGTGTGCCAATATTCATACATAAACATGCACAGATATTGGTGTGCACACTCAAGACACATAGAAGTAGGTTCTGTTTTGACAATAGAGAATATTATTTTAAGGATTCATTGCCATTTTCAAACAAAAAGCTCTCAGGAAAACACTTGGCAGAATGAGAGTGTCAGATACACCATTGAGAAGAATGTTTAAATTTTAACTGTGGATATATGACAGCTGATCATGGTTGTCCACTTGATGGGACTGAAAATCCACCTTGGAGATTAGTGATGTCCAGTACTGAGAGGTCTGGAGATCATTCACATGTGGGGCAGCAAATAAGGAGGGCACTCAGCTTGCCTTCTCGAAGAAGTTATTTTCTTTTTGTTCCTGATAGATTGAGAAGCCTGAGGGGATCTGCCCTCCCATACATTTTGCACATCTTTCTGACATTAATTTATACTCAGAAGCCTGGTGGCCAAATGTGGTTAAAATAAGATAAGGGACGAGTAGAAGTAAATATGTCTTGGAGTTGCACTGGTGTTACAACTCAATGGTCATTATGTATTTAGTACCTCGGAAGCAGTAAATTCAATCCCAGGCTCCAGAAAAGAGGTGAGATATGAAGCAAGGAAGGAAAAAGGAAGAAAAGCACAAGTCTCAAGGTCAGGGGCTTAGATTTAAATCTTAACCTTTTCAACTAAGGTGAGTGATATTCACCAGGTTAAAAGCAGTAAGTGCTAAGAGCTGTGAGTGTGTGGTGTGTGTGTGTGTGTGTGTGTGTGTGTGTGTGTGTGTGTGTGTGTGTGTGTCTGTGCGCACGCGCGAGTGTGGCCAGGTCTCATGTTGTAGTGCTGGCATTGTGTGCTGTGTAAGTCTATTTGGAATAATGTTAAATGCTAGACCCTGGCCCTCGAGGTAATATAATAGGCCTCATTGTTGAACCACATTCACTGCAGTTTCTTAATGAAATTGCTTCCTGGGACTAGGTATCACTTTGCTTACTCCTTCCATAACTTGAAGACTCAGCTGGATGGAGTCTTAGCCTTGTGGCACCTTACTAGACTTCCAATGCAGATCAAGGGCCTTCTCTTCAATGTTGTTGAAGTCCTTGAAAATTCTTGCCTTTTCCACCAATTGACTGCCATATCAAACTACCTACTCGTCTTTTTCTTTAAAAATCACACTGTTAATTTCTTCTTAAGCCCACTTGTTTTTCATTGTAGACATGAATGAAAATTCAATAATAACCATCTAATAGAAGAAATATTTTGTCTAAGAAATCAGCCCATTTTTTTCTTAATTCTGCCTTACTCTCTTTTTCAGAACAGGAAGAGAGTGTGGGTACCCTTGCATTTGGGGCATAGATGTTCATAACTGAGACTTCATCTTGATGGATTTTTCCTGTGATGAATATGAATGTCCTTTCTCATCTCTTTTGATTAATTTTAGTTTGAAGTTTAATTTGTTAGATATTAGGATAGATATTCCAGCTTGTTTCTTGATTCTGTTTAATTGGAAAATCTTTTCCCAAACCTTTACTCTAAGGTAACATCTTTCCTTGAATTTGAGGTGTGTTTCTTCTATGCAGCAGCAGGATAGATCGTGATATATCAATTCCGCTAGCCTTTGTCTTTTTTAGACAAATTGAGTCCATTGATATTGAGGATTATTATTGACCAGAGATTACTAGTTCTTGTCAGTTTTTTGTTGTTACTGTATAGATTATTTAAACCAAACATGATACAGAGAAGAGACTGAGATGGCAGCTGCCAGGAATCTTTGTAGGTTACAGATGCAAAACAGCTATATGAGTCTTTGAACCCACACTTCAGTAACAGACAAATCAGCTGCATAAACACAGAACATGAGACACAAAACTTTTCACCGCTTTTTGCTTGTGTTTCCATTTTAAACACTCATATGTTACAACTTTACATTTAAGTTACTACTCCACATATGTATGACAATTGGCTAAGAATGTAATGGTCCCACCCCTCCCTCTGACATAAGTAGACACTGATCTGTAACACAGAACATTTCAGTGGGATACTAAAAAAAAACTTAACACATAACACAGGAAAGAAAAAAAAAGATCCTTATGAATCAGACTAATACAGTGATCTTCATGTTATGTGAAGATAATGGGAAGTGGGATACCAGATGTCAGTGGGTCCTAAAGTCTTAAAAGTTACATTCCCTTCCTCCAAACAAAAAAATAAGCTTTACTAATTAAAAAAAAGGAAACAACATTATAAGGCCCTAGAAGAATACCATTCTTCCATATAATAGATACAGAAGGTAGCAGCAGAGCAAATGTAACAAGTATTGGCTTGGTTTTCAAATATATATATTTGTGTGGACTGTATGGGTACTAGCCTAGCCTGTAGGTGTTGGTCTTCCAGGCCTGAACATCAATAGCTACTTCTGCTCCAGGCCCAGCCTATAATGGACTCTGCTTCCAGCTGTCTGTCCGTTACTACCCAGGGCGGAGCTCTTGTATTCCTTTTACTACAGCAAGGTTCCTGATTCATTTACATGCTCATATGTTCCGGAAGAACATAGGAAATATCATCCCATGGGTGATGATACAGCCCCTGCTTCAGCCTCTTCTGATCAAGATAGTGCCCAATGAAGCCCATACTCCTTCCCAGCACAAAGATGCCATTGAGGGCTCCAGTGTCAACCTATTCATCAGCCTCCTCCCGGGTGAAGGAGCCACAGTTCCTAAGCATGTCCACAAATGCGACGCCAATGAAACCGTTCACATTCAGGATAAGATTTGGCTTCTTTGAAGTGGTGATCTTCTCCACTTCCAGTGAATAATCGAGCAGCGAGGTGGCGAGGAAATGCTGTTTGACAGTCTTTGAGGATCTCCACTCGCATGTCTGGGTTGTTTATCGATTTCACACGGTGGCCAATGCCCATGATGAGTTTTCCTTCCTTCTTCATCTTGTTCACAAACTCCATAGAAATAATGCCACTGTCAAAGGCTTTACTGAACATCTTCGCTGCTGCATCCAAGGCACCCCCAAACCAATCTCCAAAGGTGAGCAACCCTGATGAGAGGCTGGAGACCAGGTCCTTTCCAGCCCGAGCAGAGATGATGGTGTTGTGGGCTCCAGAGACAGCTGGCCCGTGATCAGCTGTCACCATCAGACACATCTCAATGAACTGGCAGGAATACTTGGGCAAACTTCTCTGGAACCAGAGGAGGCCGAGGACGCCACCGATGCCCATCTCTTCCTTGAAGACCTCGGTGATGGGCATGCCTGCATAAATGAGTTCCTGTCCTTGCTCATCACAGATGCTGGTTATGAATGAGCCAGGATTTCGGATCAAACCCAGCTCCCTGGCCCAAGAACAGTCTATGGGTAATGTTGGAGGTGGCACTTCCTGAGCAGGTACAATGGCTCCTTTGGCCACAAGATCTTCATACAATGACTGAATGATTTCTCCAAGTTCGTCAAAGCTGTGGGGCACAAACACTCCTGCCTCCTTCAATGCCTGGTTCTTGGCTACAGCGGTTTCAAAAGCCTGGTTGGCACAAGCTCCAGCATGGCCAAATTGGACCTCAGAGGAGAATATGGTGGCACATGTCCCAATGCACCAGAAGACCACTGGCTTGGTGAGGCAGTCCTCTTTAATGCCCTGGCAGATCTTGTACTCCTCTGTGCCCCCTATTTCCCCAAGAACTACAATCATCTTGACTCCTGGAGTGTCCTGGTACCGCAGCTCATGGTCCATGAATGTGGAGCCAGGGTACCTGTCCCCACCAATGGCCACACCCTCATAGACACTGTCTGTGGTCCGAGAGATGATATTGTTGAGTTCATTCGACATGCCTCCAGATCGTGAGACATAGGCCACACTGCCTGGGCAGTATAGTTTGGAGGCTAGGATGTTGTCCAGCATACCACCAGTACTTCCAATCTTAAAGCATCTGGGCTTGATGCCCCCAACCGTGGCTGGCCCAATAATGGTTACTCCCTTCTGGTCAGCCTTCTTGATGAGCTTCCGTGTCAGGGCCTCAGGGATGCCTTCTGCTATTATGGCTATGGTCAGGATCTGTGCATAGCTCATGGTCTCCATGGTGCTGTCATAAGCAGATCGCAGGGAAGCGAAGTTGATCAGCACATCTACCTCCGGGTGCTTTTTCATGGCATCAGCCATGTTCTTAAAGACAGGGATTAGAATTTCTTTGTGTCCCCAGTAAAACTTCTACTTTTGATCCCCAGTGAAGGGGTAGACGATAGCAGCCACTGAGGGCTCATCTCAGGAGCACACATAGTCGAAGTCCAGCATGCCTTGCACAGCCCGCATCTGCATGCCCCACAAGATAGCCTTGGTTATGGTGGCTGAAGAGGGTGGCACTCTTTCCTTGCAGGGATCTTGGACTTGGGACTGAATCTTGGGGCATGGCTGGTTTGGCTTTCTTTGCAGGAGCTATTTCATCAGCTCTTGACTCAGAAAAAGACGCTGTCCGGCTAGGTGCTGGAGTCGATGTGCTCCCACTGGCATTAAGGAGGAAGTTGGCAGTGTGAGCTGCTGTGGGTGGCTAGCTGCGAATGGGCCTGTGGTCCAGGGTCATGCCCACAATAGCCCTCATGTGAGTTTCTGTGCCAAAGACATGGATGGGCATTCCAGTGGTCTTCCCAACTTCTCCCATCACTCGTAATCCCTCTTGATAGTTGGGGCCACCCCTTCGGACAAAGATTGTGACCTCATGCTCCTTCAGAGGACCCTGGTAATCTCTAATTGCTCTCACAACACCCTTGAAGGTGGCAGCCACATTGGTGAAGTTTGCGATGCTGCCTCCAATGATGAGGATCTTGCCATCTGGGTGCTTCTCTCAAGTCATAAGTGAGAGGATGGTCTTAGCTTAGTCATAGGTCTGCTCTTCACTGGGAGCACCCAAGTACTCCCCGTAATTCGCCAGCTCAATGACGCCTCCAAGATCACAGATGGTATCACTGTACACATTGGAGGCGCCACCCCCAGCAACCATGGTCCAGATCTGCCCCTTGGGGTTCAGCAAGGTCAGCTTCAAGCTTGCCCCACTTTTGGCATCCAGGTCGGCAATGTAGGCTTCCTCTGGATATGCCTCACGCCCAAATGGGGGAGGGAATTCTATATCACCCCACTTCACTTTGCAGATGTAGTCAGCCATGCCATCCACCTTGGCAGCCAGGTCAAGGATGTAGACATCATCTTTGGTCACCACAAGGGGGTTGATCTCAAGGTAGGTAAAGTACAGATCCTCATAGAAATTTAACAGGCCAGAGATGAAGCTGGCCAGGATTTCTTTCTTGTCTTCAGGGGTATGGACCAACAGGCATCTCTTAATGTCCTCAGTGTTCAGCTTCTCATCCACACCTACAAGCAGATTCTGGGCTTTGGCATCCACGTCTCCCACATCCACACCCCTTCATGGTGGAGCAGGACGTAGTCTCCTTCCTGGGTAGCATAGATGCACACATAGAACTCCTCCGCCTGACTGTGGAAAGTTCTTGAGGAAGTCTTTAGCTTTGCCGACGGTGGCCTCATGTCCCATTCGAGGTTTTAGCCAGGATTTGAATCCATCCAGAGTGAGGTTGACCCCAACTAGGCCAAGCTTTCCTCGACGTTTGGTCTGGCTTAACTTAACTACCAAGCTCTGGCTGAGCAGCCAGGGGTGGTCCCGCAGCAGACGTGCCTAGTCAGTGTCGAGAGTAACCCAGGCATACTTGAACCGGTTCTGGATGGCTGAGGTGGTACAGATGTACTTGTAAAGGAGTTCTTTGCCAGTCTGCTCTGAAATTGCCTTGGCTGACATGTCTGCAGAGGGACCGGGTTTACTTCTTCGAGAAAGCCCGAGTGCGGCTCTTTGTCCACAATCCCCAGGTCACCCAAAATCTCCAGATCGCTCCAGCCCTCTTGTCAGTTTTTAATTTGTTGTTTGCACTGGTATTGTGTACATTTCCCTGTGTTTTTGTAGGTGTAGCTAACTTCCTTGGGTTGGAGTTTTCCTTCCAGTACCTTATGTAGGGCTAGACTTGTGTATAGCTATTGTTTAAATCTGGTTTTGTCACAAAAATATCTTCTTTTCTCCATCTATGGTGATTGAAAGCTTTGGTGGATATAGTAATCTGGGATGGCATCTGTGGTCTCTTAGTTTAGTTTTAGTTTCTGCATAACACCTGACCAAGGCCTTCTCTCTTTCATTGTTTCCACTTCAAAAAGTTGGGTGTGCTTTTGATATAATATGGCTTTTTCTTTGAATCTCTAAATATTCTCTCCTAGTTTTGTATGTTTAGAGTTATGCTTATCATGTGGCAAGGGGTGAGGGACTTTTTGGGGGGTCCAGTCTACTTGGTGTCGTGTAAGCTTCTTGTACTTTCATAGGCACTACTTTCATTACATTGGAAAAGTTTTCTGCTATGATTTTGTTGAACATGTTTTCTGAGCTGGAGTTCGTCTCTTTCTTTTATCTCTATTTCTTAGGTTTGGTGTTTTCATGGTGTCCCAGATTTGCTGGATATTTTGTGTTAAGAATTTGTTGGATTTAACATTTTCTTTGATGAATTAATCTGTTTCCTCTATTATATCTTCAATGCCTGAGATTCTTTCTTCCATCTCTTGTATTCTGTTGTTTATGTATACATCTCTAGTTCTTGGTGGTCTACTCAGATTTTTTACTTCCTGAATTCCTTTGGTTTGTGTTCACTTTATTGCCTCTATTTCAGTTTTCAAGTTTTGAACCATTTCCTTCACTGTTTGATTGCTTTTACTTGGTTTCTTTAAGGGATTTATTATGTTAGTCAGACTTTTCCCCCATTTCTTTAAGGAATATTTCATTTCCTCTTTAAGAGACTCGATAATTTTCATAAGGTTATTTTTTAGGTCACTTTCTTCTGCTTCATCTGCATTGGGATATTCAGGTCTTCCTCTTGTAGAACAACTATTTTCTAGAGGTGTTGTATTGCTCTTTATGTTGTTAAGTATATTCTTGCACTGCTGTCTATGCATCTCTTCCTCCCATCTGTTCAGGTGGAGCCTGTGATTGAGAGGGTCCTTTTTCCTCCAACTGATACAGTTAGTGGTTGTGGTTCCATTTATCATTCCTTCAGCAGCAGGTATGGCAGAGCCTCAGGTGACAGCTCCTCCAGGAGGAGGTGGGTCTGAGATTCATGTGGTGTAGGGAGCTGCAGAATACTGCACGCAAAAGATGGCGCCGGTTTCCGCCCTCCGCCAGCCCAACGGCGAGAGCTCTCTGTGGTAAACAACTCCAAATTTGGTTAAGGTCATGTATCCTCTTAATTCTGCTTGGAGACAACCTATCCTGACGCGCCACCTAGGGTTAGGTGATTGGTAAATGTAGACTATATCAGGCCCCGTCTCCCTCGACCCGGGGCCACCGCCATTATACACTGTAAAAGCAAAGAGGTTCCCGATTAAACTGTGTTGAAGAAGATTCCTCGGTGTGGCGTCTTTCTTGCTGGTCAAGGGTGGATGCCACAAGTGGTGGCCCGTACGGGGAATTCAGAACTTCTCACAGTTGGGGCGGCGCCCGGTAAGTTCCCAAGGTAAGTGGAACTGTAAAGTCCGCAGTGAATGCGGAGATAGGTCTCCAGTAAAGGAGCACCAAGGTCCTCAGGAAAGAGGAGATAGGTCTCCAGTAAAGGAGCACCAAAGCCCTCGGGGAAGAGGCAGTAAAGTCTCCAGAAAGGAGCAACACTGTTCTCGACAAAAGCGAACCGAAAGTAAAAAACCTCGCTTCTGCTTTAACTTGCAGAGTGAGAGTAAGTTAATGGACCCCGCTATTATAGTGGTTATTTGGCTGCTTTTTAACATTGCAGTGTGGGCTTTTGTTTTCTGGTGGTGTTACCCGACTTGCACACCTTCGGAGCGCGCTAACTAAGACAAAAGCACAATGGGATCGTCACAATCACATCCAATTTTTCTGGCTCTTCAAGAGCTACTTCATTCTAAAAATTTAAGGTTAACTAAAGCCACATTACAGAGATTCCTGAATGAATGCGACACCATTGCACCCTGGTTCGCAGCCTCGGGCAATCTCACTGTGGATAGTTGGGATAAATTAGGAAAAGACCTGGTTTTTGCCTGGGAGCAAGGAACGTTGAAGCTGAGTGTTCGCGGTTTGGCGTCTGGTGCGCAGCTGTTTAGAGGACAAAGGGGGAAATAAGAAAGCTATAGCAAATGGACAGGCTGCCCTTGAAATGCTCCAAGAAGAAAGATCAGAACGGTCAGAAAGTGAGAGAGAAAAGGAGAAACAGAAAGGGGATAAGAAGCAAGTCTATCCTTCTCTAAGAAAGTTGAGGAAGGAGTTAAAAGAACCAGGAGAGGATTCAGAATCAGAGCAGGATATATGTGAGGATGAGGACATCCTGGAGGAAGAGGAGGAAGAGATTATTGAGCTCATGGAAAAACATTCTTTAAAAGTATCAAAAAAACAGCATCCTAAAATGGCGACTGTAAAGCAAGGGCACTGCCCTATCGCTCCTCCCCCCTACTGCTCAAAAGAGGAAGTAGGAGGTCCTGGTTGCTCCACCTTCTGTCGGAAATGTGGCGTGTGGTTCTCACTGAGCTTTGGGTTACTCGACCACTGGCTTATCCAGTTTTTACAGATGGTAACCAACAGAGATATCATGAACCAATTGACTTTAAAATAGTCAAAGATCTGGCAGAATCAGTATGCACCTATGGGGTGACGGCAGCGTTTACAATTGCCCAGGTAGAAGCACTCAGTCGATTCTTTATGACACCCAGTGATTGGACGAATTTGGTAAGAGCTTGCTTATCACCAGGACAATATTTGGATTGGAGAGCTTTCCAAATTGAGTTTGCCAATGATCAAGGTGCGATTAATTGCGAAGCTGGTGATCAATATTGGGATGTGGACATGCTTCTTGGTCAAGGACGTTTTGCACAGCAACAAACAGGATATCCTCCTCAAGTGTATGATCAGATTAATCAAATAGCCATTAGGGCTTGGAGGTCTCTGCCTAACAAAGGTGAGGTCAATGGAAATCTTACAAAGATATTACAAGGTCCTATGGAACCCTTTTCAGACTTTGTGGCAAGAATGGTAGAATCTGCAGGAAGAGTGTTTGGGGATCCAGATGCTGCTATGCCTTTGATCAAACAGCTGATTTATGAACAGTGTACAAAGGATTGTAGGGCTACAATAACTCCATATAAGGGTAAAGGCCTTGAAGTCTGGATGAAAGTCTGTAGGGAGTTAGGGGGCCCGCTGACTAATGCTGGCCTAGAAGCTGCTGTGATGCAATTAACTAAGAAAGGCGGAGGTTCAGGAGCATGCTTTAAATGTGGCAAGCAAGGGCATTTGAGAAAGCAATGCCCCGAGGGAGGAAACACTAAAGTCAATAACTCTGCTCCCCGCCCTAAGCAACCTGGCTTATGTCCTAGATGTGAAAAAGGAAATCATTGGGCTAAGGATTGTAGATCAGTAAAAGACATCAGTGGACAGCCTCTTGTTCAGGGGTATGGAGAGCCTGTCCAAAAAATGGATGACGGGGCCCACGACCCCAGGGCCCACAAATATATGGGGCCATGGAAGATCAGAACCAGGAGCAGAGTCCCGAAACCTGGCCCTCTCTTTGTCATCCGAGGGACCGAGGAGAGCCACTACAGGCTCCGCAGGGCTGGACTTACGCTCCACCACCAGACTCGTATTAACTCCCAGAATGGGGGTCCAGCTCGTTGACACTGATTTTAAGGGACCCCTTGAGCCTGGCACAGTAGGCTGGTTTATAGGAAGATCATCTGCACCATTAAAAGGTTTATGAATACATCCTGGAGTTATAGATCCTGATTACATGAGTATAGTAAAGATCATGGTAGAATCTCCTAGAGGGATTACAGCCATTTCCCCTGGAGACAGGATAGCACAGCTACTGCTTCTGCCAAGTTTGCATGACAAGTTTCCAGCACAAGTCAGAGAGAGAGGAGAGGGAAACTTTGGTTCCACTGGATCAAACTTAACTTTCCTAGCTTTAGACCTTGATCAACGTCCAACCCTTGAGTTAATAGTGAATGGTAAGAAAATCTTAGGCTTACTAGATTCTGGAGCTGATAAGAGCATCATTGCCACTAAAGATTGGCCCTCTGGCTGGCCCATACAGGTTTCTTCACAAACTTTACAAGGTTTAGGCTATGCTAAGGCTCCTGATATGAGTGCTAGACAATTGCCTTGGAAAGATCAGGAAGGGCATTCAGGGCCATGCAACCTTATGTGTTAGACTTACCAATTTCACTATGGGGAAGAGATTTGTCAAAGGATATGGGTTTTAAACTCACAAATGAATACTCAGAAACATCTCAAGGTATCATGAAACGAATGGGATACGTCCCAGGCTGAGGCCTCGGGAAACATCTGCAGGGTCGTACCAGTCCTATTATCCCACAACCAAGACCAAAGAATCTAGGTCTGGGTTTTTCCTAGGGGCCACTGAGGGAGGTATTCCTATTACCTGGAAAACAGAGGAGCCGGTATGGGTTCCTCAGTGGCCACTTTCCTCTGAAAAACTGGAAGCTGCTAAGACTCTAGTACAGGAGCAGCTGGATCTGGGGCATATAAAAGCCTCTGTATCTCCATAGAATACTCCTATTTTTGTCATTAAGAAAAAATCTGGTAAATGGAGACTGCTTCAGGATCTTAGAGCTATTAATCAGCAGATGCAAATTAAGGGCCCTGTACAACGTGGTCTTCCACTTTGAACTTCTTTACCTGCATCATGGCCTATCATCTCTATAGATATTAAAGATTGTTTCTTTTCCATACCTTTGTGTGCTAAGGATTCAGGGCATTTTGCATTTACGCTGTCCTCTTGTAATCATGAACAACCTGATCTAAGATATGAATGGATAGTGTTGCCACAGGGGATGGCCAATAGTCCTACTATGTGTCAGTTGTTTGTAGCAGAAGCAATTTCTCCTGTGAGAGTCGACTTTCCAAAGATTAGATGTGTTCATTATATGGATGATATTTTATTGGCTGCCAAAGATGATAAAACGCTCAATAAGGCATATACAAAATTGGTAAAATTGCTTGAGATGCATAATTTAGTCATAGCCTCAGAAAAGGTACAAAAGGACACTGTTGTTAACTATCTAGGGGCTAAGATTCTCCCTCATACAATTATTTCACAAAAGATAGAGATTAGGAAAGATAATTTAAAAACTCTTAATGATTTTCAAAAGTTGTTGGGAGATATAAATTGGATAAGGTGTTATTTAAAATTACCTAATTATGAGTTGAAACCATTGTATAATATTCTCAATGGTGATTCAGCATTAGATTCACCTAGGCAGTTAACTGCTGAAGCCAGAGAAGCTTTAAAGAAAGTGGAGACAGAATTACAAAATGCCAGCCTTAAACGGCTAATAGAAAATATGGATATTCTTTTGTGTGTGCTTCCAACATTCTCCCAGCCTACAGCTTTGCTGTGGAAAGATGGTCCATTACTATGGATTTATTCTAAATCCTCCCCAGGAAAAACTATTGAATACTATCCTGCAGCAGTTGCTGACTTGGCTCAAAATGGGATACAGCAATGTATTCAATATTTTGGTAGACTACCAAATAAGATCATTACCCCTTATACTGCTCAATAAGTTAAGATACTTTGTGGAACTGTGGATGATTGGGCAATTCTTCGATGTGGATTTTCAGGAGAAATAGATAATCATTATCCAAAACACCCTCTAATGTCATTTTTTAAAGAGCATCCAGTCATCTTTCCTAAAATGACTGCAGCAGCTCCTATTGCTGGAGCTACAAATATTTTCACTGATGGATCCAAGACGGGCTGTGGAGCCTATTTGATAGAGCATCAGGATCCAGTGCAATTTCAATATCAACCTGGCTCCCCCCAGATTATTGAATGTAAAATTGTTCTTGAAGTGTTTAGAAATTGCCCGTTCTCCTTTAATCTAATTTCTGATTTGGCATATGTTGTGAATGCTGTTAAGGCCCTGGAGGTTGCAGGACCTATCAAACCTAATAGTACAGTTTGCAAACTCTTACTGGAGTTGCAAAAGTTGATCTGGCATCGCGACCAGAAATTTTTTATACAGCATATTAGGGCTCATACCAACTTGCCTGGACCTCTATCAAAAGGCAATGAGATCGTAGATCTCTGTACTAGAGGGGAATATGTATTTTTTGCTTCCTCTATGGAATGAGCATGGCAATTTCACAAACAATTCCATGTATCTGCAAAAACTTTACAGCAAAGGTTTCAGCTATCTCGAGCAGAAGCTAGACAGATAGTATTGAATTGTCAACAGTGTATAACCTTTTTGCACCCCCCTAGTCTGGGGGTCAATCCCAGAGGGTTATTGCCCTTGAAGATCTGGCAAATGGACGTAACTCATTTTTCAGGATTTAGAACTCTTAAATATATCCATGTGTCTGTGGATACCTGTTCAGGCATTATCCATGCCACCCCTATGAGTGGGGAAGAGGCTCACAATGTCATTGGACATTGCCTTGAGGCGTGGGCTGCCTGGAGAAAACCTAAGCAATTAAAGACTGACAATGGTCCTGCTTATACAGCTCAATCTTTTACCTTTTTCTGTAAACAGATGGAAGTCCAATTAAACCATGGCCTGCCTTATAATCCCCAAGGACAAGGAATAGTTGTAAGAGCTCATCGCACATTAAAAGAATGTTTATTAAAACAAAAAGGAGGAATAGGCTATGGTAGAACACCAAAGGAACAACTATCTTTGGCTCTCTTTACTCTGAATTTTTTAAATTTGGATTCTCAAGGCCTTTCTGCTGCCGATAGGCACCAGACTCAGGCACCTGCTCAGAAGGGCTACGTAAAATGGAAAGATATCCTTACGGGTCTATGGCATGGACCGGACCCGGTGTTAGCATGGGCGAGAGGTTCTGTTTGTGTTTTCCCTCAGGATCAGCAAGACCCGGTGTGGATTCCAGAGAGACTAACGAGGAGGTGCAACAAACAAGATGAAGCCTCCGATATTGATCCTGCTGCTGACCTTGACAACACCGTGGCTGATCCAGGCCAGAGAACAAATCCTGTGGGCCATAGCAAAAGCGTGGCCAGTTCACTTGCCTGTTCATAGCACGTCTAAAGTTTTGCCTGTTTTCTTTTCTACTAGTTGTGAATTGGGTTTGCCTTGTGTCAATTTAGATCCTGACACTGCCCAGTATTCAGCCACTAATATTTCTCTCAATGGAGCATTATGCTTCTCCCTTATTAATAATTCTAACCCATGCATTTGGTTGAAGAATGGTTCTGTTGGCAATTGGCTTGATCCCCTTACTAATAACCAGATCTCGAGTACTATGCTCACTGAAGCCCTGTCTCAGTTTAGTACAGGCGCTAGTTCTGGCTCTGGCACTGGTACAAATGGGACCAAAGATGTAAATATCACTACATTTCTGATGCTGATGGAGGGGCTCTGACCCTCAAATTCATGCTTTAGTCAAGAGAACTCCACTGCTCGACAAGTCTTGCCTTATTGTGCTCCCAATCGAGGCTATCCTCCTCATTGGACGCCTTGTCAGAGTCTGGACCACAAACTTAAACAGATAGCTCCAGGTTTTGAATTTACTCCCCCTCTTGGCAAGTACCAGTATAACCTAACTCAGGGAGGTTCCCAAAGAACAGGTAGTAAAAATACCTGGTTTCAATGGGTACTCTCCAACGAGCGTGGAGCATTTACTTCCCTTGAACCTTTTGCGGTTCTCCAGAATCTCTGCATAAGACTTCTTAATGTTTCTGGTACAAGGGATGAGAAGGGACCTTCTCTTAAGAATCTATCAATACATAAAACTTTGAATAATCTCACTGTTCCAGCTAGCCCAGTATGTTTGAAAGCTCCTTTTTTCTTTCTGCTCTCTAATGCTACTGATGCTACCAAAGAAGTGATCTCATGCAATTCGACTGATGTCTCTTGCATTGCTAGCCAATGTTGGAATGGTTCTGCTAATATAGCAGTAGTGATGAGGATTCCTATGTATGTTCCTATTCCGGTCAAAGTGGATACAGGAACGTTTCCCATTACGGAAATCATCAGAACCAAACGGGATTTTGGCATAACTGCAGCATTGGTTGCTGCCATTACCCTTTCTGCAGCAGTGGCTACGACTGCTGCCATTGCCATGGCTGCTCAGGTCCAATCAGCTGAGACAGTCAATGACATTGTGGAAAAAACAGCTACAATATTAACTACCTTGAGATCTATTGATGGCCACTTGAAAACTGGCATTCTAACTGTGAACCAAAGAGTGGACCTGTTGCAGGAACAGGTGGATGATTTAGTAAACTTAACTTCCATAGGATGCATTCATTCCTTTCCTTCTTTGTGTATCACCTCCAGGATGGCCAACAATTTCACGGAGAACAGCAACCTGAGTTGGCAGCTGAGTGCCTACCTTCAGGGAAATTGGAGTCAACAGTTCGAGAACCTGACAGACACCCTGACACAACAGATTATTGCCGTGAATGCTACACGCCTGAGCCTGCCCCCTGTTAATACCCTCTTAACTACCCTTAAGCGAGCCTTTAGTTTAGTCAAGGAATGGACTGGAGTAGGGGTTATGTTTTCCATGATGCTGTTAGCCATTTTTGTTTGCTTGTGGTGCCTATGCAGGATCAGGAAGTCGCAAAAATCCCAAGCTGCTATGTTGGTACAGGCCTTTGCTGCTGTGGAAGCAGGACAGTCCCCTCAAGCATGGTTATCCATGCTGACAGACAAATAGATGTCTGTCTCGCCCTTGCTGAGTGAGTGATGCGTATCTGAATCAGTCATGCTCAATGACGGGCACCTACCCTCTTGCTGAGCGAATAAGCATACATGTGTTCCCTTCAACCTAAGACATGAGCCTGTGAGGGCGACACAGTGACTCTTTGACGGGTAAGATAGGGACACTGGGGTTGAACCTAAGACAGAGATGACTGAAATCTGACAACAGATAGATACTGCTACTCCTATAATATTAAAACAAAAAGGGGGAACTGTAGGGAGCTGCAGAATACCGCACCCAAAAGATGATGCCGGTTTCCACCCTCCGCCAGCCCGACGGTGAGAGCTCTCTGTGGTAAACAACTCCAAATTTGGTTAAGGTCATGTATCCTCTTAATTCTGCTTGGAGATAACCTATCCTGGCACGCCATGTAGGGTTAGGTGATTGGTAGATGTAGACTATATCAGGCCCCATCTCCCTTGACCCGGGGCCGCTGCTATTATATACTGTAAAAGCAAAGAGGTTCCCGATTAAACTGTGTTGAAGAAGATTCCTCGGTGTGGCGTCTTTCTTGCTGGTCAAGGGTGGACGCCGCAATGTGGTCAGTCCATCAGGTATAGACAGAGCCATGGCTCTGGTGACATTCCTCTAAGTGCAATCTGCTCTGTGGCTTTTTTGGTGGCTGATGTAGCAGTGTATCTAACACAGAGGATGGCACTGCATGCTGGCTGGGACATAGGTGCTCTTTCTAAGAGGGACTTCCCAATATAGTTTCTGGAAGCCACTACTGTTAATGCTTCTGGGCTGGTGCTGGGGACAGGGCTGCCACCATGCTCCCCCCCAGTCTGATGCTTATGGGCCACCACAATGCTCCCTTTCTCCCAGACACATCCAGGATGGGGCGTGGGTCACCACATGCTCCATATTTCTTTGAATCTCCCAGGCCAGTGTTTGGGGCTGCTGCCATGCTCCCTCTCTCTGAAGTTTCTGGGCTGGGGCTGGGGCAGGGGCAGTGCTGCATTACCTGTCTCTGACATTTCCTGGCTTGGACTGGGGCCTCTGCCATACTCCATCTCTATCTCTCCAGGATGTATTCTTTACACAATTTCTTCAAATCTGTGTCTTTGCAGGAAGTTCATAAATTTCTAGAATGATCATTCAAAGTCTCATAGGTCTCAAGTCTAATAACATACATTTTTCTGTCCAATAATTTGTATTATTAAAATCATTCTTTTTTAACAGGATTTAAATATGAATCTTTGTAAAATGCTTAATTGAAATTGTTAATTGAAAAATAACACATTTATAAGCATTAATATTAACTTAGTAATATAAACATTATAAAGTATTGTGATTTAAATTGTTTTTTATGATTTTTAAAAAGTAGATTTGAAACTATCAGTAGAACAAGAAGACTGGACACATAAATTTAAATTTGAAAAGGAGACACATTTTGATATGAGCGAGGAAAACATCTGGACATGCTGGCATACACCTTTAATCCCAGAAATCAGGAGGCTGAGGAAGCTCTGCCTTTTCTACAAAATGAGATCCAGTATAGGTGGGGCTTTTACACAGAGAAACCCTGCCTTAAAATACAACAAAAACAAGAACAAAAGTGACGAAAACAAAGAATTACTATATAAAACATTAAACTTGCATTTTACTTAACCATGTTGGTTTAGATATTACCATTTTCCAAAATAATATACATTTAAAACCACTCTGTGCTGAGAAGAGATAATTTAATATTACAATGGCAGCATTTCCCATTATATATTACATTACTATTCTGTTGAATTTGGTTGCATAATTCAATATTATCTTCTGAGGCATAGTAAAAAAATTACCCAAACTTTGTTTTTCCTGTGTAAATCATATACTATCAGGGTCTTGTGCAGAAAGTCTTTTCTTTTACCAATGAGTTAAGTTCATACCATGCACTTTTTGTATTATATTATAAATGTATGTTCTTACCTTGAGAGACTTAATACATTTGGTGTTAAGTTTTGTTCAGGGTGAGAGAGCAAGATCGACTTTCAGTCTCCTTTACATATATCTATCCAGTTGTACATCTCCATGTGCTGAAGATGTCTGATGGGCTTACAAGCTTATATATGAGACCTCAATTCTCTTCCATTGATCAATTTGTCTCTTTTTAAAAAAAAAAATGGATTCTGTATTTTAATGGAAAAAGTAAACAATTTTGTACAGAGCACAATAAATGTAGAAACTTTTTTATTCTTTAATTACTACTCATATTTACATATCCATGCCCCACCATTCTCTTGCCCTCCCATTCATCCATGTTCCCCACCAACCCCCCAACCCACCCCCCAACTCCTCCAAGGGATAGTGAGGCCCTCAATAAGGGACCTTCAATGTCTGTCATTTCATTTGGGGGAGGGCCTAGGCCCTCCTTGCTGTATCTGAACTGCAATAGTATCTATCCCTCCATAGGGAATGGGCTCCCAAAGTCCATTTGTGCTCTGGGGTTAAAGACTGACTCCACTGTTAGAGGTCCCATAGACTGTCTTGGCCTCCTAGCTGGTACCCACATTCAGAGGGCTGTTGCCCCAGCTTTATGACTAGGCTTTCCATGCTCTCACTAGGTCAGGTCAATGGTTTTTGCAGGTTTCTGCTGCACCGTTTTGGCTCCTTTGTTCATCCCTCCTCCCTCTCCACAACTGAATCCCAGGAGTATGGTTCAATGCTTAGTTGAGGGTGTCTGTTTCTGTTCAATCAGCTACAGGATGAAGTCTCTAGGAATGGTAACCAAGGTAGACATCAATCTCATTATAGGGGGAAGACATCAATGGCATTTTCTCCACCACTGCCTGGATTCTTAGTTGGGGTCATCCTTGTGGATCCCCTAACTTTTCCCCTGTGCCAGACCTCCCTCCAAACCTGTACTGTCTCCCTCTATCAAGGTATCTTCTTTCTTGCCCTCCTCTATTCCTCCTCTGTCTCAGTCCTCTTGTTCTCCTACCCCCTCCCCTTTTTCCCTTCCTGCCTCCTTCCTTTCCCCCCAACTCTGCTCCCACTTTGCTCAGGGGTTCTTGTCCTCCTCCCCTTCTTCAAGGGACTATGCAATCTTTTCCTGGGGTCCTCCCTGTTTCCTACCTCCTCTGGCAATGTGGATTATAGACTGGTAATCCTTTAAATGTAGAAACTTTTAGGAGAAATATTTTTGTTTAAAATTTCTATGGTGTTTAATTCTTCCTGATGTTGATTGTAACTTGAAATTTCCATAGATCAAAGTGTCAAAGTGTCAAAGGACTGACAACCAACTGTAGTGTGGATGCTAAGGATTAAACCCTGGTCCTCTGACAAAGCAACCAGTATTCTTAACCACTGAGTCATTTCTATAGCCCCCTGAAAATGTTAATTTTTCCTACATTTTTTATTTAAATTAGAAACAAGATTGTTTTACATGTCAATCCCAGTTCCTTCTCCCTCCCCTCCTCCCCTGGCCCCCATTAACACCCTACTTATCCCATACTATTTCTGCTCCCCAGGAAGATTGAAGTCTTTATGATGTATTTTCATTATAATTGAAAAAAATCATCTTTTTTCTGGTACTAGGTAAAACCTAAATTGCCTTGTATGAAGCATGAAATTTACTAATCCTAAGTATTAGCACCAAAGAGAACTAGTTTTCTGTTACAAAAATCATGTATTTTAAAACATTGTTCGTGGACTAACTTATCACAATCATCATTATTTTTATTGGAAGCTTCTTGGTAAGATTCTGAGACTTCTCTTGTAGAATTTGGTATATCATCCATGTCATCACTCAGCAACAATGGGAGGACAGAAACCAGATCTATGTCATTATCATCATCAGTGGAATCACATCTGCCTTGAATAGGAATGGGCCTGGTGTTGTTGTTCATGCTTTGGCTGAAGTTATCAGTTGTATATGCATCATGAACAGTTAGGTCAGCATCATTAGCAGGGTCCTCAGTGTCACTAGGGCCACAGAGAGGAAGAGATTCTGGATCAGTAGTGAGCTTCTCATTCTTGCCTTGAGCAAGAAGACAAGAATCAAGAGCCAGGTCATCACTGGGAAGAGGATCCAAGGTGTCACCAGTGTGTGACCAGGATCAAGCTCAGTGTCAGTGTGTAGTTGGCAATTTTGCTGCTCAGGGTGAACAGCAAAAGCAGTGCGAGAGTCAATTCATCCTTGCAATCCTTGTCCATCTCACTAGCATGTCCAGTGTGCAGGAAGTAGGAGCTGGCTCAATATATGCAGTAGCTCACAATCCAGCAATTCTATGCTCAAAAGAGATAAAATGGGGTACATACAGGTACTCTGACTTATTTTTCCAATCCTTAAATAAAAATTGAGAAGTTACTTTTTGTTAAATATTTTATGATTTTTGTTCATTTTAGCACATGTGTGTGTCGAAGGCCAAAAGGGGCCTCATACTGAATCAAGAGTTAATCATTGTTAGATGACCAGAATTGCTTCGACTACAAGATGTTTTTTCCGGTTAAGCTGCACAATACATGTTGCAAAATGTTCTCCCTTTTCTCAGAAATAGCTGCGGTTCGCTAACAATGGGACCATGGGCTAAGATTTACCTTGCCTCTATTTCCTCTTGAAAATTTTCCATTCCTCCTGCTTCCTTACCCCGCCCTGAGTAAAAATCCCCTGCATATAAGCAAGCTTTACCTTTCAATAAACGAGACCTTGACATTGCACAGACGGACTCTTGTCCTTTCTTGCGCCGCAAGGTCTCTCTCCTCTCTCGCCCTCATGACCCCTTTAGGTGACAACCCCCTCGAGACCCGCGAATAACCTGGCCTGCTGGACGGGTCATGTGTGCTTAAGTCACAGTCTTGGTTTTCGTCCCCAAATGGTTTTTGCTCAGTCTAATTTTATCATTACAGAAACTGATATCCTGTAACTTCCTCTTCCTTTCTGCTTAAGTGAAAGGCTCAAAGGTTTCAGAAACCCCTGAAGGAGACATGCTTACCGTTCTGCCTTTCTGTCTTCTGTTCTTTGCTGCCTAGCATAATCATCCTCTGTATACTTGAAAGATAGTAAAATGAAAGGACAAAAGGTGTCCTCTTCAAATATCATGACCTGGATTTTCCATTGTATCCAGATTAATGCTCTGTGACAATGAGGAGCTTCAAAAATGAAAACAACCTCTCCCTTCTACTCTATATTAGTTCTTTAATGTCATTCCAAGAGAACAGATTATTTTCTCTAGCAATGAGTTGCTCTAACAAACATCATAAGAGCTTAAGTGAGAATTTTCAAGTGAGACTTGAAGAAATAGGTCTCAAATCAACAGGAAGGGTTTTTAGAATTAGGTGTTTGGAAATTCAAATCATTTGTTCTGGATTCCATTTGGTGATGTATTAATACAAGATGTTCTGAGACCAAAAGGGTACAATATAGAGTCCAGAGTTGGAGAAGGGCTTACTTTTCCTAGACTTATGTGAGTTCCTCTAAAAATGCATGATAAATAACTCCACCCCTAGAGATGCCTGGAACATGGTCTCTATTTCAAAATAGCCAGTATGGTTCCTGTTTCACCATAACACAGTCACATCCTTTATTCAGGATAAGGCACATTACCTCTTTTCTCTGTAGATCAGAACTTGGTATCTCACCAGCACAGACACTTGGCTGAGCTAGCTCATTAGCTCTCAACATGTTTGGCCTTGACAGAGGGCCACACACTCCTCACAGTGTCCTGTGGCTAACTCTACTTCTGGGACTCACAGGTGAGCATATCATGGGAGTATATCCATCTCTCTGCCTCCTTCTATTTTTGCCAATGGAACTCAAGGACTCCAGGTAAACACAAGGACTGCCATAGGAGGAAAGATCAAACCTTATCTGAGGGCCAACAGCCAAAGTCCTCAGCACTGCATTGGGATTGTATCAGTTGTGAAAGTGGACGGAATTATCCTCTCAGATAATGCTTCAGAAATAGTCATTTCTAATATTTTATCTGATGAAATTCTTCTCAGAAGAATTCCACTTAAATCACTTTAACTCTGAGGCCCACCAGAGCCAAGAAGTCACTTGCAAAGCAGCTAATGGAACTGCTTGGCTCCCAGCACCAAACTCTCTGCTCATTTCCTGAGACACTGAGCCTCACATCCAGGAAAGTAACAGGAATATGGGTGAAGTATCCCTAGCAGTGCCCAGCCACCATTCCTTCTCAGTTAGGTTCCTCATTCTGTCCTCTGTCTTCTAGTTCCTTCCCCATCTTAACTCAGTCTTCCCACTGAGCGCTGCTGTTTAAGGCTGTACTATTATTTTCTTGTACAGGCTCCTTTGTTCTACTGCTAAGGTTGCCATGACAAGATACCACAGGCTGGGGGCCAAAACAATAGAAATTCATTTCCTCACAGTTCTGGAGCCTGGAAACTTAGAGATGAGGTGTCCACAGAGCATTTTTCTTCCATGATGCCTCTGTAAATTGTACCTTCTCCTTCATACATGACCCTACCTCAGCTTGTCTATGTGGATCTTCTCCATTTCTTGAAAAAAAAAAAAAAACCAGTCAGGTTGGCTTAATCACCACTCAAATGACCTCATTGACCTTTACCTCTTTAAAGACATTGATCCCAATACAGTCACATTATAAGGTATTGAATTATGGTTTTTACATGTAGCACATAAGCAACTCATGTATAACATGTCCCCACACATCCTTGGTCTTCTTGATCCTCTCTGGGGACCTTTGTTTTCCTTCTACTTGTGGCAATCAGGATTACTGACAATGACTGGTCCCTCCTCATGATCACCCAAAAGTTGTTCATCCTCATATACTTCTTTAGCCATGAAAAGACCCTTGGCTTCAGGTCTATGTTTAGGAGTCCTCTGGCTCCCCACTTTGTTTCAGGTGTTATGATATCTAACCTCATAGAAGTCTAACTTTTACAATGTCCTCATTACACTAACTGCACATCAGATGAGCAGTAAGCGATGAGTGCTACTGAGATCTTAGCACTTCCTGGCTCTTTATTTTTTAATATTCTGAAATTAATACATAATTACATCATTTCCCACTTCTCTCTCTTCTGTTTCTTTCAAGGTCTCTCTCTCTCTCTCTCTCTCTCTCTCTCTCTCTCTCTCTCTCTCCTCCCTCTCCCTGCCTCTCTCTGCCTGTGCTTCTCTTTCTTTCTCTTACTCACACATACACATCTTTCTCAGTCTACCACTCTTTGTCCCTCTTTTTATGTCTCTGTCTTACTCTTTCAAACATGAACACATAGACACACAGAGAGACACTCTCACACACACAGATTTCTAATTATATAAATATGACTTGCTCAGGTATGATGTTATCTAGACAAAAAACAAGACCAAGAGACATGCTATCATTGAAGGGGAATATCTCAATGAAGGAGATTGTGTGTTTCTGCTGTTTTCGTTTGTTTTTTTTTTTCCTTCATCTTCCCATCCTGCTTTGCTTTATTGCTGTCTCCCTACCCTGATTTTCTGTCTTCCTACAGGCTCCATAGCCACAGGACAGTTGGTGGGTTAAGAGTTTTAAACAGTGGTTTTTACTGCATCTTCTCTTATTACTGCTTGATTTATCTTAGAAATTTGCTTCAGTATTAGAAAGTTATTTAGTACTAATGTTATGCTTTGAGTCAGAAATACATCCCAAATTTTGTTTATTAAAGCCTTTGTTCCCAGCTGATGGCATGATTATAAGAGATTATTGGGTGATTAGAAGGGAAGGAGGACATAAGGAACATTGTCCCGTTGAACACTGTCCTCAGGAGGGGCTCTGCCTAACCTGAGACCAAGCAATGGAGCCTGTAAACCCTCAGATCCCTGAACTTTCTGAAACATGGAGAGAAAGGAATATTCATTTCTTTAACTTCTGATCCCAGGTATTTTTCAATCAATAGGAAGCTAATATAGAAAGACTGTATAATATAGAAATTATAACCAGATCCCTGTGTGCATTTAAAGCTAGATGCAGCTCCATAATTTGTGCCCAAATCTATGACAGTATGGAGATCATCCAGTTTCAGTGAATGATCCATAACTTAGCAAATCAATTGATGAATTACTTTTCAATGACATGAACAGTCACCATGCTCCATATACTGAGAAAGTACTCCATGGTTCTACCTCATATGTTCCCACATCTCAGGTTAATGTTCTTGTCACACTGCCACAGACACAGGAAAAAAAGCAGAAGCACAAACAATTCTAAGGGCAATGTCCAGAGATGTGGCTTGAACTCAGGCTGTCTGATTGATGTCATGAGATTAGTAATCACTTCTGCCAGAAACTTTGAGCTTTAGATGGTGAAGTGAGGACAGGGTCTATGGCTCTCTTCTCCTAGGCCCTTCAGCTTCCTCTTTACATGCAAATAGCTTTTCTTTGGAAAGGTTATTCACATGGGAAACTAGGTTTCTATTATTACATAAATTAGCAATTTAAAATGTGTTTCAGTGACATGGGAAGATGTCACACTGAGTAAATCATACATAGGGAAGAATTTGTTGAAGACTGGCTATGATCTAGTAGTTATGAAAAAAAGATATTCATCCTCCTTGACCCTTACTTTTATGTAACATGCCCTATTTGCTTTGCTGAAACACTTTCCTTCTGCATCATGGGGTACTTGACAGGTTTGAGTATTGTTGTCACTGTTGCAGCCTCTGTGCTAGTGTCCTGGTATTTCTATAGACTCACAGATGAGGATATGAAAGACTAACCTTCCACAACCTACCTGTATGAAGTCAGGAACACTTTTAGATAGTCCACAGCTACTGTAACCTGGATGTAAACTGGCATGGGAGAGAGAAGATGGATGGAATTTCTCCCAAACAAAGCTAATGTGAAGTCTCCAGCTGGTCTCCCTAAACCAGCTGAAGCCTGAAAGGACTGGTTGCTTCCACTAACTGTGATTGCCCACATCCATGCAAACAGAATCACCTGAGATGGTCAAATCTGTTCTGCTAAGCAGATTCCACAGTTGTCAAGATACTTAACTCAGTTTTCTGTGCTCTCCTCCCAGAAAGGCAGATTCTAGTCCCTTCCTTGATGACTTCCTTCCCTCTCCCATAATGGTTGCCTCAAAGTCCAGGTGGCTACTGCTTTAGTTCTTTCTGAGAGATGAGATGGGTCCTGGGCACATGACATTCACTTTCAAATTTCCCCATACTTACCATTTTACTTTTATAGAATTAAATTTATCAAACTATTTTGAAAGTGTCCAAACCACTATTACATTTTAGTTTCTATTAACTATGTTAAGGCATCTATGCTAATAAGAAGTTTTGTAGAGGAATGGCTACTACAAATGTGTCATGTTTAAGATATTCTACTGGAGAAGCAAGTCACACAAACTGTTTCTATACTTTCTGTTTGATTTCTGTCTCAACAACACGATCCCAATGCTTAATAAAATTTGAAGTTACGGTTTTGTTTTTAAATACTATATTAAATCAGCCCATGAAGATTTTGAGAGTTGCTACATTTTTCAAATTCTGGCTTTATGTTATCTTAGTACAAAAGCTACTTAGGTCTTTTTAACATTCATTATGTTTTCTATCAAGATTGTTAACCTATTAGTTTATTATATAAATTCAGTATTTTTAGTAGGAACAAATTATAAAACTTTGACAAACTTATTTATAAATTTTGTAGATAACTATGCAAAATACAAATTACTATATAGGCTCATATAAGCCTATATGCCATTCCCTTTATTTTTCCCCATATTATATTGTTTTAATATAATTTTAATATAATATAATAAGTAAGTATTCTAAGATTATCCATATGTTTGATGGATTTGGCATTATCTCATTACACAAGGTTTTAATTTCACAAAGTTGCTTTTGGATTCAGTTATCCAGGGAAGCAGATTTTCCACATCACATATTTATGTTTGAGGTATAACAAAGATATGAGGCCTGAGCCCCTCCCCATCCTTCCTAGCAGGTACAGGTATAAGGCCTTCTCTAAAGCTATTAATGAGAACTACAAGGTAGAAAACTAGAATCACTATTACCAAACAGCTAAGTGGAAGCTTGGAACTCAGGATGCTTTATGAAACTTTAAAATTCACTGTACAGCCAGGGTTATATTATTTTTTAAACTGTGCCTTATTTTCTGGGATCATTTATTTCAACCCAAAGGAAGCTCATTAGCATTTCTGCAGGGCAGGTTTTATTTATTTATTTATTTATTTATTTATTTATTTATTTATTTTTGGTTTTTTGAGACAGTGTTTCTCTGTGTAGCTTTGGAGCCTATCCTGGCACTCGCTCTCGCTCTGGAGACTAGGCTGGCCTTGAACTCACAGAGATCTGCCTGCCTCTGCCCCCCCATCCCTAGTACTGGAATTAAAGGCAGGTGCCACCAACGCCCAGCCCTAGGGCATTTTTAATACCTCCAAACAGGTATCATTGTACTAAACTCAGATTTTTAACCAGGGAAGAGCAAGTTTTCTCTCTTGTGTTGTTGCCCTGGTACTGTCTTGTGTGGATTACTTGGGTTTACTGGATATATTTTATTTTATTGCAGCAAGAATACACAATCTCAATACATCCTAGATGTTGACATTTCTGATAAGAGCTGTGTTAACATCATTTTGCAGATGAGATGACTCATGCTCCAGGCTACTCTCAGCATTCTCTGACTACTCCACTTTTATCAGTTGGAATCTAATGTATGCTGGTATGGGTCTCTGAGTTTATCTCACATTTAATTAGTTAAACTTATTATATTTATAGATCTTATATTATAGATCTTATAGATCTTATATTATAATAAAGCAGGAAGATGTTAGACAACCGTATTTTTCCATTGATCTTGCCAGTACACTCCAAATTCTCTGATTTCTTATCTTTATTGTATCTCTGCCCCTGCTGCGTTGCCCATGTTATTGTATCCATATCCATGATTTTAGAGTTTCTTTGTTATTGTTGTTTTTGTAGCCTGCTATAACCTCTGTGGACCCTGTCCATTGGATTAATAAAGTATATACTTCTTGACCCCTCAAAACCATTTGGTTCCTTCTCACAGTTTCTCTCCATTTGGTGTTTAATTTTGCTATTTAGACTCTTCACTTTCTTTAGTGCTATTTCCTTTTGTTCTTTTCTTATCTCAAACAAATGTTTTATAGTCTTGGTCCATTAATATGATACAGTGAAGTACAGTGCAGTCCTACCACATCACCAATGCTCAGGCAAGGAGCTGGTAGAAGTGTCAGGATTATGGGACTCAGATTTACTGGGCAAATAAGGTGCTGTAATAGGAAGACAGGTGACAAGGGAGAGTATAGCAAGGTGACCTCCCCATATGAAAGGAAACAAACAGGTCCTCCTGTTCTGACCCTGTGATAGCTGTCTTGTCACACCAAATTAGAACTTCTGACTCTAAAGCATAAAATAAAACATTTCTGTTGTGTCAACACATTTACTTATAGTAATCTGTTATATCATCTTTAACATTAATATAATGCTGGGCTTGGAGAGAGGGTTCAGGGACTAAGACCACTTGCTAGTTTTCCAAGGAAACCATGGTTCACTCCACATGGTGACATGGAACTATATATAACTTAAGTTCAAAGGGCTCTGGCACCCTCTTCTGTCTTCCTTGACAGCTAGACATGCATTTGGTGCACAGACATACATGGAAGCAAAATACTCATATACATAAAATTAACTAGATAATTAATGAGATTATAACACATATTAAAAAAATTTAAAAAACTGGTAACATAAACCAAGGAATTGTTTCTCTTGGTAAGGTGCATGCTATTGTATATTTGGAGATGTCTATGTTATTATCAATCCACCTGATAAAGCAAACCCCATCATGAGCTGCAGGCCTGACCCAGAGAATCTTGTAATCAAATGTACATCTCACTAACTATTAGTATTTATGTTCACATTTCATTGTTCTAAAAGAGTCTTGTGGTCATATCCAATGCTGTTATAGAAGGAGTGCTCATTCTATGTGCACAGAAAATAAATACCAAACAAATACTGGATGAAGCATGAGAATTCCAAACAGAACTGGGGCTTCAATCAAAATACTGCCAAATTCTCAGTGTCTCTGTGATTCAGTTTTCTCATATGTTACATCCTTGTATTAGAGGCCCAAGGTGGAAAAACTGTAATCATGTACATACTGAGCTCTGGTAATAAACAGGATTTGATAACAAACTAGAGCAGCCTGTGGGTTTCTATCATGATGAGCACTAACTGACATTTCCTGCAGGAGCAGCTACCCAGGAGATGAAGGTGATTCAGCCTCAGAAATCAGTATCTGTTGCTGCTGGAGAGTCAGTCCCTCTGAACTGCAATGTGACTTCCCTGCTCCCTGTGGGGTTCAGGGGTACAGGACAGAGTTGGCACCTAATATACAGTTTCACAGGAAAGAAGTTTCCCAGAATCATAAGTCTTACAGATGCTACAAAGAGAAACAACCTGGACTTTTCCATCCACATCAGTAATGTCTCACCTGTTGATGCTGGTACCTACTACTGTGTGAAGCTCCTCACAGCAGAAGCTAACAAGGAGCTTCAGGTTGAGAGAGGCACAGTGTTGTATGTGAACCGTGAGTACTTCATTGTCCTCCTCATCCTCATATCTCCAACAGATCAAAATGTGTCCAAGATTCTGTGAGCAACAAGGAAGAAGCAAGCCTGTAAGTGACTCTCATGTTCATAGGGTGACTTTACCCCATCTGTGGACCTAGAAGCAAAGGAGTGGACAGGACATGCTATTTGCTAAAGCCCACTCCCCTTCTGGAAATAGGGGTAAATCCATACCCTCATCTGTCTCACAATACTTATCTTTCTCAATCTGTCCCAGTCTAGTGGCTACATAAAGATGGTTGATAAGATGCTCAATGACAGGATCAAACATGACCTACTGCTTCCAGAGTATATTACATCACCTGATTAAATCTTTTCATTCTGCCCCAACACCCTGGGGCATAGTGTATGCCAGGTTCCATTCTAGATATCAAATGGGCTGGCAAGAAGCAGGCAAGCAGAAGTTCTTTACTTAAGATATATGTATCTCCCTCCCAAGAGGAAAAGCAAATCAAGGCAGAAAGTGACAAGGCAAGGGCACAGTGTGCTTTTCTCATTTTCTCTTCATCCAGAGCACCCCGAGATCCTTCTGTATATGCCCACATTCACTGTGGATCCTCTCACACTTGGTTACACCTTTATCTTGGGTCTGTCTGGAAACATTCTGTATCTTATTTACACAGGTATTGAATGGTCTGGGCAATGTAGACATAAGTCCTGGAGTTGTTCTCCATATAGATGATCTCCAATTACCAGCATAGGCATCAGGACATTGACATGAACTTCCTGACAGAGACCTGACATCTTAATTCTTTGTCTGAACTCAGGCAATTTTACAGTATAAAGGATAGTAAAATTCCAGCCCTGTTTGAGATATGAGCCCAGTTTGCCCTGTGCATACTGCCATAGCCCATAAGTGCTGGTATCTGGCTTGAACCCACATATGACTCCAGACCAGATTCTTACAGTCCAAACATGAAACTCAATCTCCACTTAGAAGACTTGTGACTAAGAGATGCTGAGTCAGAATTCCTGTACCTTAGCCAGCATTTCTATTCATCATCAGATTCACAAGATTTCAAGATGTTCCTCACACTCAGATGTTAATAGTTGATGGGAGATGTTCTTTTGTTTCTCTGACTGGTTGATAAATAAAACACTGTTGGTGAATAAGGCAGGAAAATAGGCAGGAGTAGGAGATAAGGAGTATTCTGGGAAAGGTTGGCAGAAAGAGATGATATGTAACTGCCAAAGGAGTTAGAGGTGTGGACCATTCTCTGGTAAGTTAAGACCACGGGGAAATACTTACATTAGTAGAAATGGGTTAAAAATTAAGACAGAGCTAACCAATAAGAAACCCTTGCCTTTGGCCAACAGTGTTAAAAGTTCATATAAGTCTCCATGTGTTTATTTAGGGCAAGGCTGCAGCAGAACCTGGTGGGACAAAAGAGAACCTCTAGCAACAAATAGTAGTAATGGGAAAACTGCCCCAATGTCAGCCATACTGTCACTCCATACTAGGACTGAGAATTGTTCGCCTGTATAAACAAAGCATCTTGGTGGAAATACACTAATTCAGATTCCAGATGTTCAATGGTTCATTTGTTTCAATTTATGGCCACTACAACAGTGCTACAGTAGATTATCTTTGTACAGGCAGAGTCCTGGCAAAAAAACACATGCCTGTAGTTGTTATTTTATTCTTTGGGGGTCCTGCCACCAAACACCCAAATAAATATCCGGAGACTTAGTCTTATGAATGTCCAGCCTTCGCTTGGCTTATTTCTAGCCATCTTTTCTGACTTAAATTATCTTATTTGACTATGTTTTCCTCTGGGATTTTTACCTTTTTTATTCCCTGATTTTTCCTTCTTCCTCTGTTGGTTCACTGAGTGACTGTGTGGCTGTCCCGTGGTGTCTTCCTCTTCTCCTTTTCTCAATCCTCACCTTCTTTCACACCTCCCTTCTCTTTAGCTTAGATTTCTCCTCCTCCTATTTATTCTCTTTGCCTGCTAGTCCCACCTGTTTCTCTCTTTTTGCCTAACTATTGGATATTTAGCTCTTTATTAGACCAAATGGGTGTTTTAGACAGGCAAAGTAACACAGCTCTACAGAGTTAAACAAATGCAACATAAAAAATGCAACACATTTTTGCATCATTAAACAAAATTCTACAGCATAAATGAATGTAACACATATTAAACAAATATTCCACAACACATGCCCTATAGATGAGTTCAGCTACATTTGAGGGCGAATTATTTATAAGGATGTCATTATTTTCCTTCCTGGGTGTTGTATAGCAAATTTTCTCACAACCCGTCAACAGAGAGGGACAAGAGGAGTTGTTTATCCTGACACCACACAGGGGCTTCATATGATACCCTCTCTCTGCTAGCCTAATATATAGACTTGTCTAACTGAAGGAATGAAGTCATATAACACACTTAACAAAACTGCTGGCATGTAGGAAACATTTCATCTTGTGGCTTTGTTATTCAGAAGCCATGTGTGCTTAGATTTTGACTTTCCCTCTCCAGGCCTCATTTATCATTTAAGTGGGGGTGAAGGTTGGTGACTCTCAAGCTGGCTGCTCTTTTCTCTTTGAAATAACTTGTGAAAATAAGAAAAATCACAGATCCACGTTCCTTTAATTCGTGTGATATGGGTTTTGGCATCTGAAATAGCAAATGAATCCAATATATGCTGATATACAGCTTGGGTTTAAAATTCCCTCAGATACATTTTCTGAAACAATGGGAGATATTTGTGATTATTCTCTTGATAGAGCTGTTAGGTCATCAAGCTGAGGCATGACAACCCCATATGCTTCAAAATATCAGGGCCTAGCCTGCTACACACAATATCCTAAAACCCAAATAATATGCCAGGTCATTTCTCAAGGAGGAGACCCCAGAATCCTCAAGATCCAACCAAGGCAGAATACTGTTCAACTCCAGTCTTAGGGCACAACTTTCCTATATTGTACAGAACTTCAGGAGAACAATTTCTGAGGCCAGACATTTTTCTTTCTCTCAGAACTCTACCTTAACAGCACAATACTCCATTGATCTCTGTCCTTCAACCTTCTCATTTTCATCTGCTCTCTATAATTAGCCCCTCCTGGGAAGTGGGCTAATTATATGATCCTGATTGCATACTAAAAGCCACTGGCCAACTTACTGAAATAATCAAGAAATAGTAAGATGTTGGAGTATAAAGGTGTTTCTCAACCTGTGGATTACAACCCCTATGCTGGTTGAACACCACTTTCACAGGGGTCTCATACTAGATATTTATACTATGATTGATAACTAGCAAAATTTCACTCATGAAGGAATCACAAAAGTAATTTTATTGTTGGAGGTCACCACCACATGAGGAAATGCATATATTGTTCCCAGCATTAGCAAGCTTAAGAGGCACTGGCATAGAGGCTCTGCTCCTTACATTGGTTGTTCAGAGTAGGGAGAAGAACAATCTAGAGGCATTCCATATTATGTCCTTATGGATTTTGCTGCAGGTAACAGTGGCAAAGAATAAATGCATTATGTCACATCTAGTAACAACTTCAGTAATAAGTAGGATTTGTAAGCACATATTTAGGTATGGGATTCTACCTTCATTTTCAGCTTTCTATGATGACATTTTATTTAGTTTTTATGGAAGAGGGCATTGATGCTCAGAAGATGAAGATCAGGATTCAAATTAATGACCTGTTGGGGGTGAGATAAGCTTTATCCTTTGTGATGTGTAACCTCTCATCGCACATGCGCTCTGATATTAACTCTACCAAGGATTTTGTCATGGGAAACTGGGCACTGTCAATATGGCAAGAAAGTCTTGATAAATAGTGACTGGTCCCGTAAACCTGGAGATACCAGGTTTAGCTAGCTTGACTTCAAATAACACTTGTTTACACTCCCTGTTTAATGCACATTTGAGAAGGAGCCACATATGTAGAAATGCAAATGTGTACGATATTTCCAAATGCAGACTGGTATACATAATAACTTCAGCACAAGGCATGTACACAGCACATTTCCCCCCACTTGTCCACCCATATGTATTCTTTCAACCAGGGAGTGGTACTGTCTGGTCAACAGGCTTCTGACTATGTCTCTTACGATTAACAATTACGAAATTAACCATTTTTAGCTTTGTCTGCAGAGGGTAATCGTTTTCAACCTCAAGCTAAATCCAACTGAAACCCATTTAGAGATGCAGACTACTGAGCTCTCAATTTTAAACTCAGGCTTGGCACAGATGAGACCTACTAGCCTGTATGTAAAAGGAAAGCAAGAAAACAACTGGGGGAAGGGGAAGGGTTCCCATTTTATGGCCCTTCTGTGATGTCATTTATTTCATGGGTTACTATAGATCTAAATCTATAAACATTTTCCCTAGATTTGCAAGGTTTCCAGTGGAAGCCAGCAGGAAGAGATGATAAAATATATAAAATACGTCGATAATTGCCTTTCTTTTCCAAGGCCAAGAATTCTACCAGGTTTTGTTCTTCCTCATTTATTTCCTGGGATCTTTGCAAAACTGCGGAGACAAAGGAAAAAGGGATTCCACAGAAGCACCAGGATATCACGTAGGAGTAGAGCAGGTCCTTAGTGTGGCTGAAGCTCTGTTATTTATCCCAAGCTCCACAATAAACAATGACAATGGGGATAATATCTAAGAAGGTTCCTCACAACGTTATGTTATCAGAGGTGGCTATCACAATCATACCCTTGTCTACATGCTCCTTTGTAGCTAAACCATCTCCTCCTGTGATCTCCGGCCCTTTATTCAGAGCCACACCTGATCAGAGAGTGAACTTCACATGTAAGTCCAATGGCTTCTCCCCTCGGAACATCACACTGAAGCGGTTCAAAGACAAAATTGAGCTCTCTCATGTCCAAACTATTGTGGACCCCAAAGAAGAAAGCATCTCCTACAATATCTCCAGCACAGCACAGGTGGTTCAGGAAGCTCTGGATGTCCACTCTAAGATCATCTATGAGGTGTACCATGTCACCTTGCAAGGAGGTCCTCTCCGTGGGACTGCCAACTTGTCTGACACTATCCTAGGTAAATCACTCTTGATGCCAGGGCAAGCTCTATTCAGAATGGTTTGATCCATTGTTCCCAGAAAACATTCATGTATACTACAAGGGCAGGATCATGGACTGTGATTTGTAAATAAAGAAAATTATATTTATTTTAGCATAAGAAATTATAGCTGTACTTATAATGGGCCACACTCCTATTTCTATGCATTTTCTTGCATTTTACTTTTGTTACTGCTTTCCCAGTGCACCTGGTCATTGTCCTTATTAATTTCACTTATTATGACATAGAGCCTATGCACCTATGTGTTAGCAGCTTTGTTTAGGGTCTCTGCTCTGCCACAAATAATCACCCTTTCCCTGTGATGTTGTAAGGGGGATTGTTCCTCCATATTTCAGCCTCTCCTCTGGGGTCTTTCTGTGCTTAGGCTCTGAATTCTCAGATTCTCATTCCACTGTTTCAGTTCCACCCACTGTGGAGATCAGCCAACAGCAATCAATGATATGAAATCTGATAGGTGTCACCTGCCAGGTGAAGGAGTTCTACCCTTTGAGGATTCGGTTGACCTGGTTAGAGAATAGAAATATGCTCTGGATAGAAGACCCTTCTACATTCACAGTAAACAAGGATGGAACCTACAGTTTGACCATCTGGCACTTGGCAAATGAATCTACCTGTGAGAAAGACATGATGCTCACCTGCTAAGTTGAGCATGATGGACAGCCACCAGTCCTAAAATCACACATTCTTGTGATCAGCGAACAGCAGCGGGAGCAAGGTATTGGTACCATGTTTGCTGTGTCTCCATCCCAGCTTCTTGGCTGTTTGTAAAGTTTTCCTCTTTTTTGAATGTCAAAGTTAACATTTTGCTTATTGTATGAAAATCCAAATATCTATAAATTAGGTAGGAGGTTAAAGTCAGATTTCATTGCCAACTTCTAACAGGCTTCGTACATCTCTCTCTGGTGTGTTGACATTCACAGATATTAAATAAGGGAAACAGGGTGGCATCATCCTACTCCAGCATCCTGTTTCTTGCCATTTTTAGCTAACATTTGTTACATCCTCATGTTCATCTTCTTCATTTTCAGTATCTACCCTCTCTGTACTCCATTTTATACTTTTCCATGAACATTTGTGTCCTCACTCAGTATTCTATGCTACCTCCTGAGAGTAATTCTGACAGACCTCCTGAGGATCTGTAGTTTTAATGTCAATTCAGAACCCAAATGACTGTGTATGGTCCTAACAGGGGCCTCATTTCCTCCAGTTTTGTTATAATGGATAAACATCTATGTATTCAGACCCTGACTCCATACTCACTACATGCAGCTTTTGATTTGGCTGTGATCTCTTGCCCTTCATCAGTCACTCAATGAGTCATCAGTTTTATAGACAGGGAATATAGAGATGGGGAAGCAAAAGGGATGTTGAGTTGTTGTTCTGAGACCATGTGATCTGATCTAATTAATATACTAATGGGGAATCTAAGGTCCCTGGGGGCAAGGATATCAACAGTATCCTAAGTGAATTTTTCTGGTAAAGTATTTCTATGTAACCCTTACTATCTATGACTTAGAGTGATATTGATACCATTTTATATAAATTTATTTTATTTTCCCTTCAAGAAATATCTGCAATAGCCCTCACTCCCAATGACTATTTAAAAACTCGGGTTCCTTGTCATAGAGCTTTTGCTGTGAGCATCTTCTTTTGAATAAACAATGGGTCACTCAATTATCAATTACATCAGAATTAAAACAGTAAAATATAGGAACTTAGATAATCATACTGTACTTTTTTAAGTCTAAGTATATATATATATATATATGTGTGTGTGTGTGTGTGTGTGTGTGTGTGTGTGTAATTATATAGTTATGTTCTTCTCTAGGTATTGATGTGGAAAATTTACCATATCTCTTTCTTTTCATCAGTTGTTTTAATTAACATTTAAAAATGTATTTTATATATCAACCAGTTTCCATTTTCCCCTTCCTCCTCTCATCTTGTTTGCTCCCTCCAATCCCTTTCTACAACCCCCATCCATTCCTCAGAAAGGGCCTCCTATGGGATCAATGAAGCATGGCATGTCAAGTTGAGGGAAGACTAAGCTACTACCCCTGCACCAAGGGTGAGCGAGGCATCCCACCATGGGGAATAAGTTCTAAAGAGCCAGCTCATGTGCCAGGGACAGATCCTGGTCACCCTGCTTGAGCCCACACAAATAGACCAAACTACACAAATCTCACCCACATGCATGGGGCCTAGTTTTGTCTGACTCTCAGTCTGGAGAACTTGCACTCTCCTGAGCTTAGATCATCAATCTCCTTGGGTTTCCTATTCATGATCTTGATGCCCCTTGTTTATAACAATCCTTCCTCCCTCTCTCAACTTGACACCCAGGACTGGGTTCAATGCTTGGTTGTGGATATCTGCATCTGCTTCCACTGGTTGCTGGATAAAGTTCTATGATGACAATTAGGGTAGTCACCAATCTGATTAGAGGAGAAGGCCAGTTCAGGATCTTCTCCATTAGTGCTAAGAGTCTTAGCTGGGGTCATTCTTGTGGATTCCTGGGAATTTCATTGGCACAAGGTTTCTCCCTATCCCCATAATGAGCCCCTGTATCCAGATAACCCTTCTGCTGCTCTCCCTATCAAAGCCTTCCCCAACTCCAACATCCTGATCCCTCATATTCCCATCTCCCACACCCTCCCCTCATCCCCCTCAACACCCAGTTTCCGTAGTTCTCATCTATTTTCCCTACCATGGAGATCCATATGTTCTGCTTAGGGAACCCCTTGTTACCTACTTTCTCTAAGAATGTGGATTGTAACCTGAGTAGCCTTTGCTTTACAGAAGCTTTTCAGTTAAAGTATGTCCCATTTATTGTTACTCTCAGTGTCTGTTCCACTGGTGTTATGTTTAGGAAGTGGTCTCTTGTGGTGATTAATTCCAGGCTACTTCCCACTTTCTTTTCTATTAGCTTCAGTGCAACTGGATTTATGTTGAGGTCTTTGATCCACTTGAACTTGAGTTTTGTGCAGGGCAATGGATATGTATCTATTTGCATAATTCTAAATGTCAACATTCAGTTATGCCAACACTATTTGTTCAAGATGCATTCCTTCTTCCATCATACAATTTTGACTTCTTTGTCAGAAATCATGTGTGCTTAGCTGTGCGGGTTTATCTCAAGGACTTCAAATCAATTACATTGATCAATGTTTCTGTTTTTATGCCAATACCAATTTGTTTTTATTAATATGGTGTTATATTAGAGCTTGAAGTTGGCAATAGTGATGCCTCTAGATATTTCTTTATTGTACAGGATTGTTTTGTCTATCCTTAATTTTTTGGTTTTCCATATAAAGCCTGTCGGAGTTTCAGAGAATGGAGCTTGCCACTAACTAACCATAGCAGTCTGGAGGTCTATAGAGACAGGAAATGAGATAGCTGTGAGAAACAGAAACTCAGTCTCTTGTCTGCTGAGATTCTAATGCAGATACAACTTGCTCCTTCTTTCTGCTCCCTCAGTATTTTCCTCTATATCTGACTTTGGATTTTTATTACTTAGGCCAATTAAGATTTCCTTTTATATGATGCATTACTGAAGGTGTTTATTAGTTGTAGGATCTCACTGGCAGAATTCTCTCTATCACTTCTGTAAAGAATCATATCATCTACAAATAACAAAAGTTTGACTTCTTCCTTCCCAATTTGTACCCCTTTGTTCACCATTTGGTGCTATTTTGCTCTAGCTAGAACTTTGAGTACTACATGGAATCAATAGAGAGAGTGGACAACCTTGTTTTGTCCCTGAATTTAGAAGAATTGCTTTGAATTTCTCTCTGTTTAATCTGATGTTTTCTGCCTGCTTGCTTTATATTGCTTGTATTATGTTTAGGAATGTTGCTTGTATCCCTGATCTCTCTAAGACCTTTATCATTAAGTGGTGTTGGATTTTGTTGAAGGTGTTTTAAACATCTAAAAGGATGATGGTTTTCTTGCAGTTTGTTTATATAGACAGACTTTTGTATGTTAAACCACCCTGCATATATGGGATGAAGCCTACTTGATCATGGTGAATAAGTTTTTATATGTTCTCGGATTCAGTTTGTCAGTATTTTATTGCATATATTTTCTTCAATATTTATGGGGGAGATTGGTCTTGATTTCTCTTTCTATGTTGTATCTTTGTGTGATTTGGGTATCTGGTTAACTGTAGCCACATAAAAGGAGTATGGCAATATTACTTCTGTTTCTTTTGTGTGGAATAGTTTGAGGAGTATTGGTATTAGCTCTTCTTTGAAATTCTGGTAGAATCCTGCACTGAAACCACCTGGCCCTGGTTTTTTTGTTGGGAGGCTCTTAAAGACTGCTTCTATTTCCTTACAGGTTGTGTATATGTTTAAATTGTTTAACTGGCATTGATTTTATTTTGGTCCATGGTACCAGTCCAGAAAATTGTGCTCATCAGTCTTTCTGGAAATTTCCAATATTTTCCTTTTCCAAAACAAACTTCTTTCAGTGATCACATCTATTTTTTTCAGTTTCTATTTCATTGATTTTCTACTGTTCTCTCTTAAATATTCTTACAAGAATTTGGGTCACTAAATGTTGTTAAAGAAATTGGCTCCTGTCTTAGGATTCTCAGTGCTATTCACTTAATAATGGACTCAAAGGAAAGGAAGTTCAATGAGAATCTAACTAGAATTTGAAAGTAAAAATTCCCTTGGACAGATAAATTATGAACCTCATGAGATTCCAAGAGTTTTATAATGTAGCACAGAATGTGTAAACAAAAGCAGAAACAACAACAACAAAAAAACCAATGCTATTGCAGCCAACGCAAAGTTCAGACACAGTGTAAGCAACTGGTGATTATGGAGCTATTGTAAAATAGCATTGAAGCCTACAGTAGCAGATAAAGGAAGCTTCTGTTCTGCAAGCCCTGAAAGAATTGTATGAAAAAAGTAAAAAAAAAAAAAAAATGTTCCTTCTTATTCAAGCCTCAGAAAGTTGAACTTAATTGCAGCACAGTTAGGAAGAACTGAACTGGAGGAAGGAATACTGAGAGGTAAAGGATAATATCTCACTAAAGGAATAATTATTCCATCTCTTTACCATGACTTTTGTTTAACATCCTTCCTGGGGCCCAAGTTTGAGATTCTATTCTCTTGATGTTAAATTTACTCTTAGGCTATTGTTGCTACTCTAATAAGAGTATTTCCTTCATTCTCCTTGCTCCTGGTTTATTTGGGTCTTGCTGGTATCTCTAAGGTGGGAGGCAATTCACTTCAAGGCTTGATGCAAAAGAATTACCTCTCTATAGAAAACTATTGTCTGCCAGTTTAATTTTAAAAATTATACTCTACTTCAATCCCTGAGAACAATGACCATTAGTGATCATTGTTCTCAATGATCTTCAGTGCCATCCAGTTCAGTAATCAAATTACAAATTCTCTTACATATGTGTATTATCCAGACGACTCTTCCATGTTAGATTCCAAGGAAGTGTTCTTAGGTTAGTGTAGGAAGGCAGACTATTTCAGAACACTGTGAATATTAATACAGATATGAAACAGCCTATGTAGCTGAGGGAGCCATGGGATCATAGTGCAGGGACAACAAAAGACACAGCAACTCCACAGAGAGATAAAGTATTTGATGCCAATTGAGAATTCTTTGAGGATGAAAAGTAGCAAAGAGGCAATAGAATTCATATTTCAATTGTGCTGCGTCAAGTTGGGTGTTTGCTTCTTCCTAAGTCCCCATCAAGACCATTTGATTCTTGCTTATTTTGTCATTTTTGTTTGTTGCTTTGGTTTTCTTTTCAAACAATGTTGTAGTTTCAGTTCAAATGCAGGCAAAGAAATGTACTGTTTAACTTGTAATGTCAGGATATACAATGAAAGCCAATTCAGGAACTCAAACATCCCACATACAGGCAAAAGCAGAGAAGAACAAATGTAACCATGCTATCTGCTAAGTGAAGCTCACCTAGCTTTGTTTAATCTTCTTACATAGTATAGATCCCTGTGTCTAACCAAATTGTGCTACCCATACTGAGTGGTGCTAACATTCCAATTAACAAGCAAGACAGTCTTTCACAAACCCACAAACAGGTCATCCATATTTATACAATTCAATAGGTGAAATGTTCTTCCTACAATTCTACGTTGAGGGCAATGGACATTTAAAATTATAGGCAATGTCTCAGGAAGTCTGGTTAAAACTCACACTTCTAATTCTCTTGTTTCCACTTTCCAAGTGTTAATTTTAACACTTGGCTATCAAAATGGCTCTTTGTTGTTGATGCTGTTATGATAGAGATTGAACCCAGGAACCCAACCTATCATTACATGTTAGGCAAACACTACAACCAACGCACAACCAAATCAACCTGATTTGTTCCTAAAAGCAAATAATTTCAAAATTAAAAATACCACTTCCTGAATAACAAAAAAATTTTAGAAGCATCTACACTGTGGTGGAGATGGGATATATAATGACTGAGGCACCAAACCATGACATCTATTCTCATAGATTCTTCTATAGAAATTTCATGTTCCATGTGCATGTTTTCAGCAAGTGTTTTGATCAGGTTGTTTTCCACTTCATCATGCTCCCTTATCCAAAAATCTGGATTTTTTTCCAGGATGCTTTTAGCTAAGTAAGGCACTCTGTCAACTCTTTCTCTCAATGGATCATCTTTGTGTACATGTCCTGTATAAAGCTATTCTGTCTTGTCCAAGGACAAAGTCCCAGGGATCATCTTAAATACCAGCAGTGAGGAGTTTCTTTGTATCCTACTAAACTTGTAGCCATACATACAGTTCAGGTTCCACATTGAAAAGTGAATAATAATCCTTAAACTCAAATAGTTCATTCTAGATCAAAATATGGGTGGCCATGGCCCAGGAGCACAGATTTAGGTTACTTCAAAGGCCACTGTGGAAGAAGTTTTATATAATTTTGTAGGAACAAAACAAAGAAAACCACAAGTCAAGACAATTTTTCATTAAATTGGTGGAAACATGGAAGAGGTATATTACAACACAGCAGAAAACCCCTTCAGAAAACCCATGGCATGATTAGCATGTGAGTTATTGGAAGCTAGTGGTGTGCTAAGTTAACACATTCTAAAAGAAAACTAATATTCTGTGTGTCAATTCTGCATTATTTGCCTAATGGTCTCAAAGCTGTTATGTCAACTATAGAGGAAGGCAATATAAGGCTATTAAGACAGCTAAATATGGTTCAAGATTATTTGGCTCTGGATCTGCATCATGCCAAACACTCCAATTCATTGAATTTCAGAAATTCAGTAATCATTACACAGGATAAGTTGGAGGGTTCTGCTTCTTTGTGGGAACTTTTGTTCATACAATGTAGTGCTATTAGGCACTGAGTACAAATTCTTACTAAATCTCTCTAGAAGTGCAACTTGGTGACCTGTGGCAGGGCCAATGGCAAAGTAGACATCCTTTTCCCACATCTTCTGCTTTGAAATATTGAAACTGGGATAGGGCACAGATTCAAATTCTTCAGAGCTTTGAGAATCCATAAATGACCCAGGTTTCTTTATGATATACTCCTATTCCTTCTCTCATGGTTCCACCTACCACTTGATTTCCAGAACTGAAGATATCAGATGCTGCTGAAGAAGCCCTTGTAGCTGTGCTGCTTGGACCCAAACTGCTACTGCTAACTCTTGCTTCTGCCATCTACATTCACAAGAAATGGAAAGCCTGACAGTAAGTTAAGAGGGAATGGAGGGGGTATTAGTTACTCTTCTTTTGGTGTGACAACACACTATGATGAAAACAATTTATAGGGAAAAAAGGGTTTATATTGTCTTACTGTTCCAAAGGCATATGTGTCCATCAAACTTGAGTGGCATGGAAGACAGATCAGAGAGCTAAGAGCTCAATGGAGACCATGAAACATAGAAAATAAACTGGAAGTTTGACAAGACTTTTTAATACCAAAACTCACCTATTGTGATGTACTTTCTCTGGAAAGGCTGCACCATTTAAACCTCTCCAAAGAATACCACCAACTGGGAAACGAGTATTCAGATATCCTACAATATAGATAATTCTCACTCAAAGCACCAAGGGATATCAGTCTATGGACTAGCATAAAAGCGGACCAGTAGGAGAGCCAAGGCATTTTTCAGAGTTGTAGGATCAGTGGTGATTACATGTTGCTGAGGATCCTCAGGGATCACTTACAACCCTTTGAGTCATCCCAACATCCCAGGATGGGTGAGTGTGTGTGTGTGTGTGTGTGTGTGTGTGTGTGTGTGTGTGTGTGTGTGTGACCTGCAGGAAGAGTTCAGTCAGGATCAGCAAAGTTCTCCAAAGTGCCCTAAGTATATGAAGGACATGGGCCATGAAATAGGACGTGGGGTATTGTTCTCACTGCTCTTTTTGGTGGTCATCACAGAAAGAAGAAGGCAAGGGTCCATGGGAAACAGCAATCTACATTATGAATGAATTTTTAGAAGTCTCACAGTCCTGTAATGAAGACTGTTCTTATAACATGAAAAAATAAAAGACCCAGAAACAGATATTGGAGTTCAAGCTTCAAGATGAATATCAGAAAAGCAAAGCAGCCAGCCACTAGCTCTTACCTCTAGCACAGGCTAAAAGGGCTGATCCATGCACAAGTCTCAAACTATTGCCTCTCTTCAGTGTAGCTGGAGAATGAATGTCTCTCTGAGACCTTAGTTCTGTCTTATATACTTCCCTAATGTTGAGATTAAAGGTGTAAGCTATAATTTCTTTCTAGTCTTATTCACTCTAGTATAGATCTGGGTGGCTTTGAACTCACAGAGATCTATTTATTAATCCTGAGTACTAGGATAAAAGTGTGTACCACCACCTCCTAGCTTCTAGCTGCTGGAATTATAGGTTTGTTCCTGGCTTCTATGACTTGTGGCTGACTTTGCATTCTGAATCCTCAGGCAAGGTTTAATAAATCATAAGTATATATCACTACAATTCCCCTTTTTTGTCTAGTACAAGAAGAAGGCTACAACCAACATAACAAAAACTATATACAGTAAGTATAATATATGTAGGCAACAAGTTCATTAACAGTTTTTGCTTTGGTCTCTCTGTGAACATGAAGAATAGACTCAGAAAGACTATATGACTCAGTGACTAGGATTAGATAATACTTTTGTAAAATGGGTATCTCATCTACTCAGGACAGGAGGAGAGCAGTACCTGGGTCACTGTAGCACTAGGGTACCATGTATAAGTTGTGAAAAGGAATATTGAATGAGAGGTGATTCTCCACAGTTCCTCTTTTCATCTTCTGCCACACTGGACCCTGACTGTCTGACATCACCTTTCATGGAGGGGCTCAACCTAGAAGAAGCTGGTGAGAAGCTGTGGAAGTCAGCTCCAAATTTCACCCTTACAAGCACAATTCCAACTCAGAATTCCCTATTATTTCTCTGTGTAAACACTGATATCTCAGAGTTGTGATGCTATGGTTGTTAAATTCCATTCTTGGAATCCTTAGTTTCATTAATAAAATAATTTTTAAAATGGACTCAAGTGAAAGTTCAAAGATAATGTATTCACATTATGAGTGAAATTTCCAAGGTCAGGCACATATGCAATTCAACAATTTCAGAAAAGAGGATGATAGACTAATAAAGTGAAAAGTATGCTCATGCTGTTTAAGAAGGCATGGAGGTCAGACATATGGCAGACCAGCTGCCATATGATGGGAAGGGGGCATTTTGAGAAATAGCACAGAAGCCTGAATTTTCAGAAAAGGGATGCTTATATTTAACCAGAGTCCTAATCCAAAATAAAAAAGATTAAAAATAAAAGTTGCTCCTGTCTAATCTGGACACAGTGAAGTAGTCAGACCCAGTTGAAACTCAATTCAAAATGCAGGGACTGCACTGAGTAGGCCAAATTCTGGGAAGGAAATGGGTAGTGTATCAATTAATGGGAAAATTTTTTGACAGAGCTTTACTGTATAGCCTTGAAAGTCCTGTGTGTAGACAAGGTGGCCTTGAAATCATTAAGATCTGTTGGCCCATACCTCCTGAGTCCTGGGATTCAATGTGTGATGCACCATCATATCCCTCTTGGAAAAAATTATTCCACCTCTCCCTTTAGTGTGTTTTAAGTGGATCTGTTGTCCAGGTGATTGGAACATTGGGTCTCTTGCCCAGGCCACAGTTTCTGTTCTCTTAACTATGAGCTTTTTCAATGAGCCTTTATAGCCACTCAAACATATCCTTGAAAAGATAATGCTAAAATCATTTAGAAATGAGATAAGGATCAGAGCCTCAAACACTTTTATTATCTTTGGCCTTTTGAAAGAACGAGGCTTCAAAGAGGTACAAGACAATTTTAGGCCTCTAGACAAAGAAGAAACTAGTTGTTTTTTGAGGCCTTTTTTCATAAACATGCTGCTTAGTTTCAACCTCTTATGATTATTTTGACAAGATTCTTGATTGAATATTTAGGAATTTCATATGGTGTACCCCAATACACAAAACCTCCCAGTTCTTCCTTATCTTCCCCCCACCTCTGCATTATCTTCCATGAAAGGAAACCAGGAAAAATATTAATTGAAAACAAAACAGAAGAATGAAACCACGTAGCTCCTTCATCGTTCCTGTCTTTCCAACATCACTTCTTGATCCTAGTAGAATTGAGAGTTGTGATGTCATGCAATATATTATTTTTTCCAGTTGTACCTGAAAGGTTCAGGCATTATGCTGGCCTGCCTCTGTTACCTGGCAGAATCCACTCAGGCAGTACCCTGGTCAGCCCAGGGTTCCATGGGAACTAAGTCTGCTTGTAGGTGCAAAGGACCCCTTTAAAAGACAGACCCCTGCCTACTTATGCTCTCTTCTGTCTCTTCTCCCACCAATGCTCTCTCTGCCCCTCTTTTCTTCTCTTCTCTGCTCTTTCCTTCCCTTCTCTTCTCTTCTCTTCTCTTCTCTTCTCTTCTCTTCTCTTCTCTCTATGGTGACCTGCCATGGCAGCCAGCCATTAACCCTGTTCCCCTTCTCTCTTAGTCTCTCTACTCTGCTGGGCCTATAGAAAACTGGCTAATATGTCAAATAGTCTCATGTCTCATCTAACGCATCTTCTTTTATTTCTAATTTAAACAAAAGAATTACAGTTCCTGATGAGATTGATCGGCAGTCAGTAAGGCTAAGGTTTCTTTATTCAGATAAAGACCAGCCAAGCACAAGCCAAAGCGTGCCCAGTGCTCGCAAGCTATCGTGGCCAGAGAGAAGGGCTATTCATGTGTGTGCCATCCCTTAAGAATCATTCCCAGGTCACATTTAGACCTCCCCTGACCATGCCCTCACGGGCGTATCCCTGCACACCTGTCCGGGCTACTAGGAGGTGGGGCTACAGTGTCTCCCTACAAGTACCCACCTGTAAATGATCATTGGCATGAGTCATGAGTCATTGGTCAGGTTCAAGGCCTCTTGCACACCATTTTCACTGGAAACTCACTGAAATGTCTCTTTGATATGCTACTACTTTCTGTATTTGTGGAGATCCTGTAGCTATGTCATTCTATAAGAGCAGTCCCTTCATGTGCCCCAGAATGACATGAAGGGATCAGATCCCCATTTTGGCAGCCATAACAGTCTAACACATGCTGGCCTGACCTTGCTTTGGTCACTAGGAGATCAGATGCCTGCCTTGTGGCAAGGAACCAATCAGAAGTTAGATGGTGGTGCTATGCTTTATGACTCTGGGTGTGCTTTATGGACAAGTGCACAGCAATGACGTGCTGAACATAGCAACCACCCTGGGAGGGCCTATGGGCCATAACAACCAGTTGACCAATCAACATAGGGCAAGTCCTCCAAGCCTGGAGGCACACCAATCCTGAGCCTGGTGTTACCCCCTAGACACTCCCCTTACACTGCCATATAAAACCTTGGTCCAGTGGCCTCTCATAGTCTTTTCCCAGCCATCTGCTGTGGTGGATGGATGAAAGGCCCGAGCTAATGGAGTTAGCTCGTTAAACAACTGCAATAAAAGACTCATTGCTTTTGCATCGAAATGGGCCTCTTGGTGAATTGGGGATTCAGAATCTGGGCACAACATTTGGGGGCTCATCCAGGATCCCCAAAATCTACCATGACACCCCATTTTCTTGAGTCATGTGGTGCCACACAAGGTAACTTTCTTTTTTATATCTTTGTTTCTGTACAGTTTCTGTGAAGCCTGGAGGGTAGGAAACAGGCTGTGTGACTGGCCAGTTGAGAAGGTTTGTTATCTGATCTGTTCTGATACATACCCTGCTTGCCTCCCTGCTTTTCAGTGCTGGCTTGGCAGATCCTGAGCTGTATGTTCTGTTTCAGTTTTGTGTTTTCATGTCTGTTGTTTTTGTTAATTGTGTAAATGTAAAGATCCTATATTGGGTTTGATAGTGAAATCTGTAAGTAGGCCTACAAGGGAGGAGACAAGGATTGAGGAGACGCCACAATCCCTTGTTTAGGGTGGAGGTTCAGGCGGCAGCTTCTGCAGTCTGTAAAGAGGGGGCCAGGGAGCCCAAGGTCACCCAGTCTGTAGGAGGGGGACCTGGTGGGGCCAAGTTGCCTGCTCCATCTATAAGGGGACCCAGGCGGGTCACCCAATCTGCAGGGGAAGACTTGGTTGTGGACCAAGTTCTTCCCCATGTGGCTAGCTATCTGAAATTCTGAATAGGACCCTAGTCTATTACTGTGCTGTCTGTCCAAGTTTTACATTTGTGCTGTGTGTTTGTCAAGCCTGTCTTTGTCCTGACTCTGGAGGTCTTTCAGAATAACAACTGCTGCTTTGGACACCAGCAGTCTCTCTCTCTCTCTCTCTCTCTCTCTCTCTCTCTCTCTCTCTCTCTCTCACTCTGTCCTTACTGTCCATGAACATGGCATGTGTGGATCAGGGGTCTTTTCTTGCTGACCTAAGCAGGTGGCATGTGGGACAGGAGTTCCTCTGCCATGTGACATGGGTTAGAGTGTGGTGCAGCAGGGTCCCCTGTCTCCGAGCACATAGTAAGACTGCTTCTCTGGACTCCAATCATTGCCACAGCCCTCACAGCTGAGCCTGGCTAGTGCAGGTGAGTTTATCTCTCCATCCTCACCTACCTGTCTTTTCCCAGCCATCTGCTGTGGTGGATGGATGAAAGGCCTGAGCTAATGGGGTTCGCTCATTAAACAACTGCAATAAAGGACTCATTGCTTTTGCATCGAAATGGGCCTCTTGGTGATTTGGGGATTCAGAATCTGGGCAAAACAGTCAGAGATGGTTATGACCTCAGGGTGAAATTTTTACCCACCTGAGCCTCAAGTCATCAAGCAGGCCTGTAGATGACTTCAACTAGCTGACAGGGTCAGGCCTGATGTCTGTGGGGCTGCAATCAGAACCAGCTGAACTGCCCCAGGTCAGATCCTGAGGGAGTGTGGATCAGGGAAAGCCCAACAGCTTTAGGGATAAGACAGCGATATCTTGTCATCAAAGGAGGGCTCTTCGTCCATACTGTAGACCAAGGTTTATTTCAGCATTGCTTAAATAACTTTCCAGAACTGGGGGTGGGTGGGTGACAGTTACACAGAGAAGACATCTCTTATCATGTGTATAGGGCTGACAAGGAAACATTTCCTTTAATCCTGGGTATAGTCTTAGAATGCATGTACACAAGTGCCAAGACATTCTAAAAGGGCATGTCTCCCTAATCCCTCACTAGTTTCCATGCACATTCCACCAGCCCCCATGATGGGTGTGCATCCACCCAGGGGCATAGGTCTATTGTTATACAATCTAGGAACCATTCCCCACCAAGGCCAGACATCTGGAGGTAATCAGCCAGCATCTGAAAGACAATGGGAGATTTGAGCTCCTGGAATGGAGCTGATACTTTGCATCCAAAGTATCACCCCAACAGCCAGCCCAGACTACCAACCACTTATTCTTATCACATGATCTTCATCTCAGATCTGGAAATTGTTCTAATCACCTCCTAACAATGGGAAGAGTCCCTTTCCAAGTACACATGGGTGTCTGGGATCTATAGTCCTGGGCTGATCCTCACTGTATACTTCAGTTCATGCATTCTGGAGCTACTCTGTCTCCTGAATTCCACTATAACCAAACTCCTATGCTTACTGATATAATCTAATCACTACATCTTAATTTCCTGAATAAAATTATTCTTTTCCCTATTTGACCAAGTTTTCCTTATATTGCCTCAATCAAATCATAAAAATAAAAAATATGCTTTCTGGAGTCAACCTTTGTTACCTTTTCTCTTATCCCTGCTGTTCCTGATACAAATGCTATATAATTTCAGTTTGAGTCATTTTGCTTTCTCTTTCTCCACTTACCAACAGGCAATGATGACTTTAAAATGAGCATGACTACTCTTAAGATATCAAATACTTAAAATTTTTCTCTGAAAGGAGGAGAAAGTGTTAAGTTTTATTGCCTATGACATTCCATAATATAAACAGTCTCATCAAAGTCAGTCTTAAATAACCAACAGTTTAAACTCTAGTTGCACAGCCATGAAAATTTCTTATAGACTGGAATAAACTTGCCCCTATACACTACTACAGTGTGAACATGTCTTACATACATCCTTTGCCCCTCAACCTTAACCAGAGGATCAAGAACAGATCCTATAGCATCTACCAGCTGCCATCTGTTAGCTATCAGAATGTGTTAGAAAAGTAAGTTAAATATAGTGACCCCTCTACGTCTTCCAATATATCTTAATAGTTCACTTTCTTTATCCATTTCTATCTCTGCTTAATGTAAGTTTGTCAACAATCCTTTCTCATACCACAATATATAAATTTGGGCAAAAAAGAGGCAACACATCTATGAAATTTTTATGTGTCTAGAAGTAAGAAATATCTTAGTTGCATTTATAGATGATTTGGTAAAATACCCTAACAAAACAATCTTAAGGATGAAAGGGTTTACTTTGCCTACAGATGAAAATCCATCCATTCTGTTGGGGATATCAATGTGGCAGTAGCTTGAAAAACATGATAGTAAGTCTGCAGTCAAAAGAATAGAGTGGTAAATGATCCTGCTCATCTTTCTGCTTTTTCTCAGTCTAAGATCCAAGGAAATGTTTAGGGTTTGTCTCCCAACTTCAACTAATTAATTAAATGGTCATTCATGGTATTGCCCAAGCAATAACCTGAGCTTCAGAATTCTTCACAAATATAACCAGAGGATTGTGTCCTATGTGATTCTGGTCAGGTCAAGTTGATAATCAGTATTAGTCATTAAAAACATACAGAGGACAGCTCTTGGCCAGCAGTTCCTAAAAGAACAAATGTGATTGGTCACTAATGGTATTGAACATTTTCTCTGCCTTTGAGTTGGTCTTCTTCGCCTTCTTCTATTCTTATTATTCTTAGGTTTGGTCTTTTCATAGTGTTCCATATTTTCTGGATATTTATGTTAATATTTTTTGGAATTAACATTTTCTTCCACTGATGAATGTATATCCTCCATTGTATCTTCAATACCTGGGATTTTCTCTTCCATCTCTTGTATTCTGTTGTTCATGCTTACATCTGTCATTCCTGATCACTTACCCAGATTTTCCATTTCCAGAATTCCCTTGGTTTTATTTATTGCCTCTATCTTAGTTTTTAAATCTTGAACTATTTTGTTCATGTGTTTGATAGCATGTTCTTGGTTTTCTTTAAGGGATTTGTTGATTTCTGCCATTTTTGTTTGTCTTTTCCTCCATTTACTTAAGGGAGTTTTTTATTTTCTCTTTACTAGCCTCATTCATCTTCATAAAGATTTTCTAGGTCATTTTCTTCTACTTAATCTGTGTTGGGTTGTTTGTGATGACCCAGCATGTCTCAGCCTTAAGCCATGAGACTCAGCCTGAGTGGGGGTATATGGACCTAGAAACTGCTAGCAACCCAGCGATGATAAAACCAAACACAGGCATCTTGTCATCTTTAGAGAGCTCTCAGTTCCATGTTGTAAAACTAGAGTCTCTTCTTTATTTACCATCTTTTCAGCTGTTTCTTAACCATGCTTCCATGGCCATGACGAGACCACTTCTATCCTTCTGTTCTGCTCTCTGCTAGATGGCTCCTAATGCTCTGTCCTCACATGTTATTTACACTCCTTGCCCCTCCACCCAGGTGCAGGCCTATTAAGATGCTTAGGCCATAGAGATGCAAACTAGGAGACATTCCATTCTGAGGCTATGCTAAATGATAGCAGACTTGCTCGAATTAGCAATACAATACTGGGCCAGAGCTTTTGGGTGCTCGTGTTTAGTGAAGCCGGAGGCTGGACCTCAAAACATTCCATAACGGAATTATTTTGGTCCCCCACAATACCTCTCTCTTAAAGTAATAAAAAGAATCCTGTGCTTCTGCATCAGGACAGATGACTATGCCTGTCTAAGGAGGTTCCCTTCAACCTACCAGGGGTGCCTGTCATGGAATCACACATTCTGTCATGTGTGTTCTGTCTTAGGTTTCCCTGAAGACAAGGAAAACCATATCCATCTCTGGCTGGAAACACTCTCTTTAAAACAAATAAGGTTAGTGAGGGATGGGCGATTTTCCAGCTCCAAGCATTTCTGAATCAGAAAGAATCCTCCGGGAGGTAGCACCTGAGCTCTCACAGCTGCAAACATCCTCTTGAAGGATGGAGACATATAAAGGTTAAAATGGTCTTTTAAAAATCTGCATGGGAATGCCTCTAGTGCCTCTGATACAGACCTTATTAAAGTTTGCTCCCTAAAACATACTTCTATCCTAAGGCTTGTAAATTACACGTTACATTCCTGCTAGAATGAACTCTGACTTCAGTTTCTAATAATATTTTCATAACACATATAGCAAGGTTACAGACATTAACAATCTCATGAACGTACATTAGGGTGAGTTACAATACAATCAAAAGATAATAAGATTTTCTCACAATCTCTGGGGCATGAACAATTTCACAATTCTAAACTTTTTTTTTCCCTTTATTCCCTGCCTAGGAATCAATGTCCCATGAAACTTCCTATTTCTTGCTCAAAGTCCAAAGTTCTGATGTCAGGTTTATAATATCAGTCTTTGAATGTTAACTAAAGAGTCTTTTGTCCATGTTTTGATTAAGCATTGTAAAGGAGCTTCTGCCACTCTGGTTCATGTCAGTATCTGACTGTCCTAAATGGGTCCTTTTTCACAATGGGAAAACTGGCAAAACAGTTTTGTGTGTCTGTTTGTGGAAAGAAAGAAAGCTGTTTGTTGTCCAGTTCTTAGTCTGTTCCTGGATGAGCACTCACAGATTCAGAGAGGTGGATGTAGTCTGTAGGGAAGCTGGGACTCTAGAAAGCATCTCAAAACTGGAACTGGGTGTGTCTCCTTTCTTAATCTGGCTGTAGGTCAGATGTCCTCAAAGTTCAGGAACATAGGTTCAGTGTTTCACTCCAGCTGGTTCTCCCAAGGCCTCAGGTCCAATTCCTCTCTGCTCCAAGCATCTCATCAACTGCTCCAGCAGCCAGCATACCTCGTTTTCCACCTTCAAAAAAACACAGACATGCCCTCAACATGCCCAAATAATTATAGGATCTGGTCCCCTCTATTCATCTCTCCATTTGACCTGAGTGAAATTTGCTCGAGTTCCTTAATGCCAGAATCTGTCTGCATCAGATTGCTCACTGGCAATCACATTTAAAAACTTTAAAATAAAGAGTGCATGGTTTAATGCATCATGTGGAAACTGGGGGCATAGCTCCCCCTTTTTTATCTTTTTCAGCTGCATTTTTAGGGCACTATGGGCCCACTCTATTATTTCTTGTCCTTGGGGATTATAAAGAATACCTGTTTTGTGATCAATTTTCTATTGAGCACAAAATTGCTGGAAAGCTTTGCTAGTATATCCAGACCCATTATCTGTTTTTATAACTTTTGTCTCGCCCATGTAAGCAAAGCATCTTAAACAGTGACTTATAACATGTCTGGTGGCTTCTCCTGCTTTTGGAGTGGCCATTAAGAAACCTGAATACGTGTCAATTGCCATGTGCACATATTTCAACCTGCCAAACTCCGTGATGTGAGTCACATCCATTTGTCATAAATGGTTGGGGAGCAGACCTTGAGGATTCACCCCTAAATTAGCCATAGCCATATTGTAGACATATTCCACATTGTTTGATGATTTGGTGAGCAAGTCTCTCTGGGTAGGCTGAATTGTTTTCTCAACTCCTGCTATTCTGGTGATGAAAGTGATAAGACTGCCTTGTTCTCTCTACCTGAGACAGAGCAACTAGTTTTGTTAATTTATCTGCAGATCTATTTCCTTTGGCTAGTGGCCCAGGAAGGTTTGAGTGGGCTCTTATATGACCCATAAAACATGCCAATTTTCTCAGGTGAATTGCATTTTGAATTTGTTCAAATAATATTCTGACTTGACTATTACTAGACCCTATGCATGGGACTGTCTCTATTACCTGGAGAGCCTTAAAGACATAGTGACTGTCAGTGTACAAATTAAATAAATTATTTACTAGGAGATGAAAGATCATTGTAACAGCTCACAATTTGACTATTTGAGCTGAAGCCAGAGCTGTCTGCTCCATCTATTTCTTTTTATCAATAACATATGTAAGCGACTCTCCCATTAGAGCCTTCAGTAAAAATTAACATAGCATTTTTATAGGACTTTTTTTTATAATTTTGGAAATACAAAGATGTATCAGAGTAAATTGTAACAGCCTATAAGCTACAAACCGATTATCAATTTTTCCTGAAAACTGAACAAAGGCAATCACCCATGCATCATTGTTCTGAAACACCCAATTAAACTGTTGTATCATATTTGATTCTTTCCTAAATTACTTCCTAGAATCTATGTGGCATTTCTGCATCATGTAGGCTATTACTTTAAAATAAGGGTTTAATACTAAGACTGGTGAGACAGGTAGGCGTAACCACCATAATGGTTCCTTCTGCCATAGAACAGAAGTTGGACTATGCTTTGTGGAGAGCACATAAGCTTCCTAAGGTTTTGCATAGTCAATATATCTGATGATGCTGAATTGTCTCCTCTAATTATAGAAAGACATTCTACCTTCTTATTTAGCTATCTGGGTACATTTGGATCATTACCTCCTTATAGAATCTTATTTAAAGGATTTAAATCATCATTAGATGCCCAAAAAAGGTATTCAACCATCGAATATTTTTTAACAACTTCTAAAATCTCATTCAAAGATTTTAAACTATCTTTTCCAATTGTTATCTATTAAGCCTTAATTTCTTTAGAATACAACATATGTCCCAAACAATTTTTGAGATTTACTTAAAGATTCTGATTAGCCTTTTCTATTCTAACCTTCGAAGCTGACAAGCTGATAAGACCTCATTTGCATTTTAGCTGACCTGGCCTAATTTGCATTTACAAAGACACTTTTACAAAGACACATTCAAGTTCTTCACCAACCCCATATTTGACACAAAATATAAAAAGAACTCAAGAAGCTAGTCACCAAAACATTAAAATAACCCAACTAAAAAAGTTGGGCACAGAACTAAATAGAGAATTCTCAATAGAGGAATCTCAAGTGTCTGAAAGACACATAGGAAAGTGATCAATATTCTTAGCTATCAGGGAAATGCAAATCAAAACATCTCTGAAATACCATCTTGCTCCTGCCATATGGCTAAAACCAAAAACACAAATGACAGTTTATACTGTAGAGGATGTGAAGAAAGGGGAATGCTCCTCCATTGCTGGTGGAAATGCACACTTGTACAGCCACTTTGGAAACCAGTATGGTGGTTTCTCAGGAAAATTGGAATCAGTCTACCTCAAGATCCAGCAATTCCACTCTTTGTCATATACCCAAAGGATGCACATTCATATAACAAGGACATCTATTCAACTATGTTCATAGCAGCATTATTTCTAATAGCCAGAACCTGGAAGCAACCTAGATGCCCCTCAACTGGAGAATGGATAAAGAAAATGTGGTACATTTACACAATGGGGTACTACTCAGCAGGGGTGGGGTGGGGGAAAGGAGAATGAAATCTTGAAATTCACAAGTGTATGGAACTAGAAGAAACCTTCCTGAGTGAGGTAACCCAACTACAAAAAGACAAACATGGCATGTACTCACTCATAAGTGGTTATTAAAACATAGAGCAAAAGATTATGAGCCTACATTCCATACCACCAAAAAAATTAGGAAACAAGGAGGACCCTTAGAGAGAAGTATATGTTCCCCTGAATAAGGAGAAAGGGACAAGCTCCTGTGCAAATTGGGAGTATGGGGGAATTCATAAAGGAAAAAGAGGATGGTAGAAGAGGAGTGGAGAGAAGAACATGAGGGTTGGGGAAGATTGAGTTGGAGGAAGAATAGAGGAGAGCAAGACAAGAGATACCTTAAAAGAGGGAGACATTATAGGTATAAAGAGAAATCTGGCACTAGGGAAATGTCAATAGAGCCATAGGATGACCCCAACTAAGACTCTAAGCAACAGAGGAGAGGATACTTAACTGCCCTTCCACTATAATGAGATTGCTGACTACCTTAAATGCCATCTGTTATTCTTTTGTTTAAAAAGAAGAAAAGAGAAATATTGAGACAGACATATTTACTATAAGTTTATTATAAGGCCCGGTAGAATGGGGAGACTAAGAAGAGGAACAGGGTAATGGCTGACCGCCATGGCCGGTCGCCATAGAGAGACAGAGCGGGGAAACAGAGAGAGGGGACAGAGAGCAGGAACAGGGGGAGAGAGAGAGATAGCGCGAGCGTAAAGGGGCAGAGAGAGAGAGAGAAAGGTGCAGGGGCCTATCTTTTAAAGGGGTCCTCTGCACCTGTGTGCAGACTTCTTTCCCATGGAACCTTGGGCTGACCAGGGTATTGCCTGAGTGGATTCCACCAGGTAACGGGCAGGCCAGCATAATTCAAACTTTCTCTCTCTCTCTCTGCCCCTTTACTCTCTTTCTCTCTCTCTCTGTCTCTCTCTCTCTCTCTCTCCCTCCCCCGTCTCTCTGTTCCCCACTCTGTCTCTCTATGGCGACCGGCCATGGCGGTCAGCCATTACCCTGTTCCTCCTCTTAGTCTCCCCATTCTGCCGCACATTATAATAAACTTATAATCTTATGTCTGTCTCAGTAATTTCTCTTTTCTTCTTTTTAAACAAAAGAATAACACCATCCCAGAGCCTTGATCCAGTAGCTAATGGAAGCAGAAGTAGACACCCACAGCTAAGCACTGAGTCAAACTCCTGGAATCCAGTTGTAGTGAGGGAGGAGTGATGAACAAAGGGGTCAAGACCATGCTGGGGAAACCCACAGGAATAACTGACCTGAGCAAGTGGGATCTCACAGACCCCATTCTTACAGCTGGAGAACCAATGTAATACTGAACCAGGTCCCCTGAACACAGAAGTCAGGAGGCTTGGACACTCTATGCAGCCTCTGGCAGTGGAACCAGTATGTATCCCTAGTGCACGAATGGACTTTGGGACCCCATTCCCCATGGAGGAATACTTTCTAAGCCTAGATACACAGGGAAGGGCCTAGGCCCCACCCCAAATGATGTGACAGACTTTGATGATCCCCCATGAAAGGCCTTGTCCTTCCTGGGAAGTGAATGTGAGATGTAATCAAGGGGGTCAGTGAGTGGCATAGAAGAATGGGAGGGAGAAGGAACTGGGGCTGATATGTAATATAAGACTGTTTCTAATTCAAATAAAAATTACATAAAAAGAACCAAAGAGTAATAATAATAATAATAATAATAATAATAATAATAATAATCTAATCAAATAACACACCAGGAAAGATTTATAAATGTTTTAAAAAAGAATATACAAAGGTACTCTCATTAAGTGGATAAAACTGATGAGGTAGCATTAAAAAAGTATTCAGGGATTTAAATAAGTCTAAAACATTGCCCATGATCTACAAAAGCAATGGTCATAAACAAAACCTCTGACCATGGCCAATAAAGTAGTTTATCTGTTAAAGGCATTGTAATCAAGCCTCATAATGCAAATTTGATCCTTAGAGAACACATGATGTAGGAGATGACTAGCTATGAAGGTTATCATGTAACCTCCACATAAGAATTTTGGCATACACACACACACACACACACACACACACACACACACACACACACGCATTCAAACACAATAAATAAAATGTATTTTTCTAAAGAAAGAAATCAAAACATTAAAGATTTGTATGAAGTAGATAATTATTGAGCACGTCCCTAATAACATGTTACTTTTCTTTGAATCTTACAATAAACATGTCCTGAGAACAATCATTAGGTTCCTAATCCTGGTCAAATACTGTGTGGCTGTCCCCAAATCAAGAAGTCTGTGACTGTCTGAGAATACCTCTCTGCATCTCCCAATGGAACAGTCTCAACACTCAGTGGCCTATAGGCTGCTTTCCCAGCACTATGTTGAGTCTTCTCCCAGCATCAATCATTGAGCAGTGCTATCAGCTATTCTGTGTGCCACATACAGTCTTTCTATTGAGGAAGCAGTTGGCAGTTCTTGGAGGGAACTTGGGACCCCTAAGAACAGGAGACTCTCTCTGTCTTCTGGGCTCCAAAGTGTTTTTATTCCCCTAAAATTCTTGAAGTGGGCTCACTAGACTATGCGAGTAGTAAGAGCTGCTGCTTTCAGAAATGGGAAGACTCTCTGTTTTGGAGAGAAATAAGTCAAGGAACTGGAAAATAAACTCTAGGAAACAATGGTGGGGGAGGGGGATCCATGTTTCACTCAGCCCCTGTCGAGGGCCAAAAGGGGCCTCATACTGAGTCAAGAGTCAATCATTGTTAGATGTCCTGACCAGATCCGCTGCGGCCACAAGATGTTCTTCTGGATAAGCTGCACAATACATGCTGCAAAATGTTCTCCCTTTTCTCAGAAATAGCTGTGGTTCGCTAACCATGGGACCATGGGCTAAGATTTACCTTGCCTCTATTTCCTCTTGAAAATTTTCCATTCCTCCTGCTCCCTTACCCCACCCTGAGCAAAAATCCCCTGCATATAAGCAAGCTTTACCTTTCAATAAACGAGACCTTGACGCAACTCAGACTGACTTTGTCTTTCATTATGTGCTTGGTCTCCCTCCTCTCTTGCCCCCATTGACTCTTAGGTGATACCCCCTCGAGATCCACAAATAACCTGTCCTGCTGGATGGGTCAAGTGGCGCCCAACGTGGGGCTCGAGGTACGGTGGTCACCGGACAGCACCAAGAGAAGAAGAGACTAGTCGACCCAAGGTAGAGACGCCCTGCATTGCTCGTGCACCGGTCCGTCTTGAGGTAAGTACAGTTGTCCGATTATGGTCATGGGCAAGACAGCCTCTAAGGAGGCCCTGTTTATCAGAGAAGTAAAGAGTTTAAGGGAGAGAGGAATAAGAGTTAAGAAAAAGGACCTCTTTAATTTCTTTTGTTTTGTGGAGGAGAAATGTCCTTGACTGGTGATTCATGGGCCTGGCATTCATCCACTAAGTTGGAATAAAGTGGGAAAGGATATTAATGGTCTCCTCAAAAAGGGAGAGGAGATCCCAGATTCCTTCTTTAGTTTTTATGGAGTTATTAGAGACATTCTTAAGGAATCTGAGACAGAAGAAAAGGTTTCTCACCTGCTTGCTCTAGCAGAAGATTTCTTGAATGACTTGTCTGAGAACTATGAGACAAAAGGGAGTCAGACTGACGGCACAAAAACAAAAGCTAAAGACCCTCCCTCGGAGTCATGCACACCTTCACTCATAGATGAGGATATTCAGGAAAAAAATTTAAGTCCCCCATTGATTATGTCTCCTCCGCCATTAATTAAATCCCTCCGAGAAAAACTCCTTCCATGAAAACATTATACCCTGTTGTCCACAAAAACAATGAGGACAATTGGCTAGACCCCGAGGAGGAAGCTGAATTAGAGGAGGAGATGGCCAGATATGAGAGAGAGAGGCAGGACCCCCCGTTTGTGGCTCCTGTCGAACAGGTTCCCAAAAGAAATAGGATCAGGAGACTCAATTGGTATCAGCCGCCCCCTATGTCCCTCCTGAGATCCCCACAGCCCCTCCCCTTGCCACTCATCCTGGGTCTCAGGCACTGTCTCCTCCCTTGATGGAGAATTTCCTTGCCACTAAACGCTCCCTATCCACCCAGAGTTTACATTTAATGGGTGTAATCTCTCTCCAAAAAGACTTAAAAGACCTTTCTGACCAAGTTCTCCAAAAAGAGTTAAAGAACTTTCTGACCAAGTTCAAACATTGAGAGCTGGCTTAAAGGACCCCCGTCAGCAGCTCGCCCCTCAGGAAGACCCTCAAGGAACCCCGCACTGGTAAAGGGGCGGCGACCTACTTCCTCTTTCTCCTTCCCTGTCATAACTAGGTCAGGGGGCCAAAGACAGGATCCTGCCGATCAGGCTGACTCATCTCCCCCAGATACTGAGACACCTGACACCTGACGATGATAGCCCACCTGGGTCTGATGAGGAAACTGAAGAAGCAGAACAGAGCATGACTGAGGCTTCAGAGTCACGCATAGTCAAGACCCTTAAGATAAAACATTTAAAAGAATTACATTCAGCAGTAAAAAATTATGGTCCTGCAGCCCCGTTTACCATCTCTATTTTGGAGAGTTTGGGCCAAGGGGGATACCTTCTCCCTACTGAGTGGGTAAAAGTTGCTCAGTCAGTGTTGTCACGCAGCCAGTTCCTAACCTGGAAGGCAGAGCTCCTGGAGGAACTAGAGACACAAGCAGCGGTAAATAAACAAGATGCTGCTACTGCCTCTTGGACCTTAGATAAATTAGCAGGTCGAGGAAAATACGCTGCCGAGGGCACCCAGCAAACATACCCCACTGGGATTTTACGTCAGGCTACTCAGGCAGCCATAACCGCCTGGCGTGCTATTCCCCCGGTGGGTCCCGCCAGTGCCTCCCTTTCTAAGATCGTTCAGGGTGCAAATGAACCCTATTCCCAATTTGTGGCCAGACTTTTGGAGGCTGCCAAAAGAATTCTTGGGGAAAACAGCATTGATGATGTCCTAGTTAAACAGCTCGCCTTTGAAAATGCTAACTCTACCTGCAAGGCTGCCTTGAGAGGGAAAATAAAAACCACAGACCTCCATGGCATGATTAGAATCTGTAATGATGTTGATCCCTTTGAACACAAACTCTCCAGAACCATCAATCTAGCCATAGGGGCAGCGCTCCACCCAGTAGCTGCCAAGTCAAATACCTCAAAAACCTGTTTTAAATGCGGTGTGCTGGGTCATTTTGTCCGTAATTGCCTGGCTGGCATAAAACCAAACAGTTCTGATCCAGTAACCACTGAAACCAAGCCCCCTGCTCCCAGCTTTTGCCCACGTTGTAGGAGGGGACGCCATTGGGCCAAGGATTGCCGCTCCAAATTTGATGTCATGGGCCAGCAGCTGCCTGCAGTCCCGGGAAACGGGCAGGGGCCCCCAGTGTGGGGCCCTCCTTCCCAACGACCTTACCAGGCACAGATGGGATCCAACAACCCGTTTACCAACGCCCAGACAATGTCAGGAAATCTGATTCACCCTGCTCAGGATTGTATAGAGCAACCCCAGGCAGCGCAGGATTGGACCTCTGTTCCTCCACCACCAGGATTGTAACTCCTGAAGAAGGAACAGTTATCCTAGAGTCTGGTGTCTATGGTCCTCCCCCTACGGGTATGTTTTTTATGATCATTGGACGGGTATCAAGCTCGTTACGAGGGTTCTCCATACTTCCCACCCTAGTAGATGGAGATTATCAAGGGAAAATAAAAATTTTGGCCTCTGCTCCAGATGGCCCCGTTGTCATCCCACAGGGTCGGCGTATAGCACAGGCCCTCCCTCTTCCCCTAATGGGAAATTTTCCATCTAAGGATCAGCTTCGTGGACAGTCTCGTCCTGGCTCTTCTGATGTATATTGGATACAACAATTAACTGAAAAAAGACCCACCTTACAGCTATGGCTGGATGGGAAGCCTTTCCTTGGCTTATTGGATACCGGGGCTGACTCCACGGTCCTCTCCAAAGCACACTGGCCCCAGAATTGGCCATTAGATGTGACTACCACTCATTTACAGGGAATAGGACAGACTCAAAATACTCTCCAGAGCTCCAAATTATTACAGTGGAAGGATCAGGAAGGCAATGTCGGAACAGTAAAGCCCTTCGTGGTAGAGGGTCTCCCAGTCAATCTCTGGGGATGAGATATAATGACTCAGATGGGAGTCATCATGATGAGTCCCAATGATACAGTCACCAAAATGATGTTAAAGACAGGGTTCCTGCCGGGAAAGGGCCTGGGGAAGGAGGAACAAGGACAAACACAGCCCATCTCAACCAAACAGAAATTAGATAGAAAAGGACTAGGTGTAGGCCCTGATCACCTTTTTTCATGAGGACCACTGCCCCTCCTGCACTCCACTCTGATAAGATTACCTGGAAATCGGATGATCCAGTGTGGATAGACCAGTGGTCCTTATCTGGGGAGAAATTCCAGGCATCCCTCCTGTTGGTGCAGGAACAGGTAGATCAAGGGCATCTTGAGCCATCTACCTCCCCCTGGAACACGCCCATATTTGTAATTAAAAAGAAATCAGGGAAATGGAGGCTCCTCCAAGACCTTAGAGAGGTTAATAAAACCATGATGCCTATGGGAGCCCTACAACCAGGAATGCCCACACCTGTGGCTATCCCTAAGGGATATGCCAAAATTACTATAGATATTAAAGACTGTTTCTTTTCCATTCCCCTTCATAAAGATGATTGCAAGAGATTTGCCTTTTCTATCCCTATTGTTAATCAGGTTGGCCCCAATCCCAGATTTCAATGGAAAGTTTTGCCTCAAGGTATGGCTAATTCACCCACCCTTTGCCAAAAATATGTTGCTCAGACAATTGATCCTTTCAGAATCAGGTTTCCTGAGGCCTATATAATTCATTATATGGATGATATTTTAATAGCTGCCAAAACCATTGAGGAAACACATAGGGTAGCCATGTTTGTGGTTCAGGCTTTACAGGAGAGAGGGTTTTGCATTGCCCCTGATAAGATTCAAACAAGATTCCCCTTTTTGTTTTTGGGGTTTGAGCTTTGTCCAGAAATTCTTTATACACAAAAGCTCCAACTAAAAAAGGGCTCATTGCGCACCCTCAATGACTTCCAAAAACTTTTGGGAGATATTCAGTGGCTGCGACCTTATTTACAGTTAACTAAAGGAGACATTTGCCCTCTTGAAGATGTGTTAAAGGGGGACACCGACCCCATCTCCCCTAGAATACTTACCCCAGAAGCATTACAAGCCCTTGAGAAGGTGGAAGCAGCCATTATGTCCCAACATATTGGATATTTCTCTCCCACTCAGCCTTTATATCTAATAGTATTTTCCACAGAGTTCTCTCCCACAGCCTTGCTCTGGCAGGACCCTGTTCCCCTGCTCTGGATACATCTCCCGGTTGCTAAGAGAAAAGTGTTCCCTACTTATCCCCTTTTGGTTTGTCAATTGATAGTATTGGGACTAAAAACTTCTACCAAATATCTTGGAAAGGAACCTGAAATAGTTGTACAGCCCTATGATAGAAATAATTTAGACTGGCTGGCCTATCATCACCCTGACTGGGCCGTCCTTGCTTACTCCTATATGGGGAAATTTGATACCCAGTTACCAAGCAATAAGTTGCTCCAATTCTTTTCCTGCACCCCTTTTGTTTTCCTCTGGAATACAAAATTAGAACCTATTCCAGATGCCCATACGGTTTTCATAGATGCTTCAAAAAATGTACGAGCTGCCTATGTATTTGAGGGTAGTGAAGTTGTTTTTAGTACACCCTTTACCTCAGCACAATTGGTTGAGCTTTATGCTGCTTTAATGGTATTAAAGAAATTTGCCCATTATCCACTCAATTTATATTCTGATAGCCACTATGTAGTAGGGGCCTTACAAATATTAGAAATGGTACCTACAATTCAGCCTCAAATTTCTACCTTTAAAATGTTTTCAGAAATAAAAAAGTTAATACGTCAGAGGCCTTCTCCCTTTTTCATTGGCCATATTCGTGCCCATACAGGATTACCCGGACCATTAGCACTGGGAAATGAACTAGCAGATGCTGCTACTCGAACCCCACAAGTTCTGTTCTCTGAACAGAATGGGGTCGCAGCCGCACAGGAGGCCCATCGACTCCATCATCTCAATGCCCAGACTTTGAGACAAAAATTTTCCATTACCAGAGATCAGGCCAGGGAAATTGTTAAATCTTGCAAAAATTGCTTGATATATTTACCAGAACCTCATGTAGGAGTAAATCCCAGAGGTCTAATTCCAGGTCAACTTTGGCAAATGGATGTTACACATGTCCCTGCTTTTGGACGGCTCAAATTTGTTCATGTCACTATTGATACTTATAGTGGGTTCATTTCTGCCTCTGCCCATACCGGAGAGGCTGCCAAAGATGTTATAAGCCATTTGTTACATATATTTGCCATATTAGGACAGCCTGTTTCTATAAAAACAGATAATGGCCCAGGATATACCAGCAAAAAGTTTAAACAATTTTGTTTACAATTGGGAATTAAACATGTTACTGGAATTCCTTACAATCCCCAAGGACAAGGCATCGTGGATCGGGCCCATCAAACCTTAAAAAATACCGTTAATAAGCTAAAGGCACAAGAAACTCTGTTTCCCCATAAAGGTAATCAAAAACTTATTCTCTCTCATGCCCTTTTTGTTCTAAATTTTTTAACCCTTGATGAGCAAGGAAAATCTGCAGCTGATAGGCATTGGCATCCAGAGACTCCTCAGGAATATGCAAAGGCTCTCTGGAAAGATCCCATCATGGGGGCCTGGAATGGACCCGACCCCGTTTTAATTTGGGGAAAAGGTTCCGCTTGCATCTGTAATACTAAGGACAATGGAGCCCGCTGGTTGCCAGCAAGATTAGTCAAGCCCTTCAACACAAAGGATTCTTCTTAGCAAATGTCCAGGGACACCCCTGAGACGGATTTCCTTTTTCTTACAGATGTCTTCTTCAGGATGGAAAGTTAGATGGCCAGAGACCATGTTCCAGACCCTTTGCCTCATGCTCATGACCGCTGCCACTGCTGGAAGACAGCCACACACGCCTACCCCTCAGAGATGGGTCATCATCAATCTCTCCACTGGGGGTGTAGCCGCAGACAACACCTCCGCAGACTTTCCTTTTGGAAAATGGTTCCCAGATCTATATGTAGACCTTTGTGATATTGTAGATAGATGGACCAACCCATCTGAGTGGGGATGTAACTCCCCTTGGGGTAAGGCAGCAACTAGACAGACCTGTTTTTATGTCTGCACTGGGCATTCTCCTAGCCGCTATCTAACAGCTCAATGCGGTGGACCCCAGGATGGTTACTGTGCCGCTTGGAGTTGCGTTAGCACCGGATACATCTGGTGGACCGCCCCTGTAACTACTGATTTCATTACGGTGGGGCCCTATAACCGTAGCACCCCAGGCACCTATCGCTGCGGTAGGCAATCATGCGGCCTATGCTATGATTCCAACCACTCTCCCTACACAAAGGATGCCACAGAGGGAGGAAGATGTAACTTACTAAAAATCTCCTTCACAGAGTTAGGTAAACAGCAGACAGATTGGACAGGAGGAAAAATTTGGGGCCTCTGCCTTTACGTGTCCGGAGTGGACCCCGCTACCACCTTTATGATTCAATTACAGAGGATTGACCCCCCTTCAAAACCTGTAGGCCCAAATCCTGTCCTCCCCGATCGAGGAACAAAGACTCTGCCTACGCCCGCTCAAACTCAGCGGTTAACTACCATATCTCCTGCCCAGTTGTCTACCCCTAAGCTTACCCCAATTACCCCTTTTATTAGCCCAGATCCAGGCACTATAGATAGATTATTCAATTTGGTACAGGGAGCCTATCTAGCACTCAATGCATCCAGTCCTGATTCTACTCGAGATTGCTGGCTCTGCTTGTCTGCTGAGCCCCCCTATTATGAAGGGATTGCCTTTATGGCCAGTACATCCAATATCACCTCCCCATCGGCAAGGTGCAGGGCTGTCCCCCACCAACTCACCCTGCCCGGAGTTTCAGGACAAGGGCTTTGTTTAGGAAAGGTGCCCTCCCAGTTTTGCAATAAAACTATAGTTCCCCATATAGGAAGCTACTATCTTGAGGCACCTAATGGAACCTATTGGGCTTGCAACACAGGCTTAACACTCTGCATATTTGCTTTAAGCTTTGATGTTTTACATGAATATTGCATTTTGGTACAGCTTTGGCCTCAAATCAAATACTATTCAGGGGAGATCCTGGTCTCACAAGGCACAGCACAGAGTATTGAGAGAACCTGTCTCCATGACCATTGCCCTTACCCTGGGGATTGGTGGCATTGTTGCTGGTATAGGAACTGGAACAGCTGCCCTTGTACAAAACAATCAACTGTTACAAATAGCCATGACCACAGATCTTGAGGCCATAGAAAGATCCATCACTGCTCTGGAAAAATCGCTGACCTCTCTATCCGAGGTGGTTTCGCAAAATAGAAGAGGGCTGGATCTCCTATTCCTTAAGGAAGGTGGCTTTTGTCTGCTTTAAGGGAAGAATGTTGTTTCTATGCTGACCATACTGGCATTGTCAAAGAGTCTATGGAGATCCTGAGAGAATGGTTGGCTAAAAGAAAGAGAGAGTTTAAGAACCAAAAAGGATGGTTCTCAAATTTGCTACAGGGATCCCATTGGTTATCTACTTTACTCCCAACTATTATAGCCCCCTTAATTGTTTTCCTATTGCTTCTTTCTTTTGGCCCATGGGCCCTTCAATGGCTAACCCAGCTTATTAAAAGACAAATTGATTCGGCCTTACCTAAAAATATTTCGGTCCATTACCACAAATTAGTAGCAGCTGATCCGGGGGAGGAGCCAGGGTCGCAGCAAGAGCTCAGGTTCAGTAATCAAGGACTCAGGTTTAATAACTCAACATGCTAAGGCTGATGCAGCAAGGGAGTACTCAATGACGGGAGTATGCATAGGTCCTGGAACAGGGGGCAACAACATACAGAGGTCGTCAAGACCAGCTCAACAAGGCATGTTGCCTGTCCAGGGGCACAGCCTATGTGGCCTAAGACAGGGGCTCTCTTGATATAAGGTTCATTGTCCCTTCTTGTATACAGAAGGGGGAATTGTCAAGGGCCAAAAGGGGCCTCATACTGAGTCAAGAGTCAATCATTGTTAGATGTCCTGACCAGATCCACTGCGGCTACAAGATGTTCTTCTGGATAAGCTGCACAATACATGTTGCAAAATGTTCTCCCTTTTCTCAGAAATAGCTGTGGTTCGCTAACCATGGGACCGTGGGCTAAGATTTACCTTGCCTCTATTTCCTCTTGAAAAATTTCCATTCCTCCTGCTCCCTTACCCCACCCTGAGCAAAAATCCCCTGCATATAAGCAAGCTTTACCTTTTAATAAACGATACCTTGATGCAACTCAGACTGACTTTGTCTTTCATTATGTGCTTGGTCTCCCTCCTCTCTCGCCCCCATTGACTCTTAGGTGATACCCTCTCAAGACCCACAAATAACCTGGCCTGCTGGATGGGTCAAGCCCCACTTTCCTTATCTATGAAATGAGCATAATAACCAGCCTTAAAGGAGTGGGAAACAGCAAAAAGTAACTTCTTTATTCTACACTCAAAGGTTTTTATGAATGGTTTGGAGAAAGTTATATATCTACAATTACAGTAAGTGTGATCCATGCTACCCTGTGTCTGTCACAAAGGTACTCACTAATAATTAGGAACCACCCAAGACAAATAGTGGACTATACATACTGGAAATTTGCCATCTTTCCTCTCATCCATCTATCTGCATACTCTCAGGATCACAAAGTACTTCTTCCTACTTATGATGCCTGTGCCTGCCTTTTATGAGTTACCAACTGGGAAATTAGTTATCTCTGGCTTCCTCAGCACAAGACTGTTCATGTTTTCAACCCCAAACTGAAGTCAACTAACCACCTGGTTCAGAAAAGCAGCCCTGAGGGGCTAAGAAAGAAAAACATAAAGTGTGAGGAGCTGGCTGACCTTGTGCTAGGCCTCAGATCACATGTCAGAACATTCATTTATCCTCTCTCTCTCTCTCTCTCTCTCTCTCTCTCTCTCTTTCTCTCTCTCTCTCTCTCTCTCTCTCTCTCTCTCTCTCTCCCTCTCTCTCCCCAGTGTCCTTTGTACACCAGGGAGATGAATAGGTGATTTCAGTCTAGAACAGAGGTGGGCATCAATGTGGTGTGTTCTTCCATGCCTCAAGAAACTGTCTACCTTATTCTGCCGTTCAGTATAATCAACAAAGTAAACCTCCAGAGTGAAGAGAAATCTGGACATTGTGTTTTGTTAGGTACAGACATATTTACTACTAAGTGGTCAGTAAAGCAGCATCCATCTGTTACTACTATATCAGTAGAAGATTGCAATAGCAATCAATTCAAGATCAGAGGTTATTCCACTCCAATGTTAGGTGACCTCAGGAGCACTACTCTGGAATCAGTTGAGTATTTTTTTCTTAAGACAGAGATGGAAGAAGTCAGAAATCTGCTATATCTTAGATTTCAGAGTTGAGAGTCTGAAACACATCTTACTAAACTTGGATCCTAGTCAGTGAGTCACCAAAACCCCAAAATGTAATGAAGAACCATGTAGGACTAAGATAGGCTCTAGAGAGTCCCTCTGAAAATGCACCATGAGGAACTTCTCCCCACCAACTTACTTCAATGCTTAGTTTCTATTTCACAACCATGTATCCTGTGTTGTTTTCCTGTAATACAGTCACTCCATGAAGCAGGAGCCAAGTCATGTTTTCTCTTCACAGAGGAAATTATGAAATCTAGCCTGTACTATTATTTTCTCATTGTGACCACCAGCATGCAAATAATTATATGGAGGCTTATTATTAATTATGAATACTGTCTCTTATCTTAGGCCCATCCTGCTCTTAAAACTTAAATTATAAACCCTACTAGCTCTAGTAACTTAAATTAAACTGCTTCTATTAATCTATATTCTGCCCTGTGGCTTTTATCTCTTCTCACTTTAGCACATAGAACTTCATCCAAGTCTGTTGGTGAAATCCCTGCAACTAGATTTCTGTCCCACCTCTCTCTCCCATTGGATATCACACCTAACCCATCCCTGCCAGTCGTGGTCCAGCTTATCTCAGTCCCAAACCACAGAAGCCATTGTGGGGGACCGAATAATTCTGTTATGGAATATTTTGGGGACCAGTCTCTAGCTCCAGTAAACATGGAGCACCAGAAAGCTCCGGCCTCACCATTGTATTGTTAATGCCAGTAGGGCTACTATTGTTTACTATGGCCTCAGGGTAATAAGCCTCCTAATTTGCATATCTATGCACCTAAGCATCTGAATAGGCCTACACCTGGGCAGGGGGAATCAGAGGTGTTTGAGTAACTTGTGAGGATGAAAGGTGAGGAGTTAGGGGCGAGCAGTCAGAGGAGAGAGGAGAACAAAGAGGGATGGTTCCCTCGTAGTATCGGCAGGATGGTTAAGAAACACCAGAAAAGATGGCTAATAAAGAAATGTCTCTAGTTCTACAACATGGAACTTAGAGCTCTCTGAAGATGACAAGATGCCTGTGTTTGATCTTTATCGCAGTTGGGTTGCTGGGAGCTTCCAGGTCCACACACCCCCACTCAGGCCAAACCTCATGGCTATCATGGGTTAAAGCTGAGACCAGCCAGGTCACAAGCCATGGGGTCGGGCCTGAGTGGGGAGCATGGACTTGGAAATTCCTAGCAACCCAGTGGTGATAAGGACCAGACACAGGCATCTTGTCATCTTTGGGGGGGCTCTCAGTTCCATGCTGTATATTGGAGTGTCCCATTTATTTCAGCATCTCCCTCAACTCTTTCTAACCATTCTGCCATGTACTTGAGACCATTTCTCTCCAACCTCTCTAGACCCTATCCCCAGATATCTCTAAACAGTCTCTATTCACATAGACCTAGCCCTCAGCCCTGGTGTAGGCCTATTCAAACACTTAGTTCTGTAGAGATGCAAAACTATGGGACATTCTCCACTGAGGCTAAGTCATTCAACAGCAAATCAGCTAGCATCTGCAATACAATGGAGTCTAGCAATCCTGGGACTGGAACCAGAGGTCTAGACCCCAAGAAATTATCTAATGGAATTGTTCTTGGCTCCCTACACTTGCCTTGCTATTGTCCACTTGGCTCTTTGTTAAATCAATCAGAAGGTGCCTTGACAAAGACACATCTTCTCAGTATACAAATATTCTATAACACTAACCAGCATAGACACTAGAGAGTTGGCATCCTAAATATCCCTGATGCCAAACCTTGCCTCCTCAATCAATCCAAACTCTTCACAGTATCCTATTGCAGCCCCCCCTGCTGGACCTCACAGGTGTTCATGTGGAGGGAATAGAATCCCCTCTCCCTTTCTCCAGGTCAGCCTTGCTTATGTAACTCATGGGCTCCAGGTAAACACAGGAGCTTAGGCATGAATGACTATTAGTGTCTTGTCTGAGAACTAGAGCCAGCATTCTCTGTGGGTCGTTCACCTGCAGGAAGGTACCAGAAGCAGCTCCCAGAGTCTTCAAACAACAATTTATTTTTGTTTTTGTAACATCCCAAGTTAAAAAAACAAAACAAGGGTTGGAGAGATGGCTCAGAGATTAAGAGCAATAGCTGCACTTCCAGAGGTCCTGAGTTCAATTCCCACCAACCACATGGTGGCTCACAGCCATCTGTAATGAGATCTGGTGCTCTCTTCTGGCCAGTAGGCATACATGGAGGCAGAATGTTGTATACATAAGAAATAAATAAAGGGGCTGGAGAGAAGGCTCAGAGAATAAGAGCACTGCCTGCTCTTCCAGAGGTCCTGAGTTCAATTCCCAGCAACCACATGGTGGCTCACAACCATCTGTAATGAGATATGGTGCCCTCTCTGACCTACAGATATACATGTAGGCAGAACACTGTGTACATAATAAATAAATCTTTAAAAAAGAAATAAAATCTTAAGAAAATCCAATCTTCAGAGAATTGTATTTAAATTTCTGTAACAATGAGGCCTGTTACATCACCTAGAGGGCCAGGATCTAGCTTTTATTGTTTCTTTGTTTGATTTTTGTTTTTTTTGTTGTTGATGCTGCTTTTTTATCTAAATTAGAAACAAGTTTCTTTTACATGTCAATCTCAGTTCTCTCTCCCTTCCCTCCTCCCCTGCCCCCACCAACCCCCTATCCCAAGTTTCTGCTTCCTAGGGAGGACTTCCACGGGCATCTTCAGAGTCTGTCATATCATTTGGAGCAGGACCTAGATGCTCTCCAGTGTGTCTAGGCTAAGAGAGTATCCCTCTATGTGGAGAGGGATCCCAAAGTCCATTTGTGTTCTAGGGGTATACTGATCCACTACCTGTGACCCCACATATTGACCAGAACACCAAACTGACCTCCTCCTTCAGGGGGTCTGGAACAGTCCTATACTGGTTTCCTAGCTATCAGTCTGGGGTCCATGAGCAACCCCTTGTTCAGGTCAGTTGTTTCTATGGGTTTCTCCAGCCTGGTCCTGACCCCTTTGCTCATCATTCCTCCCTCTCTGCAACTGAATTCCAGAATTCATCTCAGTATTTAACTGTGGGTGTCTGCTTTTGCTTCTATCAGCTACTGGGTGAAGGCACTAGGGTGGCATATAAGGTAGTCATCAATCTCACTACTGGGGAAGGGCATTTAAGGTAGCATCTCTATTGCTTAGATTGTTATTTGGGGGTCAACCTTGTAGATCTCTGGATATTTCCCTAGTGCCAGAATTCTCTTTAAACCTATAATAGCTCTGTCTATGATGGTATCTCTTTTCTTGCTCATCTCTATTCTTCCCCTGACTAGATCTTCCTATTCCCTCATGTCCTCCTCTCCCTTACTCTTCTCCCCTTCTTTTCCTTCTAACTCCCTCTACTCTCCCCCCATGCTCCCCATTAGCTTATGAGATCTTGTCCCTTTCCCCTTCTCCAGGGGACCATGTATGTCTCTCTTAGGGTCCTCCTTGTTTCCTAGCTTCTCCGGTGGTGTGGATTGTAGGTTGCTACTTCTTTGGTCTACAACTAAAATCGATATATGAGTGAGTGAATACATACCATTTTTTTTTGTTGTTGTTCTTAGAGACAAGGTTTCTCTGTACCTTTGAATCCTGTCCTGAAACTTACTATGTAGAGCAGGCTTGCCTCAAACTCATAGAGATCTACCTTTCTCTGCCTCCCCGATGATGCATTAAGGTACATGCCACCACTGCCCAGTCAAGGTCTAGCTTTTAACATTATTCCAATTATACTTACACAGCACCCAAAGCCAGCAGTAGAAGAGAAGACCCTACCCACACACTCACTCAAGTCTCTTAGCACTTACTGCTTTTCACTTGGTGAATTTTTGCCAAGGCTATGTGATTCATGCTCTAACTGCTCTGATCAACAAGGAGAAACTGTGGCAGAGATAAGAAATTCTTATCATTTAAATCTAAGCCAGCCACCTTGAGACTTGTGTTTTCTTTCTTATTTTTTTTCTCCTTCACCCTCCATATCTCACCTCTTTTCTGGAGCCAGGGATTGAATGTATTGCCCCATAGGTACTAAATAAACACTCACCATTGAGTTGTACAGCCTGTGCAAGTACAAGACCCAATTTCCTCTACATCTTTTTATCATTTTTTTTTTTAAACCACACTTGGCAATCTGGCTTCTATAACTGTAGATTAATCTCAGAGAGATGCAGAAAATGTAGAGAAGGGCAGATCCTCTTGGCTTCTCAATCTATGAAAAACTTCCCCCCAAAACTTCTTCAACAATAAAAGCTGAATGCTGTCCCGCATTTACTACACAGAATGTCAATGATCTCTGGAACAGATCTCAGAGAACTGGACTCACTAATCTTCAAGGTATATTTTCAGCCTCATCAAGTGGACAACCATGATCAACTGTCACATATCCACAGTTGAAATTCAGACAATCTTGCAAATGGTGTATCTGATACTCTCATTCTTCTAAGTCTTTTCCTGAAAGGTATATTTTTTGTTTTAAAATGGCAATAAATCCTTAAAATAACACTCCATATTTTCAAGACAGAGCCTACTTCTACGTGTCCTGATAGCACATACCCATGTCTGTGCATGTTTATGTATGAATGTTAGCTCATACACAGAGATACATTTTTAAATGTCTTTCTCTATTGCTATATAAAATAATCTTTTAAACTATACAATACTCACATAGGACAGCAACTTCCTTTTCCTTATGACTCAGTGACATCTCACTGTTTCATTATTTGAAATCTCTTATAGGAAGCAAACTACTCTTTTTCTAAAATAAAATTTGTCTCAAACCCATTCTGTCCACTTATGCCTTAGATTTCCCTATTGTGTTCAGTGGATAGAAGAAGGAAATCAACACTAAGAATAGCAATGTTATAGATGCTACTTGGGGTTCCTCAATGGCCATGTGCTGGTGGCTTGGTCCCCAGAGTGGAATGTTGTCACGTCTTAAAAGGGCAAAGTAGGTGGTTTTAGTTGCCTGGAAGCATGCTCTTGAAGGGGATTATGAGTCCCTCCTCTCTCCTTTTCTTCTGTTTCTGATACAGCCATGCTTTGCTTTATCACTGTCTCTATCTGATGAGCACCTTCTCATAGACCCCAAAGCTACAAGACTGCCAAGGGATATAAGCAGGAAACTATAATAAAACTTCTGTCTTTCCCAAGTTATTTATCTCAATGATTTGTTTCTATACTGGGCAGCTGTTCAACACAAAGTTTATCTTCAAGTCTAATGGCACCCCAAAACTCATGTGTTAGGATTTGCTCATGAGTCAGTGGTATGATTTTAGGAGGTGATCCAAAATTTAGGGGATATAGCCTTAGTAGAAAGGTATGCTTTTATGGATGTGTCTTTGAAGAATATCTGGGTTTCTCATCCATTCCTTCATCTTTCTGCTGTATCAGTCCATCACATGTTCTTACTGCAAGAGGTTCTGCTCCAACCAGAGTCCATGGGCTTTCTGCAGTGACAGCCTATGTTTGTGGGAAAGGGTGGAACAGGAATAAGGGGCTGTGACTTTCCTTTCCTGACTGTCCTACTTCCTCTTTACATGTAAATAGCTTCCCTTTCAAAATGCCATTTACTTGGAAAACTCAGTTTCAGTTGATTTCCACATAATTCTTCAGTTTGAAATGAACATCAGTGATGCAGGAGAGTATCATACTAAGCATGATGAAGATAATATTGGAGCTGAATAGAAACATGTTGCTTTTGTGACTAAAAGATTCAGTCATTGGCTAGGTGGAACTGAACTTTTCCTAGAGAACATGAGGGTAATCAACTAATATAGGTAAACAAAATATAATTTCAGAGAAAATGTACATTAGGGGGAAAATAACCAAATGGCTGGTAAAAGAAAACCCTGTGGAGTAAGAGATTGAAAATAGGGTAGTGTAGGTAAGCAACTGAGATGAGAAACTTTGAGAAAAAATTATCAGAAGGTGCTAAAGTGAGTCATGTGTCCACCCAAGAGACAGGTTTGTTGAAGGACAGCAGAAAGCCTGAGCAAAGGCCTTAGAACACAGATAAATGTTCAAGGACCTGAACTTTCATTCTGCATGAGTAAGAGCCACTCTAAGTAACAAAACAGTGACAGGAACTGATGTGATTTTTAAATTCATTATTCTGGCAAGTTACTGAACATAGGCTACTCTAGAAAGATAGAATGTTCGAACATATGTCCAGACAAAACAGAGAAGTCTGCAGAAGGCAGTATAGGGAGAAACAAGTAAAAGAGTTCAGATACTGAATACAAGCTAAAGTAGAGTCAAGGATTTGGGGCAGTAAAGACTTCAAGATTTGGGACTCTATTTAATATTGGGAAGCAGAAACACACCTGACCTGAAACCTGCAGGAATAAGGTTGAGTCTGGAATTCACCTTTGTACCTGTGTACTCTGATGTTTGTCTTCCTTTAAAAAGCTTCTCAGGCACATAGCTTGACATGTCTATAGCTGGGGTGAGAGACAAGGCTCTATATGCCTTTTAAAATGTATTCAAATTCCTGTTTGAGTTATTCAGCTTCCCATCTGCTATCATATCTAAAGCTGTTACTTTTGTGAACTTTGATGTCCTTTTCACTGGGTTATAGGTGATAAGAACTGCAGCTTCTTAATCATGAAATTATTATTTGATGAATATCCAAGCTTTTCCTGGCTTTAAAACACAAACCATCTAATTGATCATCAGGATTTGGCAACTCCTACCTATAATGCCATGTGCCCTCCTCAGGAGGTTCTTTTGTTCACACACATGAAGTATTTGCATCTGAAAAGCTCAAATCTTATAAAGGTATAGCATATTTTTCCTGTACAAGTAGCTGAGCATTAAAAATAATGCATAGCTTAGCAATGGAGCCCTGAGAGCCTGACTTGAGATATGATCACTTTCTTTGACTTGGATCCTTACTGCTGTCATCCATGCCTGTTTTTAAGGACACATTATTCATGAGGCAATATTTTCACATTTTTCCACAAGAAAGTTAATAGTCAATTAGTTAGTTACATAATCTGGGAAAATATACACCTGAAATTAAATGACTGGGACAAGATTGATCCTCTTTTCACTTCAGCTCCTAAATCATTTTTTACTTAGTAGTGGGTTTTTCAGTTTCCAATTTGTAAGTTTTCTGTAGTTCCTGTTGTGGATGTCCAGCATTAGTCCATGATGGTCTTACAGAAGGCAGGGTTTTATTTCAGCCTTCTTGTATATATTGAGAATGTTTTGAGTCTAAGTATATTGTCATTTTGGAGAATGTTCCATGAGGTTCTGAGAAGTAGGTATACTCTTTTGTGTTTGGGTAAAAGGTTCTTTAAATATCTGCTAGGATTATTTAGATCAAAATGTCAATTAGTTCCAGCATTCCTCTGTTTAGTTTTTGTCTGGATGACCCATCTGTTAGCAAGATTTGGGTATTGAAGTCTCCCACTATCAGTGTGAGAATATCAACAGTTTATAAATTTGGGTGCCCTTGTGTTTGAAGCATAGATCGTAGGAAATGCAATTTCCTATTCAAGGATTTTCCTGCTGAGAGCCTACATCATTTATTACAAAAGTAGCAATTAATTATCTAGGTATAAATTAATCATAATTAACTTCTGATGGAGAAAACTTAAATCACATATTCTGGAAGAAATAATGACTCCAAAATATCAGTTGCTATGGATTTGGCTATATAATCTTGACATACAACATATGTACTGGGTGTTTTATATTCTCAAAAAGGCCTGGGGCATCAGCAGTAATAGCTGAAGCCTCTGAAACTCAAATAGCACTTTACTCCACTTAACCCTTCCCTACCACTTAAGTTTGCTCACATACTTTACAAATTATAGCCCTTCTGAGACTTAACATTGCCTTACATATTACAAGTCATGTCTCCTCACTTTTGTGGCTCTGAGAGATATGCATGCCCAGTATTCTTGCTATTGGCAGACAATTGCAAATTGTGTCTGTGGGTATATAAACCAGAAACCTTACAGGATCTAGGAGAATTTTTAAGGAAAATTTCTAAAGAGAACTATAAGGAAGCTTTTAGTTGAAGAACTTTTGAGGGGAAATCTTTTGCAGAGAAACATTTGAAGAGAACTTTAGGTGAGATTTTTTTTTAGATTTTTAAATTTAAATTAGAAATAATATTATTTTACATATCAGTCCCAGTTCCCTCTCCCTTCCATGTCCCCCACAAACACCCCCATCCCACCCCAATTCTGTTTCTCAGGGAGGGTGAGGCCTTCCATGGGGGATTTATAAAGTCTCTTAAATCATTCGGGTAAGGGCCTAGACCTTACCCCATATATCTAGGCTGAGAGTGTACCCTCGATGGGAAATATGCTCCCAAAGTCCAATGTACACAATAGTATTCCATTATCAGAGACCCCATAGATTGCCCAGGTCTCATAACTCAGATCCATGTTCAGGCAGCCTGGTTTAGTCTTATCCTTCCCAGCTGTCAGTCTGAGGAACATGAGCTCTTCCTTGTTCAGGTCAGCTGTTTCTGTGGGTTTCCTCAGCTTGGTCTTGAACCCTTTGCTCATCACTCCTCCCTCTTTACAACTGGATTCCACAAGTTTGGCACAGTGCTTGGTTGTGGGTCTCTGCTTCCCCTTCCATCAGCTACTAGATGAAGGTTCTAGGATAGCATATAAGGTAATCACCAATCTCATTACAGGAAAAAGTCATTTAAGGTAGCCTCTACACTATTGCTTAGATTCTTGGTTAAGGTCATCCTTGTAGATCTCTAGATACTTCCCTACTGCTAGATTTCTCTTTAAACCTATAATGGCTCCCTCTATTAAGGTACCTCTTTTCTTGCTCTCCTCTATTCTTTCCCGATTCAGTCTCCCTGCTTCCTCTTGTACTCCTTCCCCCTCCTCTTCTCCCCTGTTCTATCTCCTAACTTCCTCTTCCCAGATGCTCCCAGTTTGCTCAAGATATCTTGTCCCTTTCCCCTTCTCCGGAGAACCCTGTATCTCTCTCTTAGGGTCCCCCTCCTTGTTGCCTAGCTTCTCTGGTGGTATGGATTGAAATGGTAATCCTTTGCTCTATTTGTGTTATTCATATATGAGTGAGTACATACCATGTTTGTCTTTTTGTGACTGGTTTATCTCACTCAGCATGGTTTCTTCTCATTCCAACCATTTGCCTGTGAATTTCAAGATTCCATTGTTTTTTATTCTTCTGAGTAATATTCGATTGTGTAAATTTGCCACATTTTGTTTATCCATTTTTAGTTGAGGGGCATCCAGGTTGCTTGCATGTCTTGCCTATAACAAATAAACTGCTATGAATAGTTGAACAGATGTCCTTGTTGTATGAATGTGCATCCTTTGGGTACATGCCTAAGAGTAGAATTGATGGACCTTGAGGTAGACTGATTACCATTTTCCTGAGGAACCTCCATACTGACTTCTAAAGTAGTTTTACAAGTTTGCACTCACACCAGCAAAGGAGAAGTATTCCCCTTTCTCCACATCCTCTCCAACATAATCTGCCCTTGGTGTTTTTCATTTTAGCCATTCTGACAAGTACAAGATGGTATCTCATACATGTTTATATTTGCATTTAAAGATGGCTAAGGATGTTGAACATTTTTTTGTCTTTCAGCCATTTTAGATTCCCCTATTGAGAATTCTCTCTTTAGTTCTGTATCCAACTTTTTAATTGGATTATTTGGTGTTTTAGTGAGTACCTTCTTGAGTTCTTTGTAAATTTTGGAAATCATCCCTATGTCAGATGTAGTGTTAGTGAATATCTATTCCCATTCTGTGGGATGCTGTTTTTCTTGTTGATTGTGTCCTTTGCCTTACAGAAGCTTCCCAGATTCAGGAGGTCTGATTTATTAGTTGCCAATATCAGTGTCTGTGCTACTGGTTTTATATTGAGGAAACAGTCTCCTCTACCAGTTCTTTCAAGCATACCTCCCACTTTCTCTTCTTAGAGGGTCAGTGTGGCTGGTTTTATCTTGAGGTCTTTGATCCATTTGGACTTAAGTTTTGTGCATGGCTATAGATATGGATTTATCTACAATCTTCTACATGCCTGCATCCAGATATGCCAGCACAATTTGTTGAAAATGCTTTCTTTTTTCCATTGTATAAGTTTAGCTTCTTGGTTAGAAATCAGGTGTTCATAGGTGTGTAGGTTAATATCAGGGTTTTCAATTGGATTCCAGTCATCTACCAGTCTATTTTTGTGCTAATCCCAAGCTGTTTTCAGGACTATAGGTCTATAATAGAGCTTGAAATCAGGGATGGTGATGCCTAGAGAGGTTCCTATATTGCACAGGGTTGTTTTGGCTATATTGTTTTTTTTTTCATATAAAGTTGAGTACTGTACTTTCAAGGTCTGTGAAGAGTTGTGGTGGCATTTTGATGAGGATTGCATTGAATCAGTAGGTTGCTTTTGGAAAGATCGTCATTTTTCACTATGTAGATCCTACCTATCCAAGAGTACGGGAGATCTTTACATTTTCTGTTATCTTCTTTAATTTCTTTGTTTAAAGACTCAAAGTTATTGTTATACATGTCTTTCTCTTGTTTGGTTAGAATTACCTCAAGATATTTTCTGTGGTTTGTGGCTATTGTAAAGGCTGATGTTCTCTGATTTCTTTCTCCAACCATTTATCCTCTGTATATAGTAGGGTTACAGATGTTTTTAATCTTGTATCCTTTTATAAATGTGAGTACCTTTGTATTTGGTAATTATATGTTCAGAATTGAGACTTCATCTTGATGGATTTTTTCTGTGATGATTAGGAAGTGACCTCCTTCATCTCCTTTGATTGATTTTAGTTTGAAGTCTAATTTGTTAGGTATTGGATCCATTTGATTGGAAATATTATCCTAGCCCTTTACTCTCAGTTAGTGTCTGTTTTTGAAGTTGAGGTATGTTTTTTATATGCAGCAGAAGGATGGATTCCGTCTTCATATCCATTCTGTTAGTCTGTGTCTTTTTATAGGCATGTTAAGAACATTAATAATGAGGGATATAAATGGTCATTGATTGTTAATTCTTGTTTGTTTTGGATTTATTGGAGGTGGTGGCATTGTGTGGAGATCCCCACTCCTGTTTTCTTTTGGTTTTTGGTAAAGTGGGATTATCAACTGCCTATGTTTTTGTGAGTGCAGTTAACTTTCTTGGTTGGAGTTTTCCTTCTAGAAATTTCTGTAGGGCTGGATTAGTGGATATGTATTGTTTAAATCTAGTTTTGTCATGGAATATCTTGTTTTCTCCATCTATAGTGATTGAAAGCTTTGCTGCATATATTAGTCTGGGCTGGCATCCATGGTCTCTAGTGTTTGTATAATATCTATCCAGGACCTTCTGGCTTACAGAGCTTCCATTCAAATTAATGGAATATTTATGACCAGTGATTGCTAGTTCCTGTTATTTCTGTTTTTGTTGGTGGTGATGGCATTGCATGTTTGATTCCATTCTTTGGAGTTTGGTGCTGAGAGCTCATCTATTTCCTGTGTTCCTATGGACATAGGTAATTACCTTGGGTTGGGGTTTTCCTTCTAGTACTTTTTGTAGGTCTGCTTTTGTGGATAGGCGTTGTTTAAATTTGGTTTATCATGGAATATTTTGTTTTCTTTATCAATGGTTATTGAAAGCCATGCTGGGTAATGTAGTTTGTGCTGGCATCCATGGCCCCTTAGTGTCTGCATAACCACTGAACAGGACCTTCTGGATTTCAGTGTTTCCACTCAAAAATTAGGTGTTATTCTGATAGGTTTGCCTTTATATGTTACATGGCCTTTCTCCTTTGCAGCTCTTAATATTCTTTCTTTACTTTTTATGTTTATTGTTTTGATTACTATGTGACAAGGAGACTTTTTTTGGTGCAGTCTATTTGGTGTTCTGAAAGCATCTTGTATTTCCACAGGGATGTTTTTCTTTAGGTTGGGGAAGATTTCTTTTATGATTTTGTTGAATGTGTTTTCTGTGCCTTTGAGTTGGACTTCTCCTTGTATCCCTATTATTCTTAGGAATGTCTTTTCATGGTGTCCCAGATTTCCTGCATGTTTTGTGATAAGGATTTTTTGGTTAGAAAATTTTCTTTGATATATGAATCTATTTTCTCCAAGTTAACTTCAATGCCTGAAATTCTCTCTTCTATGTCTTGTATTCTGTTGTTTATGCTTGCATTTGTGGTTCCTGATCATTTACCCAGATTTTCCATTTCTGGAATTCCCTCAGTTTGTGTTTTGTTTCAGATTTCTTGTCTTAAATTGTTTCCTTTACTTGTTTGATTACTTTTTCTATGTTTTCTTTAAGGGATTTGTTGATAACTTCCAATTTTTTGTTTGTCTTTTCCTCCATTTTTTAGGGAGTTTTTCATTTCCTCTTTGATGGCCTCAATCATCCTCATAAAGTATTTCTAAAGTCATTTTCTTCTGCTTCATCTGCGTTGGGATGTTCAGGTCTTGCTGTTGTAGCACCACTAGATTCTAGTGGTGCCTTATTGCTCTTTATATTGTTGAGCATGTTCTTACCTTGTTGTCAACATATCTCTTTCTCCAACCGGTATAGGTGGAGCTTGTGCTTCAGGGGTTCTCTCTTTTGATAATTGGTATAGTTGGTGGCTGTGGCTCCCTTGACTAGTATTTCAGGTACAAGTAGAGCAGAGCTTCTGGTGAATGCTCCTCGTCCAACACTGCATCTGGGTTTGAAACTGGGAACTCCCTCTGACACTGCTTCTTGTTCTGATATTTATGGTTCTCATAATGCTGCTCCAGACCAGACTCTCAGGCCTTCTGTTACTGCTTCCAGGCTAGGATTTGGACCTCCATGATTCAAAAATTTATTGGAAACTTACTATAAGCTAGATGCTGTTGCAGGAACATGTGTATCATTAGTAGATAAAAACATGGAACAGCCATCTGCTTAAGGTGAATGTGAGCTCTGCTCAGGGCCCAACTGACCCGTCCAGCAGGCCAGGTTATTCTCGGGTCTCGAGGGGGTTGTCACCTAAAGGGGTCATGAGGGTGAGAGAGAAATGGAGACCATGCGGTGCAAGAAAGGACAAGAGTCCGTCTGTGCAATGTCAAGGTCTCGATTTACTGGGGCTTAGAGTGGGCTTAAATAGCCCTGCAACAATAGAATTGGGGGGAATAATAGAAGGAACATCAGGTATTTGCTGGGACTGGAACATTCTTCCCGTCAGCCGGAACATCTTGTGGTCTTTCTTGGAACAGCGAACAGAAAAGCTCCAGACCCTTTCTTGGAACAGAAGCAGTTAGCAGTTCCGGTTGGCCAAACTGTATCTAATTACAGGTTGCAGGAGGCTCACAGAGCTGGCTTTAAGCTGCAAACTTACAGGTCATTAAAAGTCTTACAAAGGTGGGCTTTAAGCCGCATAGTTTTGGGCCCATGGCCCCTTACACCCAACTCCCACCATCCCCCCTGGGAATTCCTGGGGCTGATTTTCCTGAAGTGGACCCACTCTGGCAGGACAGATCACCCAGATTCTGGCCACATCTTAATTTTGGCCCCCCTCTGCCCTCCACTCTCAGCCCTCAAGTAGGAGTTTTGCCCCCCATACATCCTTCGCTTGAGTAAGGAGAACACCAGAAGTGGCCAGGCAATCCACAGTTACAAACACTGAAGTCTTGTCCCACCTACACCACCAAGAGAAGAGAGGAGAAGAAGAGACATCACCTGCACCCACTCGAAGAAGGGATGAGAAGACAACATTATAAGAACACACTCAGCAACAGAAAGATCAATATGATAGCACCAGAATCTAGGGACTCTATACCAGCAAGACTTCAAGATCCTAATACAGATGAAGCAGAAGAGAAGGACTTTAAAAACAACTTTATGAAGATATTAGAGGCCATGAAAGAGGAAATAAGAAATCCCTTAAAGAAATGGAAGAAAAAACAAACAAAAATACAAGAAACGGAGGCAAAGACAAACCAAAAAGTTCAAGAAATAATCAAATCCCTTAAATAATGCAAAGAAAGTCAAGAAAAAACAACAAAACAAGTGAAGGAAACAAATCAAGCAGTTCAAGGCTTAGAAGCTGAAATAGAAACAAAGAAAACATAGAATGAGGGGATGCTGGAAATAGAAAAGCTGGATAAATGATCAAGAAGTACAGATGTAAGCATAACCAATAGAATACAAGAGATGGAAGAGAGAATCTCAGGTGTTGAAGACTCACAAGAATAAATACAGTCATTGACCAAAGAAAATATCAAGGCCAATGAATCACTAACACAAAATATCTAGGAAATATGCGAAACCATGAAAAGGCCAAACCCAAGAATAATAGGTATAGAAGAAGTTGAAGAAATTTAGCTCATGTGTACAGAAAGCATATTCAACAAAATCATAGAAGAAATTTTTCCCAACCTAAAGAACATTTCTATGAAAGTACAAGAAGCTTATAGACCACCAAAAAGACTGAACCATAAAAAGAAGTCCCCTTGCCATACAATAATCAAAACACCAAACATACAGAATAAAGAAAAATACTAAGGATAGCATGGGGAAAATGCCAAGTAACATATAAAGGGAGACCTATAAGAAGTAAGTACACTCGATTTCACAATGACAACTCTGAAAGCCAGAAGGTCCTGGATAGATGATCTACAAACACAAAAGAGAACATTGATGCCAACTCAAAGTACTTTACCCAGAAAAGCTTTCAATTACTACAGATGGAGAAAACAAGATATTCCAAGACAAAATGAGATTTAAACAATACATATCAAAAAAATCTATCCCTACAGAAAGTTCTGGAAGGAAAACTACCCAAGGAAGATAGCTAAACTCACAAAAATATAGGCAATAGATAATCCCACTTTACCAAAGACCAAAAGAAAAAATGGGGGAATCCACACACAATACCACCAATACTAAAACCCCAAAACAAACAAGTTTCAACAATCAATGGTCATATTATCCCTCAATGTCAATGGTCTTAACTTGCCTATAAAAAGACACAGGCTAACAGAATTGATATGAAGACAGAATCCATCCTTCTGATGCATACAAGAAAAACATCACAACACCAAAGATAGATTTACCTCAGTAAAGGTTTGGGAAAATAGTTTTCAATCAAATGGACACAAGAAACAAACTGGTGTAGCAATCTTAATATCTAACAAATTATATTCCAACTAAAGTAAATCAAAAGAGGTGAAGAATATCATTTCATATTCAGCACAGGAAAAATTCATCAGGAGGAAGTCTCAAATCTGACCATATATGCACCAAATACAAAGGCATTGCCATTAATGAAAGAAACATTACTAAAGCTTAAATCACACATAAAACCTCACCAACTTATAGTGGGAGACTTCAACACCCCATCCTCATCACTAGACAGTACTACCAGAATGAAATTTAACAAAGAAGCAAAGGAACTAACAGAAGTTATGACCCAATTTAGATTCACAGACATCTATAGAACATTGTATACAAACACAAAAGAATGTACCTTCTTCTCAGGGCCACATGGAAGCTTCACTAAAAATGGAAGGATCTCCTATGTTCTTGGATAGGTCGGATCAACATAGTAAAAGTGGGAACCAAGAGTCCATAATTATTTTTTAAGTTCATGTGTTACAATAAGCAAATGAGAAAATAGCATTACCAACTTGTGAATTATACAATTTGGCAATTCATTATATTCTTGCAAGGTAACTTGATATATTGAAAAAATCAGATACTTCGAGAATTTTTGGCTATGTAAGAATATACTTACCAATAGTCAGACCTAAAAAGATGTGTGTGTGTGTATGAGAGAGAGAGAGAGAGAGAGAGAGAGAGAGAGACAGAGACAGAGACAGAGACAGAGACAGAGACAGACAGACAGAGACACACAGACAGAGATTAGCTTAATTAGGGGAATTTCCTCTCTCCAGTATGGTTGGGCTACATTCTACCAAGGGATCACTTTTTCCAAGAAGAAGGAAGTAAGATCTCCAACTCCATCATCCTGAGCTCGGGGTAAGCATGAGAAGACAACTTTGGAATGCTTCCTGGATCTTCAGCTAGCCCACACTAGCTGGACTTTCCAGCCTCCATAATCCTGTAAGCCATTTTCAAGAAAGAAATTTTCATTTTCCTTAGTGTATATGTTAAAATTTATTTCATTGTGGCACAGAGGAACATACAATGTAAATTTATCTAAACAAGACAAATCTTCTAAAAATGCACACCACAACCCAAACAGGGTGGCAGCACATAAAGGTTAATATGAATCAGACTTATGGCTTTGATATGGAGGGAGGCTGCATCTCATCCATTGCTGGGAGCTCACCTTCAAAAATCTAAAGAAGTTGATTAAATGAGTAAGGGGGAAGCAGAGGGTTCAGAAAATATGATTTCTTGTCAGGTTAAGCTCCCATGATTAAGAAAAAGATTATTTTCAGTACATACCCATTAATTCTATTTGTCTGTGGAGCCCTGACTAATAACCGTGCCTTTCCCAGATAAAGTAAATTGCTTTTTACTGCGTGTTAAAGAAAGTTCTTTTGTTAAACCACTTATTTTTAATAAGTAAAGTTATCTGGACAGGTACACATAATCATGTGATATTATTTCCTAAGTAGGTTGTTCATTTAGGTCTGTGAAGCAACAATATCACTTAAAATTTCAACTTCATTTATATGTCACATTAACTTACCCTTCCTGTGAATTTTCAACACAATGTTGCAAAAATAATTCTTTTTTTAAATTTATTTATTAGTTCTAGTTAGGGAACAAGCTTGTTTCACATGTAAGTCCCTTCTCCCTCTCCCTCCCCTCTCCCCATCCCTCCTCCCCTACCACCAGCCTACCCCCACTCCATCCACCCACCACTCCCCAGGCAGGGTAGGGCCCTCAACAGGGGCTCTGCAAAGTCCACCAAATCTTCCTGTGCTGGTCCTGGGCCCTTCCCCATGTGTCCAGGGCCAGAGTGTAATCCTTCACATGGGATGGGCTCTCAAGTCCCTTCTTGTACCAGGGAAAAATACTAATCCACAACCAGAGGCTCCCTGGAGTGCAGAGGCCTCTTTATTGTGTTCAGGGGTCTGGATCAATCTTGTACTGGCCTCCCTGACAGCATCTGGGGTTGATGTGCTCTCCCTTGTGCAGGCCAATTGTTCCTGTGGGTTTCTCCAACCTGGGACAGACCCCTTCATTCTTCATTCCTCCCTCTCTTCAACTAAATTCCTGATTTCAGCTCAGTGTATATCTGTGGATGTCTGTCTCTGTTTCCATCATCCACTGGGTGAGGGATATAGGATGGCATAAAGAGAAGTCATCAATCTGATTTTAGGGGAAGGGCTTTTAGGTTATCCTCTCCACCATTGCCTGGATTGTCAGATCGTGTCATCGTTGTAGGTCTCTGGAGATCTCCCTGGTTCTAGATCTCTTCTCGAACCTATAGTGGCTCCCTCTGACATGGTATCTCTCATCCTACTCTCTTTCCTTTATTCTTCCCCCAAATCAATATTTCTGTCCCTCCATTTCCTCTCCTCTACTCCTCTTCTCTTGCTCTTATTGTAGCAGCTCTGCCCCCCCCCCCACCTTCATGCTCCCAATTAGTTCAGGAGTTCATGCCACTTCCATTCCCGGGGACCATTTATCCCTTAGAGTCCTTCATGTTTCCTAGTTTCTTTGGTGAAGAGGATTATAGGCTGGTAATCCTTTGCTCTATGTCTAAAATTCATATATGAGTGAGTACATACCATGTTTGTCTTTTTGTGACTGGGTTACCTCACTCAGGATGGTTTCTTCTAGTTCCATCCATTTGCCTGTGAATTTCAAGATTCCATTGCTTTTTTCTGCTGAGTAGTACTCCATTGTATAAATGTACCACATTTTCTCAATCCATTCTTCAGTTGAGGGGCATCTAGGTTGCTTCCAGGTTCTGGCTATTACAAACAATGCTGCTATGAACATGGTTGAACATATGTCCTTTTTGAATGAATATGCACTATTTGGGTATATACCCAAGAGAGGAATGGCTGAATCTTGAGGTAGGCTGATTCCCATTTTTCTGAGCAACCACCATACTGATTTCCAGAGTGGTCTTACAAGTTCATACTCCCACCAGCAATGGAGGAGTGTTCCTTTTTCTCCACATCCTCTCCAACATAGATTGTCATTGGTATTTTTGATTTTAGCCATTCTGACAGGTGTGAGGTGGTATCTCAGAGTTGTTTTGAATTGCATTTCTCTGATGGCCAATGATTTTGAGCACTTTATTAAGTGTCTTTCAGCCATTTCATATTCCTCTGTTGAGAATTCTCTATTTAGTTCTGCACCCCACTTTTTAATTTCATTCTTTGGTGTTTTGGTAGCTAGCCTCTTGGGCTCCTTATATATTTTGGAAATCAGTCCTCTGTCAGATGTGGGATTGGTGAAGATCTTTTCCCATTCTGTGGGTGGTCGTTTTGTCCTACTGACTGTTTCCTTTGCCTTGCAGAAGCTTCTCAATTTCAGGAGGTCTTGAGCTTAGTTCTATTGAAGATATTTTATGTAGACTCAAGATCAGAGATGTCTGTTGTAAACCCCTGCGTTATGTATGTTCAAGTAGAATGGAAATGAATGAACTACACATGTGGTTGATATGAGAATTAAAATAAATCATATATATATATATATATATATATATATATCATATCCACAGAATAACTCATCCAACTTTGCTAGAAACTTCCCAAGTTGAAGGAATAATTACTTGCTTAAGATGCTCACCCTATCTTTGAGCACTCCTGCCTTTTTCCTAGATCTACCTAACATGAAGCTGCAATGTAATTTACATATAATACTACTTCACCAATTATCCCTTCATGTATTTGTTGGCATCTCATGGCTCACTGTTTCATGTGCATCTCCACCAGATTAACACTCCCAGTTCTCAGGAGTTGCTTCTTAAAATGTTCATTTGTAAATCATGAAGTCTTTGTATATATGGTCTGACTCTGTCATGGTACAAGAAAGCTACCATTAGCCTTATTCAACATATTCTTTTAGGTACTGTGTTGACACTAGTATATGACAATGCCTATGTCTGTAAAATAAAGTAAATGCTGTGATGCAACAGAAACATGAGATGAGGAAGTGATACTATAGGCAAATTAGGTTTCACCAGAGTCAGACCACAGTACATTCATCAAGAATAGTATACTAGAAGCAGTATCATTGGGCTGCCACATCACAAATGCCTGGAGAATTGATTCTCATATGCTTAGCAATCTACCCATGAGCAATGTTCTCTTACAGCCGAAATCACCTAAAAACTTTCTTTTGCTGAACTCTATCTTGGTGCAAACTTTCCAAGTACCCACTTGTGTTTGTGAGAAAGATTGTGTAGAAAAACAGGAAAAACTTAGGATTGACTTGATTTTCTGTCTCCTTGTTAAGATAATAAATGTTTAAGTGAGTAAAAAGTGTTCCACATGAATAACTTTGCATGGAGTTCTAGAGTTTGCTGTTGAAGATATTAAATTTTAACTGACTTTTCAAAATTTAAGTAAAGTTATTAGGTAGGTGGCTTTCTGTGAATCTGTAGTGTCGACACTGAAGTTTCTTGAGACATGCTTCCCCTGTGTCAAGTTGGCAGGTATTACTAACCCTAACAGATTCTGATAGATTTGTGTCAGCAAATAGACTCCAAAGTTTCCCTTGGACTACATTTACCCAGTATCAATGAAAAGTTTCTAAAATCCCTTTCAGGACTACAGCTAATTTACTCCAGCACTGAGGGGCTCTCACAAGCATCATTAAGAGCTTAAGTGAGAATTCTCAAGTAAGACTAGGAAGAATGGTCTTCAAATCAACAAGGAGGGTCTTATAATTAGGTGTTTAGAAAAACCCTTATGTCTGGAATTCTAGTTGGTGATATACTAAGAGAAAATGTTCTGAGACCAAGTGGATATAATACAAAGTCCAGAGGAAATGGGTTTACTTTTCCTAGACACACCTGAGTTCTTCTAAAAATTAATGATAAATAACTCCACCCCTAAAGCTGACTGAAACACCCTGTCTCTATTTCAAATTAACTGATATGGTTCCTGTTTCACCATAACACAGTCACATCATTTATTCAGAGTAAGGCACAGTGTCTCTTTTCTCTGAAGATCAAAATCTGTGATCTCACCAGCATAGACACTGGGCTGAGCTCACCAGCATAGCTAAGTGTCTTAGCTCCCAACATGCTTGATGTTGACTGTCTACACATTCCACACAATGTCTTGCTGCTGACCTTACTACTGCGACTCACAGATAAACATATACAAGAGTACACTCATCTCTGCCTGTTTACCACTTTCAATGGAATGAAAGGACTTCATGTAAGTACAAGGACTGCCACAGGTGGGAAGGTTAAACATTGTCTGAGGGCCAACAGATAAACTCCTCAGCATTGCTCTGAGATTATGCCAGTTGGAATGGATGGGGGGGGGGTGAGGCTAGAAGCATCCTCACAAATAATGCTTCAGAAACAGTCATTTCTAGTATTTCATCTGACAAAACTCTCCTCAACAGAATCCCACTTAAATCACTGTAACTCTGAGGCCCACCAGAGCCAAGAAGTCACTTGCAAAGTAGCTAATGGAACTCCTTGGCTCCCATCACCATACTCTCTACTCACTTCCGGAGACACTGTGCCTCACAAGCAGGACAGTGACAGGAGTATGCATGAAGTGTCCCTAGCGATGCCCAGCCACAATTCCTTCTCAGTTAGGTTCCTAATTCTGTCCTCTGTCTTCCAGTTCCTTCCCCATCTGACCTCAGCCTTCCCACTGAGTGCTGCTGTTTGAGGCCGTACTACTTTCTTTCTTGTTGTTCAGGCTCCTGGGTTCTACTGCTAGGGTTGCCATGATAAGGTACCACAGGCTGGGGGACCAAACAATACACATTCATTTCCTCATAGTCTTGGAGACTGGAAGGCCAGTGATGAGGTGCCCACAGAGCTATTTTCTTCCATGATGTCTCTTCTGTGGTAAATTATACCTTTTCCTGTGTTCATATGTGACCTTACATCAGCTTGTCTCTGTGGATCTTGTCCAGTCAGGTTGGCTTACTTCCCACACAAATGACCTCAACTGTTCCAATATAGTCACAATATGAGGTACTGTCACTGTTGCAACCCCTGTGCTAGTGTCCTGGGATTTCTGTAGACTCACAGATGAGGATATGAAGGACTGACCTTCCACAACCTACCTGTGTGATGTCAGCAACACTTCCCTTGCTTAGATAGTACACAGCTACTGTAACCTGGGCTGTGGGCATGGAACAGATAAGATGGATGGAGTTTCTCCCAAACAAAGCTACTGTGCAGACTCTAGCTGGTCTCCCTCAACCAGCTGAAGCCTGTAAGGACCGGGTGCTTCCCTTAGCTATGCTCACTCTCATCCATGCAAACCAAGTTAGTAGAGATTCTCAAATCCACTCTGCAAAGCAGATACTGTGAACACACACACTATTTCATTCCTTCCTGGATGTTGACATTTCTGTAAAAACTTGGTTCACAACATTTAGCGGGATGTGATGAGTCATGCTCTAACCTGTTCTCAGCATTCTCTGACTACTACTCCACTTTTGTCTGTTAGATTCTAGTGTGTGCTGTTGTGGGCCTCTCTGAGTTTATCTCACACTGAATTAGTTCAGTTTGTTACATTTATAGTTCTTATATTTTAATAAACCAGAAAATGTTAGATAGCAGGGTTTTTTTTTTTCAATAATCTTGCCAGTGCATTCCAAATTCTTCAGTTTCTTTCCTTTATTGTACATCTTCATTGTACCCTTGCTGTGCTGACTGAGTAATGTTATAGTATCCATTTCCATGATTTTAGGCTTATTTTTGTAAACTGGTAAATGCACTGTGGATGCTGTCCATTGAACTAATAAGTTATATACTTCTTGAATCCTCAATGCCATTTGGTTCCTTCTCAGTTTCTCTCCATTTGGTGATTTATTTTGCTATTTAGACCCTTTATGTTCTTAGTGCTTCTTCATACTTTCCTTTTGCTCCTTTCATGTCTCAAATGGATGTTGTATAGTCTTGGTTCATTAGCATAGGGCAGTGAGTGCTAGACAGTGCACTACCAGATCATTAATGTCCATGCAAGAAGGGGGCAGAACTGTGAAAGCTATGAGACTAAGATTTACTGAGCAAAAAGGGTGTTGACATGGGAGGACAGGTGACCAGAGAAAGTATAACCAGGTCACCACACCATGTGTAAGGAAACAATTAGGGACTCTGGGAGGGTGGGTGCTGTGACCCTTGATATTGCCTTATTACACCAAATAAACCATAAAATAGTGTTTCTGTTGTGTCAAATCACAAACTTTACAGGAATCCGTTACATCTTCCTTAAAGTTAATGTAATGCTGGGTCTGGAGAGACATTTTGGGGATTAAAACCACTTGCTGCTCTTCCACAGGACCCAGGTTCAATGATGACTTAGAACTATATATAACATCAGTTCCAAGGGCTCCAACACCCTCTTCTAACTTCCTCTACCAGTAGGTGTGCATTTGGTGCACAGACATACATGGAAGCCAAATATTCATACATATAAAATTAGATAATTAATGTGATTATGATACATATATTTTATAACTGGTTACTCTGGTTACTTAAACTGAGGTTTTATTTCTCTAATTAAGGTGCACATTATTTTATATTGGGAGCTTTCTATGGCATTTTCATTCTACCTGGTAAAGCAACCCCAGTTTGAGCTGAAGGCTGACACAAATTATCTTGTAAACAAGTGTGCTTTTCACTAAATATACCAAGCACTATGTTCACATCTCACTGGTCTAAAACAGTGACATAATCATATCAAATACTATTAACCAGGAAGTGCCTCGTGCCACGTGCACAGAAAATGAAAACAAAACACACTGGATGAAGCATGAGAATTCCAAACAGAATTTCGGTTTCAATCAAAATATGGCCAAATTATCAGTGTCTGTGATTCAGTTCCCTCATCTGTTACATCCTTCTGTTAGAGCCCCAAGATGGAAGAACTGTAATCATGTATAAGCAATGCTCTAGTAAGAAAAGGTATTTGATAAAATACTGGAGCAGCCTTTGGGTTTCTATCCTGATGAGCACTAACTGGCATTTCCTGCAGGAGCAGCTACATGGGAGCTGAAGGTGATTCAGCCTCGGAAATCTGTTTTCAGTCTCTGCTGGAGTCAGCCACTCTGAACTGCACTGTGAGCTCTCTGCTTCCTGTAGGCCCCATTCAGTGGTTCAGGGGCATAGGGCAGACTCAGCACCTAATATATAGTTTCACAGGAGTGTGGTTTCCCAGAATCACAAGTGTTACAGATGTTACAAAGAGAAACAACCTGGACTTTTCCATCCCCATCAGTAATGTCACACTTGCTGATGCTGGCACCTACTACTGTGGGAAGCTCCACAGAGCAGAAGCTGACAAGGAGCTTCAGTCTGGGGAAGGCACAGTGTTGTCTGTGAGTGGTGAGTACTGCATCACCCTCCTCATCCTCATACCTCTAGCAGCTCTAAATGTGTCCAAGATGCTATGAGCAACAAGGAAGAAGCAACCATATAAGTGACTCTCATGTTCATTGGGTAAGTTTACCCCACCTGTGAACCAAGGAAGCATAAGAGTAGACAGTACATGCTGTTTGTAAGAGCTGCCACTTCTGGTAACTGGGGTAAATCCATACCCTTGTCTGCCTCACAATACTTACCTTTCTCAAACTGTCCCAGTCTAGTGGCTTCATAAAGATAGATGATGCCATGTTCAATGACAGGGTCAAGCCTGACCTACGGCCTCCAGTATGTATTACCTCACCTGATTAAGTCTTCTCTTTCTTCCCAAACAACCTGGGGCCTAGTGTGTGCCAGGTTCCACTCCAGATGTCAATTCAGATGTCAAGAAACAGGCAAGCAGAAGCTCTTTACCTAAGATGTGTCTCCTCCCTCCCATGAGGAAAAGCAAATCAAGGCAGAAAGTGACAAGTCATGGCACAGTGTGTTTTTCTCATTTCCTTTTCATCCCCAGCATACTGAGATTCTTCCATATCTGCCCACATTCACTGTGGGATCTCTCACTCTGTCAGGGTCTGTCTGGAAACATTTTGTATCTTATTTACACAGGCCCTGCAGGTTCTAGGCAATGTAGACTTAAGTCCTTGAGTTAGTCATCACATAGATGATCTCCAATCATAAGCAAAGGGATCAGGACATTCACTTTGAACTTCCTGACAGAGACCCGAAGTCTTAATTCATGGTCTTAATTTTGGCAATTTTATAGCATAAAGGACAGTCAGCTTATGAAGTACAGCCATGTTTGAGATGTGAGCCCAGTTTGCCAGTACCCTGTCCATAATCACATAGCCAGTTAGTGCATGGATCTGGCCTTGAACCCACATCTGCATACAGACCAGTTTCTTGCTGTCCATGCAAGGGACACTATCTCACATAGGTGCCTAGTGCATAAGAGATGCTGAGTCAGAATTTCTGGAACTCAGCCAGCATTTCCATTCATCATCAGATCCCCACGGCTTCAAGATGTTCTTCACACTCAGATGCTAATAGCAGTAATGGGAAAGCTACCATGATGTCAGCCATACCTTCACTCCATATTAGAACTAGAACTGTTCCCCCTTATAAACAAAGCATCATAGTTCAGCAGCTGGATATACACTAATTCAGATCCCAGATAATGAGAGTTTCATTGCTTTAAATTTGTGACCACTAAAACAGTGCCACTGCCATAGTCTTGGCAATAAAACACATGTGAGCAGTTCATTTTCTATTCTTTGAAGTCCTGCTACCCAGCTCCAAAATAAATACCTAGAGTCTTATTCTTACTTAGTAATGCATGGTCTTAGCTTGGCTTGTTTCTAGCCAGATTTTCTAACTTAAATTATCACATTTCTCTTTAACTATGTTTTGCCTTTAGGCTTCCATCTCTTAGAAAAGATTTATTTATTTTCTTATCTTGCATATCATCCACAGTTGCCCCTCCCACCACCCCCATACCTACACCCTACCCACCACCCATGCCTTGCATGGAGAATGAACAAAGTTTGGCACATTAAGTTGAGACAGGACCAAGCCCCGTCACCCTGCATCAAGTTCAAACAAGGCATCCCACCATAGGGAATGGGCTGCAAAAAGGCAGACTCTGGTTCCGTTGCCAGCCCTCCCCAATAGACCAAGCTGTACAATTGTTTCCCACTCTCAGAGGATCTAGCTTGGTCCCATGAAGACTCGATAACTGTTGGTCTAGAGTTGGTGAGTTCCCAAGAGCTTGGTTTAGCTGTTTCTGTGTATTTTTCGCATCAAGGCCTTGACCCCACCCTCCTGCTCCCTCTCTTTGACTGGACTCCTGGAGATTGGCCTGGTGTTTGACTGTAGATCTCTGCATCTGCTTCTGCCATTTCCTGGATGAAGGCTCTATGATGACAGTTAGGGTATTCACCAATCTGATTCCTGGGAGTGTCAGTTCAGTCACCTTCTGCACTATTACTAGGAGTCATAGCTGGGGTCATGCTCAAGGATTCTTGGGAATTACCCTAGCACCAAGTTTGTACATAACCCCATAATGGATCCCTCTATCAAGGTTTCTTTCATTCTCTCCAACTTCATGCCTCCCCCAACTTGGCCCTCCCATTCCCTTATGTTCTCATCCCCCATTCCCTCCACTCTACTGCCACCCACACCCAGTTTACCCAGGAGATCTCATGTATTTACCCTTCCTAGGTTGATCCTTGTATATCCCTTTTAGGGTACTCTTTGTTACCTAGTCAGCTCTGGATCTGTGGATTATACTCTGCTCTATCTTTTTGCTTTACACATAGTATCCACTTATGAGTACCATGTTTTCTTTCTGAGTCTAGGTTACCTCAGGCCAACTTTTTATTTTTCCCTCCATTTGTCTGCAACTTTGATGATGTCATTGTTCAAATCTTTTTCCTTCTTACTCCATGGCCACCTGTGCATGTGTGGGTGGCCCCTGGAGTATTCTTCTTCTCCTCCTTTTCTCACTCCTCCCCTTCTCTTTAGCCTAGATTTCTCTTCCTATTTATTCTCTCTGCCTGCTAGCCCCACCTATTTTTCTCTCCTGCCTAGCTATTGGTCATTCTGTTCTTCCTTAGACCAATCGGCTATTTTAGACAGACAAAGTAACACAGCTGTACAGAGATAAACAAAGGCAACCTAAAAGAATGCAACACATCTTTGCATCATTAAACAAAATTCCATAGCATAAATGAATGTAACACATATTAAACAAATATTCTACAAAACATGCCCTCTGGAGGAGTCCTGCTGAATTTGAGGGTGAGTTAGTTATAAGGATGTCACCATTTTCCTGCCTGGGTGTGGTATTGCAACCACTCAACACAGAGAGACAAGAAGAGTGGCTTCATCCTGAATCAAAATAGGCACCTCACATGATACCCTCTTCCTGCTATCCTAGTATGTAGACTTGCTTAACTGATGGAATGAGGTCATATAACACACTTAGAGAAACTGCTGACATATAGGAATCATTTCACCCTGTGACTTTGTTACTCAGAAACCATGTGAGCTTAGAGTTTCACTTTGCCTCTCCAAGCCCCAGTTATCAATTAAGTGAGGGTGAATGTTGGTGGCTCTCAACCTGGCTGCTCTTTTCTCTTTGGAATAACTTCAGAAAATAAGGAAATCCAAGATTCATGTTCGTTTATATGGTCTGATATGGATTTTTGCATCTGAAATATCAAAAACTCAAAAATGCACTGATAAACATCTTGGGATTAAAATCTCCTGAGATATATTTTCCTGAAACAAGCTGAGTCACGACAAGCACTTATGCTTCAAAGCATCAGGGCCCAGCCTAATACACACAATATTCTAAAACCAAAATAATGTGACAGTGACATTTCTTGGGGAGAAGACCCCATGATCCCTAAGATCCAACCAAGGCAAAACCCTGTTCAACTACAGTCTCAGGTCACAACTTCCCTATATTGCACAGGACTACAGTAGAACAATGTCATTGAGTTCTGTCCTTCAACCTTCTCATTGTCATCTGCTCTCTATAATTAGCTCCTATGTAGGAGGTACTGATTGTACTGTAAAAGCTACTGACCTACTTAGTGAGATCACTAAGATGGTGTGGTATAAATGTGTTTCTCAGTCTGTGAGCCATGAACCCTCTGCTGATTGAACAACACTTTCACAGGGGTCTCATGTCAGGTCTTTATATTATGATTTATAACAGTACCAAATTATACCTATGAAATACCCACAGAAATAATCTTATGGTTTGGGGTCACTACCGCATAAGGAACTGCATTTCATATAAGGTTCTCGGTGTTAGAAAGTTTGAGAACAAATGGTATAGAGGCTTTGCTCTTTACATAGGTTATTCAGAGTAGATGCAATCTGGAGATATGTCATATTATCCCTTATGAGTTTTGTTGCAGCTAACAGTGGCAAGAATAAATATATGGTGTCACATCTAGTAACAACTGCAGTAATACATAGGATTTGTAAGCATATATTTAGGCATGGAATTCTACCTTCAATTTCATCTTTTTATGGTGATGTTTTATTCAGGTTTTACAAAAAAAGACACTGATACTCATTAGATAAAGATCACCTGTTGGGGGTGAGATGAGCTTTGTACTTTGGTCTGTTCATCCTCATGCACTGAAAACTGGGCAACGTCAAGATGGGCAGAAACTCCTGATAAACAGTAACTGGTCCCTCTGTGGGAACATCGAGTGTGCTCATTTTTAGATAGATTGACTTTAAATAACACTAGTTTACAATCCTGGTTTGATGGACATTTGATAAGAGGTCACATATATACAAATACAAATATGTATGATATTCCCAAATGCAGCCTGTTACACACATTAATTACAGCACAAGGCATATACAGAGGACACTGCCTTTCTTCCACTAGTCCACTTATATGTGTGCTTTAAACCAGGGAGTGATTCTATTTGTGCAACTGGCTTCTGAATGTGTCTCTTACGATTAACAAATAGGAAACAAACTACTTCTGTCTTCCTCCACAGAGGGTAATTGCTACTTTAAACCTCAAACTAACTTCAACTACAGCCCATTTATAGATGCAGTCTAGTGAGCTCTCAATTTTAAATTCAGACTTGGCACAGATGAGACCTACTAACATATAGGTAAAAGGAAAAAAAAAAACTGGGAAGAGCAAGAAGGATCCTAGCTTTGTGATCCTTCTGTAATGCAATTTATTTACTGGGATATAATATATATATATATATATATATATATATATATATATATCAGGAGCAGATAACAGACAATATAAAATACATTGACATTTGCCTCCTTTGCCCCAGCAAAGATTTCTACCTGGCCTTCATCTTCCTCATTGATCTCTGGGGATACTTGTCAAACTGTGGATATAAAAGAACATGGGAGAGCTTCTCTCCATGTGGAATGGTCTCCCAAAATCCTTTCTTACTCCAGGAATAAATACTGGAGTATTTATTACTGATGTACTACCAGAGGCTCCATAGAGTGCCAAGGCCTTGTTCCAAGGTCTGGATCAGTTTCGTGCTGGCAGCAGAGAGAGAAGGGATTGACATGTGAAGCAGGCTTGTTTATAATTTGAACTAATAAAAAATAATTTATTGGGAAAAAAAGAACATGGGATACCACAGAAGAACCAGGACAGACCCTGCCTCAAAAAGTAACAAAAATTTAAAAAACAAAACACAGAGGATAAACAGTTAAGGTCTGTGTCTGGGACACAGCTATTACCTTGGAACAGAGTAGATTCTTAGTGTGGCTGAAGCTCTGGTATTGATCTCAAGAACAATAATAAACAATGACAATGGGAAATAATATTTAAGAAGGTGTCTCATCAGTGGTGACATCACAATTACACCCTTGTCCACATGCTCCTTTGTAGCTAAACCATCTCCTCCTGTGGTTTCCCGTCCTGCAGCCAGAGTGGCTCCTGAACAGACAGTGAGCTTCACATGTAAGTCCCATGGCTTCTTCCCTCGGAACATCACACTGAAGTGATTCAAGGATGAAAATGAGCTCACTCACTTCCAAACTACTATGAACCCCAAAGGATAAAGCAGCTCCTACAATATCTCCAGCACATCCCAGTTGGCGCTAGGTGCTGGGGATATGCACTCTCAGATTATCTGTGAAATGGCCCATGTCTCCTTGCAAGGAAGCCCTCTTCTTGGGACTGCCAAGTTGTCTGACACCATCCGAGGTAAATCATTCCAAATCCCCGCTCAAGCTCATATATGTTCAGAATGGTTAGTCCATAGTTCCCAGCAACTATTCTTGTACACAGTGGGGATCATAGACTCTGATCAGCACACAAAGGAAATTGTATTTATTATGACATAAGAAATTAGAGCTGTACTGATAATGGTCTACACCCCTATTTATTTCCATTTTTATACATTTTACTGTTGTTATGGCTTTCCAGTGCACCTGGGAGTTGTGCTTTTTGATTTCACTTATTATGACACACAGCCTGTGCACCTATGTGTTAGCAGATTTGTTTAGGGTGTCTGCTCTGGAACGATCATCCTTTCCCCATGATGATATTGTAAGGGAGCGGTCCCTCCATAGTTCAGCCTGTCCCCTGGGGTCTTTCTGGCTTAGGCTCCAAAGTCTCAGCTTCTTATTCTACTGTTTCATTTCCACCCACTGTGGAGGTCAGCCAGCAGTGATCAATGATATGGAATCTGATTGGTGTCACCTGCCAGGTGAATGACTTCTACCTTCGAGGATTTGGTTGACCTGGTTAGAGAGTGGAAATATATATCAAGGACAGAAGACCTTTCTACATTCACAGTAAATAAGGATGGAACCTACAGCTGAACCAGTTTGTTCTTGGTGAATGTATCTGCCCATGCTGAGCACATCACCCTCACCTGCCAAGTTGAGCATGATGGACAGCCACCAGTCCTAAATCCCATACTCTGTCAATCAGTGCACAGCAGAGGGAACAAGGTATTGGCAGCATATCTGGTGTGTCTGCACCCCAGCTTCTTTGCTACTTGTAAATTTTTCATCTTTTTTGGAATGCCAAAAGAAGCATTTTGTTTATTGTATGATAATTCAAATATCTACAAACCAGAATGTTAAAGTCAGCTTTAGTTGACAACTTCTCACAGGTATCATATATCTCTCCATTATGAGTTAGCATTTACACATATTAAATAGGGGATAAAGGAAGTCATCATCCTACCCTAGCATCCTTTCTCTTGCACCTTTTTAGCAATGGAATGTGGTCCATTGTACATTGGTTACATTTATAACGTTTGTTATATTCTCATGTTCATCTTCTTCATTATCAGTATCTCCCCTCTCTCTATTCCATTTTACACTTTTCCTTGAACATTGGGTCCTCACTCAGTGTCCTATGCTAACTCCTGAGAGTAATTCCAACAGGATTCCTGAGGATCTGCAGTTTTAGTGTGGATCAGGAAACCAAATGACAGTGAGTGGTTATAACAGGGGCCTCATTTCCTCCAGTTTCGTTAAAATAGACAAATATCTAAGTAGCTAGATCCTGACTCCACCCTTATTACATGCAGCTTTCAATTTGGCTGTGATCTCTTACCCTTTATTAGTCACGTGATGAGTCACCAGTTTTATAGATAGGGAATCTAGTTACGGGGAAGCAATAGAGTTATTGAATTATTGCCCTGATACCATGTGATCTGAACTAATTAATATACCAAAGGGAAGTCTAAGGTCATTGGGAGCAAGGTCATCAACAGTATCCAAGAAATGTTTTGCTAGTAAAGTATTTCCCTTTGACTTGTTACTATCCACTGTGTAAGAATTTCTATGCACTATTTGTAGGAAAAGAACAAAGGAAGCCATAAGTCAGTGACACTTTTGCATTACATTGGTGGAAACAGAAAAAATGTGTTATAACAGAGCATAGAATGAGAGGTTTCAAATGGTATCTGATAACATGTTAGGCATCTGGGTTGGTAAAACTAGTGGCCTCCTAACGTATTCGATTCTAAAGGAAAACTAATATTCTGCTGGTACATTCTGAATTATTTTACCTAATGACAACAAAGCTGTTATGTCAAGAACAGAGGCAGGTGATGTATGTCTATTAAGCAAGCTGAATATGGTCCATGATAACTTGGCTCTGTAATTGCAACATGAAATTCGCTGAATTTCAAAAAGTTAATAATCTTTACAAAAGGATCTGTTTGAAGGTTAGGTGTGGTGATATATTATTTATGATTTATTAAAGCTTGTCTGAGGAGTCAGAAAGCAAAGTCACACTCAAGCTATAGAGATCAGCAATGCTGGTATACTCCTTTAATCCCTGGACTTAGGAGACAAATTCAGATAGATCTCTCTGAGTTAAGGCCACCCAGAGTGACACAAGATTGAATCAGGCTAAAAGAGTAACAGAGCTCACACCTTTAATCTCAGCATGAAAGACACATAAAAGATAGGAGCAGGGTCTTCAGTAGTCAGTCTCAGGATTCTCTAGCCACTTTGAGTAGAGCATAGAAGTCTGGGATTGCAGTTTGAGTTTTGGTGGAGCCAGGATCGCCTTTCTGTCTTAAGTAGAGATAAGAGCTAATGGTCCACTGCTTCTGATCTTCAGCTTGAAGCTTGAACAGCAATATCTGTCTCTGGGTCTTTTATTTTTCATGCTACAGTTTGGCTGCTTTCTGGAAGCTTTTGTTCACAAAAGCTAGTGCTATATGGCATTAAGTACAAATTCCTAATGAATCTCTCTAGAAGAACAACTTGGTTACCCGTGTCAGGGCCAAAGGTCTCAGGTTCATGCAGGAGGCTTACAACAGGCAGGGTAGGGGGTTGCCAAAAAAAGTTCTGAAGGTAAAAAGGAAATCAACTGGCTCACACATGAGTTCTCATCAAGTATCTTTATTCTTCAAAAATGGAGGCGTTTTATTCTTCAAGAAAAGTTCTTCCCAGAAAGTTTTCTCTCAAAAGCTGTCTTTAAGATTTCTCCATAAAAGTTCTAATAACTTTCCCTCTATAAGCTCACACTTAATGTTCTCTTTCAAAATTTCTCCTTAAAAATTCTCCTAGAGTTCTTCCTAAGAATCCTCCAAAATTTCCTTCTAAATTGTCTCAAGGTTCCTTCTAAAAAGTCTACAAAATTTCCTTCTTCTAAAAGATTTCTTGAAGTTTTTCTTTTTTCCTATCTCATAAGGCTTCTAGTTTTTTATATCCACAGGCACGTTTAGCTACTCTCTGACAATAGAGCATCTGTATCTTTCAGAGCCAGGAAGGCTGATAAGATCTTGAGAAAGTCAGGCACCTCACATCTCCCCTTGAATGTGACTTGCAAAATCTTCAGGGGGACATGTCTTATAGAACTTACTGTTAATTGATTAAAAGAGGGATTCTCTGCACTATATCAAAAGGAAAAACCAAGGCTATATATAGTGGGAGATCCAGAGGCTGCAGCTCTTACTGCTGACGCCCCAGTGGGAAGGAATTTCCTTTCACTAGGGACTGTTGACAATATAAAGCACCCAGCAAATATTCTATATACAGCCAAATTCATAGTAACAAATATTCTGGAATTGATATACAGAATATTAGTTGCTAATTCTATAATAAATGATAAAGTCTCACAACACAAAGAGAGATTAGAAATCTCTTTACAATATCTTCTGTTTTGAAGTATTGGAGTTGGGATAGGTCACAGATGCAAACTCCTCAAAGCTTTGATGGGCTTGGAGATCTACAAATGGGACAGCTAAAGCTCCCTAATAATAAACTCCTTGTATCCTCTCTAATGTTTCCTCCTATCACTTGATTTCCAGAACTGAAAATATCAGAAACTGCTGAAGTCCTTTGCTTCTTGGACCCAAACTGCTACTGGTAATTGGTGCTTCTGCTGTCTACATATGCAAGAAGCAGAAGGCCTGAAGGTAAGTTAGGAGGGATGTAGTATGTGTTAGTTACTATTCTATCAATAACATGATACAGCAGGCTGAAAACAATGTATTGGAAAAAGGGTCATACTGTCCCATCAAACCAGATAGACATGAAAGACATATCAGGATGCTAAGAGCTCACAACCACAATGGAGAGCATGAAACAGAAAGAATATACTAGAAGTGGCACTAGACCTTTTAATATCAAAGTTCACTTCTGTGACATACTTCTTCTGGGAAGGCTACTACCTAAACCTCTCCAGAGAATACCACCACCTGGGAAACTTGTAATAAAATAATTACATAAAAGAGAATATTTCTTATTCAAACCATCAGGAGTGATATTAGTCTATGAACTAACAAGAAATTGACCAAATCAGTAGGAAGGCCAAGACATGTGTCAAACAGATTTAGAACCTGTGGTGATGACATATAGCTGAAGATCCTCAGGAATCTCTTATATTTTGAGAAATCTGAAGCTCCAAGGAAGAATGAATGTCCTGCAGGAAGGGTTCAGTCAAGATTTAACATAGATATCCAAAAAGGCCTAAAGGCCTAAAGGATGTGAAGGACATGGGCTCTGGGGTAGGATGTGGGATATTGGCTTCCCTGCACCTGTTGGAGGACACCACAGAAAGTGGAAGACAAATACCCATGGGAAACAGCAATCTACCTTATGGACCAATTTTTAGAAGTTCCATAGACCTGTAATAAGGACTGCTTTTGCTTTGGTCTTGCTGTGATCATGAATAATATACTCAGAAAAACTGTGCAACTCAGGGATTAGGGTAAGATGACACTTTTATGATATGGGCATCTCATTCACTCAAGACAGGAGAAGAGCAGTGCCAGCAACATTGCAGAACTAAGACACAATGTGTAAATTGTGAAAATAGTATTGAATAAGAGGTAATTCTTCACAGCTCTTCTCTTCATCTTCTGCCACACTGAGCCCTAAATATTGACATCACCTCTCTTGAATGACATCAGCCTAGAAGAAGCTGATGAGAAGCTATGGAAGACGGCTGCAAGCACCTTCCTTACAAGGACAATACCAAGTCGGTATTACCTGTTGTCCCTCCAAATAAGCACTGATAGCTCAGAGCTATGATGCTATTGTTATTGGATTCTATTCTTGGTGTTCTTATTCTCATTAATAAAAGAATTTAAAAATAAATTCAAGTGAAAGTTGAAAGATAAGCTACTGAAATCATGAGGGAAAATTCCAAGTTCAGGAATGTATACAACTCAGTAACCTCACAAAGGAGGAAAATAGAGGAGTAAGGAGAAAATATACTCATGTTGTTTAAGAAGTCATGGAGTTCAGACATATGATGAATAAACTGACACATGGAGAAAAGGGGGCATTTCTAGAAAAAGTAAAGAAATCTAAAGTACCATTAAAGGAATACTTAAATTTTGCCATCATTTAAAATCCAAAAGAAAGAAACAGAAGAAAGGAAAAATAGTTCCTGTCTGATCTGGCCATAGTGCCACAAGCAGACCAACTGAACCTCAACATATCATGTAGGGACTCTATTGGGTAGGAAGAATTCTGGGAAGGAAATGGGTAGTAAATTAAAGGGAATTTGTTTTGTTTTGTTTTTCACACAGTGTCTTACTATATAGCATTGACAGACCAATATATTGCTATGTCAACAAGGCTGACTAATATGAAATACAATTAATATGGATTGCAATGGAGTCAGAGATAGTTTGATGAGCAGATCATTTATTAGGAAAGTACTCACACGACGGACCCAACTCTTGGTTTCCTTGATTCTTTGTATTGATTTCTTTGTATCTACTTTATTGATTTCAGCCCTCAATTTGATTATTTCCTGGCATTTACTCTTCCTGAGTGAGTTTGCTTCTTTTTGTTCTAAAACTTTCAGGTATGCTATGTAGTCCCTAATGTGACTACTTTCTAGTTTATGAACTTTTCTCTTAACACAGCTTTCAAACAGTCCAATTATTTTAGGTATGTTGTGCATTCATTTTCATTGAATTCTATGAAGTCTTTAATTTCTTTAATTCTTCCTGGAACCAGGGATGATGCACCTTTCAATTTCCATGAGATTATAGGCTTTCTGCTTTTTGTGTTGTTACTGAATTCTAACATTAAATCATGCTAACACAAGTAGGTACAGGGATTTATTCCACTTATCTTTTATTTGTTGAGATTTGCTCTGTTAGTGAGTATGTGGCCAATTTTATAGAAGGTTCCATGGGGTGCTGAGAAGAAGGTATACTCTTTTGTGTTCAGATGGAATGTTCTATAGATGTATATTAAACTCAATTGGCTCATATATTCTATTAGCTCCTTTATTTCTCTGTTAGGATTGTGTCTGGTAGTCCTGTACAGTGGTGAGAGTATGGCATTGAAATCTCCTACTATAAGTGTGTGGGGCTTTATGTGTGCTTAAATTTTAGTAATGTTTCTTTTACAAAAGTGAGTGCCTTTGTATTTGGGGCATAGATGTTCAGAATTGAGACTTCTTCATGATGGATCTTTCCTGTGATGAATAAAAGATGACTCTCTTAAACTCTTTTGATTAATTTTAATTTGTTAGATATTAGGATTGCTACACTGCATTGTCTCTTATGCTCTTTTGATTGGAAAAACTTTTCCTAACACTCAACTCTCAGGTAGTGCTTGTCTTTGAAATTGAGGTATGTTTCTTTTGTTTTATTTTTTAGTAATATTTTATTATTTACTTACTTTTCTTTCAGATTTTCATTTAAATAAGAAACAAGCTTGTTAAACATGTCAGCCCCAGTTCCCTCTCCCTCCCATGCACCAAACCAACAACCTCTCCCATCCCCTTTCTGCTCCCCAACAATAGAGAGACCTTCCATGGGGGATCTTAAATATCTGTCATAACATTTGGAGCAGGGACTGGGCCATCCCTGTGTGTCTAGACTGAGAGAGTATCCCTCTATATGGAATGGCCTCACAAAGTCCATTCATGTACTAGGGATAAATACTGATCCACTGCCAGAGGCCCCATATATTACCCAGGCCTCCTAACTGACAGCCAAGATCAGGGGATCTGGATCAGTCCTATGCTGGTTTCCCAGCTATCAGTCTAGGGTCCATGAGCTCCTCCTTGTTCAGGTCATCTGTTTCTGTGGGTTTCTACAGCCTGGTCTGGACCCCTATGTTCATCACTCCTCCCTCTCTGCAACTGGAATCCAGGAGTTCAGTTCAGTGTTCAGCCATGCTTCTGCTTCCATCAGCTACTGGATGAAGGTTCCATGATGTCATATAAGGTAGTCATCAATCTCATTATTGGGAAAGGGCATTTAAGGTATCCTCTCCACTATTTCTTAGATTGGTAGTGTCATCCTTGTAGGTCTCTGGACATTTCCATAGTGCCAGATTTCTCTTTAAACCTATAATGGCTCCCTCTATTATGGTATCTCTTTTCTTGCTTTCCTCTATTCTTCCCCTGACTCAAACTTACTGCTCCCTTGTGTCATCTTCTCCCCTCCTCTTCTCCCCTTCTCTTTTTCCTAACTTTTTCTTCCCTCCCCACATGCTCCCAATTTTATCAAAATATCTTTTCCCTTTCCCATTCTACAGGGGACCATGTATGTCTCTCCTAGGGTCCTCTTTGTTTCCTAACATTTCTGGTAAAAGGGTAATCCTTTGCTCTATATCTTAAATCCATATATGAGTGAGTACATACGATGTTTGTCTTTTTTGTGACTGGGTTACCTCACTTAGGATTGTCTCTTCTAGTTCCATCCATTTGCCTGCAAATTTCAAGATTCCATCATTTTTTTTCTGCTGAATAGTACTTCACTGTGTAAATGTACCAAAATTTCTCTATCCATTCTTCAGTTGGGGGGCATACAGGTTGCTTCCCAGTTCTGGCTGTTATAAATAATACTCTTATGAACATAATTGAACAGATGTTCTTGTTTTATGAATGTGCATCTTTTGGTTATATGCCTAAGTGGGGAATTGTTGGATCCTCTGGTAGACTAATTCCCATTTTCCTGAGAAACTTCCATAGTGATTTCCAAAGTGGCTGCACAAGTTGGCACTCCCACCTGCAGTGGAGGAGTGTTCCCCTTTCTCCACATCCTCTCCAGCATAAACTGCCATTGGTGATTTTGATTTTAGCCATTCTGACAGGAGTAAGATGGTATCTCAGAGTTGTTTTGATTTGCATTTCCTTGATGGCTACAGATTTTGAGCACTTTCTTAAGTGTCTATCAGCCCTTTTAGATTCCTCTATTTAGAATTGTCTATTTAATTCTGTACCCAACTTTTTAATTGGATTATTTAGTGTTTTGGTGACTAGCTTCTTGTGTTCTTTGTACATTTTGGAATTCATCCATCTGTCAGATATAGTTTTGTCTTGTTTACTGTATCCTTTGTGTCACAGAAGCTTCTCTGTTTCAGGAGGTCCCATTTGTTAATTGTTGATCTCAGTGTCTGTGCAACTGGTGGTATATTCAGGAAGAGTTTCCTGTGCCAATTTATTCATGGGTAATTCCCACTTACTCTTCTAAGAGGTTCAGTGTGGCTGGATTTATGTTGAGGTCTTTGATCCATTTGGATTTAATTTTGTACATGGCAAAAGATATTGATCTATGCTCAGTCTTCTACATGTCAGCATGCAGTCATGCTAGCACCATTTGTTGAAGATGCTTTCTTCTTTCCATTGTACAATTTTTTTGCTTCCTTGTCAAAAATCAGGTTTTCCTATGTGTGTGAGTTATTATCCGGGTTTTCAATTTGATTCCATTTGTCTACCTGTCTATTTTTTTGCCAATGAGGTGAGTTTCTTGTATGCAATAGAAAGATGTCTTCATATCCATTCTGTTAGCCTGTGTCATTTTAATGTGAATTGAGACAATTGTTATTAAGAGATACTAATGACCCTTAATTGTTGATTCCTATTCTTTTGGGGTTTGTTTTTGGTGGTGTTATTGCATGTGTTTCCTTTTGGGAGGTTTTGGTAGTGGGATCAGGGGAGGGGGAAGAGAACATGAGGGATCAGATATGTCAAGTTGGGGGAAGAACTGAGAAAGAGAGCAAGGAAAGAGATAGCTTGATAGAGGGAGACTTTATGAGCTTAACAAGAAACCTGGCACTAGGGATCCAGGTATGATATGGATTCCAAAGTATCCAGAATGATCACACCAACTAAGAATGTAAGTAATATTGGGGAGGCTATCTTGAATGCCTTTCCCCTATAATGAGATAGATGAGTATGTTAAATACTATCACAAATCATTCATACACTACCTAATGTAAACAGATGCAGAGATTCACAGCTAAATACTCAACTCCTTATAATCAATTGTAAAGAAGGAGGAGTGATGAGCAAATGGGTCAAGATGATGCTGGGAAAATCCCCAGAAACAGCTGGCCTGAACAAGTGGGTGGTTTTGGAGTGCAGACTGACAGCTGGGGGACCTGCATAAGACTGAAGCAGGCGCCCTTGATGGGGAAAGTACTTCTGTGTATGTTTATTTTATTGATTGTTAAATAAAATACTTTTTGGCCAATGAGACAGCAAGTTAGATGGGACTAGGAGTCAAAGAGGATTCTGGGAAATGTAGTAGACAAGTGCTGATCCAGGCAGGAAGTGACATAGCAAGGGACTCATATTTAAGTGAAGGAGATACAGGAAGGGTCCCTTTGTCCCCTTGCTCCTCCAGCAGCACAAGGTGATCCACCGGCAAGGAGGGATGCCAATAAGGTGTCCGATAAGATAAGTCTTCTAAAATATATAGATTTATGATAACTAAGACTGAGCTAACAGATGAGAATCCTAGTCATTGGCCAAGCAGCTTTGAACCTAATACAAGTTTCTGTGTATTCATTTGGGCCCTAACTCAGGCGGGCGGCTGGCATAAAGCACACATGAGGCCATGGGGCTCAGCGAATTTTGGCAGAAAGATTTATCATAACATCCCCTGAATGTGGGTGTCCATAGGCAGGCTTCTATAGTTTGTTGGGCTGCTGACAGTTGAGCTGGTATTTATCAATAATACATGAATTGATGTTTTTGGAGCCACTTCCCTATGGAGGAATAGTCTCTGAGCCTAGATACACAGATGAGGGCGTCATTTCTGCCTCAAATGATGTGACAGAATGTGATCCCTGATGGGAGGCCCCACACTCTCTGAGAAGTGGATTGGGTGTGGGATGTGGAGATGGCGGGAGGACTTCCAAGAGTGGAGGGAGAGATAAATGGGATTAATATGTAAAATATGATTGTTTTTAATTTAAATAAAAATGGTAAACATCAAAAATTTAAATCTAAAGAATGTTTTGATGGGAAAAAACACAAAGCATCTAATTGATTAGGATATGGCATCTCCGACCTATAATGGCATGTGCCCTCCTCAGGAGGAACTTTTTTTCACACACATGAAGTATTTGCATTTAAAAAGCTCGCATCTTTTGAAGGTATATCATATCTTTTCCTCTAGGAGTAGATGAGCATAACAAATATTTGCACAGCTTAGTACTGGAGCCCTGAGAGCCTCTCTTGAGCTATGATCAATATCTTTGAATTTTATCCTTGCTGCTGGCTTCCATGCCTGTTTGTTTGTTTGTTTGTTTGTTTTATTAGTTCAAATTAGGAACAAGCTTGCTTCACATGTTAATCCCTTCTCCCTCCCCTTCCCCCAGCCCTCCTCCCCCAATCCCCTGCCTGCCCCCCACTGCATCCCTCCTCCACTCCCCTGGGAGGCTAGGGCCATCCACCGGTCTCCCCAAAGTCCAACACATCATCCTGGGCTAGGCCTAGGCTCTCAAATTCCCTTCTTACACCTGGGAAAAATACTGATACACTACCAGGGCCCCCATAGAGTACAGAGGCCTCCTCATTGACATCCATGTTCAGGGGTCTGGATCAGTCCTGTGCTGGCCTCCCAGACAGCAGTCTGGGGTCCATGTGATCCCCCTTGTTCAGGCCAGCTGTTTCTGTTGGTTTCACCAGCCCTTTGATCTTCATTCCTCCCTCTCTGCTACTGGATTCCAGAGTTCAGTTCGGTGTATAGCTGTGGGTGTCTGCCTCTGATTCCATCAGCCACTGGATGAGGGCTGCAGGATGGCATGTAAAGTAGTCATCAGTCTCATTATAGGAGAATGGCATTTTGGTTATCCTCTCCACCATTGCCTAGATTGTCAGTTCATGTCATCCTTGTAGGCCTCTGGAAATCTCCCTAGTGCCAGATCTCTTCTTGGACCTACAATGGCTCCCTCTGATATGGTATCTCTCATCCTGCTCTCCTCTATTCTTCCCCCAACTCAACATTTCTGCTCCTCTATTTCTTCCTCTCCCCTCCTCTTCTCCTCCTCTCATTCTGCCAGCTCCCTCTCCCCTACCTTCTCCTGCTCCTAATTAGCTCAGGAGATCTTGGCTCTTCTCATTCTCTGGGATCCATGCATTTTTGTCTTAGAGTCCTTCTTGTTTACTAGTTTCTTTGGCAAAGAGGATTATAGGCTGGTAATCCTTTGCTTTATGTCTAAAATTCATATATGAGTGAGTACATACCATGCTTGTCTTTTTGTGACTGGGTTACCTCACTCAGGACAGTTTCTTCTAGTTCTATCCATTTGCCTTCGAATTTCAAGATTCCATTGCTTTTTTCCATGCCTGTTTTTAAGGACACATTATACATGAGGTAATTTTTTTCACATTTTTCCACATTGACAGAAAGCTAGAAATTATACACTTGAAATTAAATGACTCAGCCAAAATTGTTTCACTTTTTCCTTCAGCTCTTAAATTATTTTTCATTCAATAGGGAGTTTTCATGAGTTTATAAGCTTTCTGTAATTTTTTATTGTGGATAGCCAGCACTAAAATTCATGGCAGACTTTTAGAATGCAGGGTTTTGTTTCAGTTTTCTTGGAAGTACTGAGATTTGTTTTGTATGTACTGAGATTTGTTTTGAGTCTAATTATGTGGTCAGTTTTGGAGAAAGTTCCCTGAGGTCTGAGAAATAGGTATATCCTTTTGCATTTGGTTGAAAGATTCTGTAAATATTTGTTAGGATTTTTTGGTTGAAAACATCAGTTAGTTCCAGCATTGTTCTGTTTAGTTTGTCTGAGTAACTGATCTTTTAGCAAGAGTTGGCTTTGTATGGTTCCCCAGATTTCTTGAATGTTTTGTATCATGATCTTTATATATTTAATACTTTGAAGTCTATATCTTTTCCTTTTATTATGTGTTCATTGCATGAGATTCTCTCTTCCATCTCTTGTATTCTGTTTGGCTCTGTGGTTCCTGCTCTAGTTTCTAAATATTCATTTCCAAATTCCTTTTAGCTTGGGTTTTCTTTATTTTGTTTCCACTTCCAGCTCTTGAATGGTTTTCTTCATTTCCTTCTACTCTTTCTGTTCTCATAAATTTCTTTATGGGATTTATTTGTTTCCACTTAAATAACTGTTATATTTAACAGCTTTTTTAAAGGTCTTTTACTTCTATGTCATATATGTTGGTATATTCATGGCCTGTGGTAGTAAGGCTGTTGGTCTCTAGTAGAGACATATTATCCTGGCTGTTGTTGATTTTTGTTGTTGTTGTGGTTTTTAGCTTGGCATCTAGGTATCTGGGATTGGGAAGATTATAAATCTAGGTGTTGATATCATATCCTGGGTTTGGGGGTGGGTGTTTTATTCCTGGTTTTGTTTGCCCTGTGTTTCCTAGGAGAATGATGTGGCTGTGTGTTGCCTATAGGAAAAACTTCTAGGGATCTTTTAGGGGAGCACTAATGGTTCAAAATGAAATGTGTTTCTGGGTAATTGTAACTGACATATAGGAATGAGAAAGAGGCTGGGGGGTAGTTGAGGGACTTCAAAACAGTTAAGAATGAAGGGTGTTCTTCAAGAATCTGCTTAGTCATTCACATAGGTATCAGCTCCTTAGAGCTGAGACATGATTACATTCCCTTACTTGTGGTGGTTAATTTTATGAGTCCATTTGCATAGGTCACAGTACTCAGATAATTTGGAAAACATTTTTCTGGATTTTCTTACAAAGACTGATTTTCTCATTTGTATTGGTGTGTGTGTGTGTGTGTGTGTGTGTTTGTGTGTGTCTGTCTGTCTCTTTGAATATCTTGTTTCTACAAATAAAGCCTATCTGAAGGTCAAAGATTGGAGCTTGCCACTAGATAACCATAGAGGTCTGGATGTCTGCACAGACAGAAAGAAAGTGAGATCGATGGGCAGAAATGGGATATAAGGATGGGGAAATAGGAGCTCGCTCTCTTGTCTGCTGAGATGCTAAGGAGGTAAGGTGCTGTCATGGCTTGCTTCTTCTCTCCACTCTCTCAGCATTTTTCTCTATATCTAACTCCACGTTTTTATTACTTAGAACAATTAAGAACTCCATATACAGAAAGCTACAAACTTCATCATCCTTATCACAATTTTTAAGAGTTCTCTCTGATGGCTCTCTATCTAGGCTGTTGCTTTGGGTGGTGATAGGGAGATCAGGCTTGTCATAGAAACCTTCCATGTCCCTATTTATCCACTATGACTCTGTAGACATCAGTACTACAGCAACAGTAGCTTCAATGTCCTTTACACACAAAAGGGGCACAGATTATGGACTTCTGCTTAGTTTCTAGCAACATTTCAGACCACAGATATCCACAAGGTCTCTGGCACCAGATTGGGGCATGGTTCATCCTCAGGATGGTCAAGCAGATCTTGGTTCTATGCTATACCATTGTCCACAGACAGATAGTTTTGTATAATTGTGATGAAAGTAGAAGTGAAAAGAATCATATTTGTGGTTTTATCAGAATTAAAATGGAGTTTATATATCTACAACACATGCATAGAACAACTCAACCACCTTTGCTTTCACACTGATGGAGATGAAAGAATAATTTCTTCCTAAGATGCTCACCCTATTTTTGTACAGCTCTGCCTTTCTCCTGGATTCACCTAACACAAAGCTGCAATGTAAATAAAATCTAATAGTGCTTCCTTAGTTATCCCATCAGATGTTGGTTGGCATCTCATGGTCGTAGGTCTTATGTAAGGCTCCTGGAGATCAATATCCCCCCAGTCTTCAGGAGTTACCTTTTACAAAAGCCTACATCTTTTTGTTTCTGTTTATTTTATTTGTTTGTTTGTTTATTGTTTTTGTTCTTGTGGAATGCAATGCATTTTAAATCATGAATCCTTTATAGGTATGGACAGACTGATTCAGGGTACAAATAGAGCTACCATTTTTCTTATTCAAAATATTATTATTTTAGTCACTGTGTTGACAATGATATATGCCAATGCATGTCTTTGAAGTACAGCTGAAGCATGGAATAAGAAAATGATATAAAGGAAAACTAAGTTGCAGCAGATTCAGAGCACAGTACAATTATCAAGCCCAGTATCTAGAAGGAGTAACATTCAGAGCTGCAGAAGTGGAAATGCCCTGGAACCTGTTGCTGATAAGCTAAGCCTAGCTCTGAGCAATGGTCCCTTGCAGCTGAAATCACCTAAAACTCATCTTTTTCTTTCTTGGTGCAAGCTTTATGAGTACCTGCTTGTTTTGTGGGAAAGAATATGAAGAGTGGCAGAGAAGAAACTCATGAAAATCTTGAATAATTTCAGCCTCACTGAGTGGGATGATTGTCCAGTGAGTACAAACGTTCCATGTGGACAAATTTGTATTGGGTCCTAGGGTTTTCTTTTGAAAATATTACATTCTAAGTAACTTTTCAAAAAATAGTGAAGATTTTGAATATCAGGCTCTATGTAGTATTGAGAGCTGGGCTGGGGATAGGTAGAAATTGGGAGAGATTGGCCTAGAGTAACTAGGAGTAATGGTTATGATGACTGAAGACAGAAGGCATAAGTCTGTGTCTGGCATACTTCAGAATACTTCTTAGTTATCAACTTATAAAAGTGACACTATACTCAGTGGATTCAACAATATAAATGTTTAAGTTAGTCACAAATGTGCAAATTGGTTATAATTCTACAAACAAAAGTAAGAATGCTTCATTATGACTTTAAATGTATGGTGTAACATGACTTCTTAGTGTTTTTTTTTCTATTGGCTCATTTTATATTTACTACTTTAAACTTATACAATATCTACTGACAATTACTTTCACAAAATGTGTCACTTGAATGAGTCACAAATATTTGGCAAACAATAGCACTTTTATACAATGTTAACCAAAAGTACTATTTGGCAAAAGGTAAGATAGTTTACTATACTATGCATCTTCTTTTTTGAAGATAATTGTGTGCTATTTCATAGAACACAAATATTTATATAAATCTTAACTGGGTAAATTTCTCTCTTCTGGGGGATCCTGGGGACATCTTTTCCACTTAATTCACATCTTGATGACATTCCAATGTCCTAAATACTTCATTTTTGAGGTACAATCTCATCTCACAGTTTTTACTATAGAGTTCAAGTTTTCATTTAATAGTAGCTAAATAGTTCACACAAATTATTTGATTAGTAATATATTGCTTCACAATATACAATAGTCAATACTCTAACTACACCTATTGACTTTAGTCTCACAAACAGGTAAATTTTTTAGTTTTTGGTTGACTTGGTATGAGATATAAATGGCAGAGGAGCATGTTCCTCATTAATATCCATTTAGCTGTCTGGCCATATAAATATATATTCTACCCAGAATAAATACAAAGGACACAGTCCAAAGTTAACAATGTAAACACATTCCATCTCCCTATTAGTTTCATACCTAATAGTATGAAATAGTACAGTATGGCATAGCAAAGACTCATGGTCTAGTCCGAATGTGACTCAAAAAGGTTTTCGAAGTTTGGGAACCTCTACACAAGTCTGTTGACTTTCCTAATCTTCTAACAGAACACCATTTTATTCAAGAAGAAATATTTCAGTGTAGCCTCTCCAGGCTTCCCAAGGCATCTGTACAGCCTTATTGTTCTGCATAACCTTCCAACCAATAAGAGTAAAGTGGTGCCTTAAAAGCCCTCACTGGCTGTTTTACTTCCATTGACACTCTCTTGTCATGCCTTAGTGATTACTGTTGAAAATCAAACATCAATAGCCTCAGGTGACTACTGATAAAAGTAAGAACATCTAACTAAACTGAAAGATTTTTTTTAAATTATTTTTATTCATTGATGGATTCTCCATATGTAGTCCTGGGTGGCCTGCAGCTCGGAGACCTACCCGCCTGTCTATGAGTACTGGGATTAAAGACATATACTACCATACTTTATTTTACTTGGGTTTTTTGTTTATTCAGTCACCTGCTTAGAATAGCATTGATCAAATTGGGCTACACCCTCCATAATTAACAATGGAGAAAACAAAGATGTGACCATGAGCCAACAAGACAATTCAGGTTCCTATACTCAGGTGTCAATGTCACAGCAAATATTAGCGTGATGCTCACGGAAACACCACAGCAAAGACTACTTATACCCAAGTTAGAGAGGAGAAGTTCAGGTATTGAAGGTTTGGTTCTGTTGCTTTTTCCTTTGCAACTATCTGAAGTCCATGAGGGCAATTATCCTTTCTTTCTCCCTATTTTCTACCTGTATACAGGTAGAAATTGAAATATCTTCTTTTTATCTGGCACAGATTCTAGGCATCATTGTGTCAGTCTGTTCTTCCTGAGCAGGACAGTTCATATTGTTCCCTTCTTGGTATTATGTACTCTTTAATCATCCACTAAGCATATAGTGATTGAAGTGCTCCCACTTGCTCTCTGTAACAAACAGGGTACTGGGGAAAAATGACCTAGCAAAGGCAACTTAAGAGAGCAAAGATTTATTTGACCCACATCTCCAACCTACAGATCATCATTCCAGTAAAGTAATTCAAGGTGGCAAGAATTCATAGCAGAGAGTGACATTATAGCCCAAGACAAGAGTGGGTTGCTATGAATGAGTGTATGCATGTTAGTATTCAGGTTGCCTTCTCATTTTATAGTCCAAGATCCCCTGTTCATGAAATTATTTTGCTCAAAGTCTAGATGAATTATCCCAACTCAATTAACTAAAGTAAAGCCCTTTTAGACAGTCTAAAAGGAATTCTAAATCTAAATAATCTGTTTTAGATGTCCCTTCCAGCTTGCTTCATCTGCATCAAGCTGACAATTACTACTAATCATTATCAGATTCTACTTGGTAGATTCTATAGCTTCACTTGGACTACATTTACCAGGCTAGCAGTGAAGGATTTCCAAAGGTCATTCCCAGAGGACAACGTATTTACTCGATCACTAAGCTTTCTTACAAACATCATATGGGCTTAACTGAGAACTCTTACATGAGCCTGGGAAAAGACAGCCTGCAAAGCAACAACATTTGCAGGGTTAAACTTAAGTGTTTAGAAAATATCATTTTGTCCTGGGTTCCAATTGGTGACTTACTAAGATAAAAGGCATTGAACCCAATTGGATCTAGTACAGATTCTAGAGAAGGGTGTGGGTTAGTTTTTCCTAGGCATATCTGATTCCCTCTAAAACTCCTGATAAATTACTTTTCAGAAGAAGCTGCCTGCAACACTGTGCCTCTATTTCAAAACAACCAGTATGGTTCCTGTTTCTTCATAACACTGACATATTCTTTAGGCAGAAAAATCCACAGTTCTCTTTTTCTCTTCAGATCAGACTTGGGGATCTCAGCAGCACAGACACTGCAATGAGAAAGCTCTTTTTTCTCACCATGCTTGACCTGGACTTTTGGTCACGTATTCCTCGCACTGTCCTTCTGCTGACCCTACTGCTGGGACTCACAGGTGAGTATGTCCCAGGAATAGAATCATCTCCCTACTGCTACCTACAGCTGCTAATATAATTCAAGGACTTCAGGTAAACACCAAACTGCCACAGGAGTGAAGTTCACAATATTGTTTTTTTTTCTATAGGCAGAGTCATAAGAACTACTCTGTGAGTTCATATATTTACAAAAATACCTTGCAATAGAATCACTCTTAAGTCACTGTAATTCTGAGCAGTCTAGTCAGTTACAAAGTAGCTGATGCGCTGGCTTCATGCTCATCACTGTCTGCTGACTTACTGACACACTGAAGCTGACATGCAGGCCAGTGACAGGGTTATGGCTGAAGTGTCTCTGGCAATGCTCAGCCACCATTCCTTCTCACTTAGGGTCCTCATGCTGTCCTCTGTCCTCCACTTCCTTTCTCATCTGACCTCATTCTTCTCATGGAGTGCTGCTGCTTTGAGAATTTGTACTGTTGTTTTGTCTCATCAATGCCTGTGTTCTGTTGCTAGGGTTGACATGACAGGGTACCACAGGCTGTTGGTGAAAACTATAGACATTACTTTCCTCACAGTTCTGGAGGCTGGAAGCACTGGGTCAAGATGTCCACTAAACTAATTTATTCCATAATGCTTCTCCTGTTATAAATTACACCTTCCTCATCTGTCTTCATACATGATCCTACCTCATATTATCTGTTTGGTTCTTCTCCATTTCTTTAAGAGTCACCTGAATGACCTTAATCAACTTTTACTTCTTTAAAGTCCCTGTTCCACATTATAAGCTACTGGGGTTATAGCTTTGATAAGTAGAGTATAAGCAATTCATCCATAACATGCAACTACGCATTCTTGGTCTTCTTGATCTTCTCAGTGAGCTTTGTTTTCCCTCTTCTCTTGGCAAGCAGGATCATTGACACTTTCTGTGGTCACTTCTCCAGATTCCCAAAAGGCTCTTTTTCCTCAGTTCCTTCTTTGACCATAAAGAAAATTTGAGGGCTTCAGGTCAGTGATTATTAGACCTCAGGCTCCCCATTTTGGTGAGGTGTTATGTCACCTAAATGTCACAGAATTTGAACACTTAAAATATGATCATTATACCATCACTGCACCTGATATTAGTAATAATTTATATGTCCTTCTGAATATTTTAGCACTTCCTAAACTTTTTTAAACTTTCTCAAATTAATAAATAATTTTGTTAATTACATCTTTTTCCCTGATCCCTTTCTCTAATTCCTGGGCTCTGTTCCTTTTTTTTTCTATTTTAATCATGTGATTTATTCCTTTTAAATATGTAAAACAATGTCTTTTCTCAGACATCAGCATGCATCTATTACATAATTTCTAATTCTACATTTGTTTAAACCTTTAACACTTGCATATCGAACTGGTCTGTATATAACGTACGTTTTCTGGCCCAGCAGGTCCCTCAGCCCTTAAGCCCCCAAATAAACATGCTGACACTACATTAGTTATAAAACTGTTGGACCCTGGCTATGGCTTCTTATTGGCTAGCTCTGTCTAAACTATTAAGCCATTCCTAATAATCTAAGACCTACAACTCCTTTGCCTGATACATTGCAACTGCTCAATTTTTCTGCAGAGAAGAGATGAGAGCGATTTCCTGCTTTTTAAATGAACCCCACTCCTAAATATATAAATAACAACTTGCTTAGTCTACACAATGGTATCTGAACTAGGACAAAATCAATAAACATTATTATATTAAAGGGAAATACATCATTGTCAGAGATTGTTTGTCCTTGCTCTGTATCTTCAGTAGTGTTTTATCGATGCTTTGTTTTACTTCTGTATCCCTACCAGGATAACCCTTCTTCCTGCTGTCTCCAATGGAACGGAACAGCCAGCAGATTAAAATTTCTAAACTGTGATATTTAGGGAAACTTAGGATTTTGATGGCAAATTTATCTTAGAATTTCACTGCAGTATTGGGAAGTTGTCTAGCACAAATGTTATATTTTCAATATGAAATATACCCCTAATTTTTTCTCAGCTGATGGCACTACTCTGAAAAACTATTGGGTGTTTAGAAGGTAAGGTGGAAATGAGCAGCGTTGTTCCATTATACACTGTCTTTATGAGCAAGCTCTACCTCACCTGAGACCATAGCAATGGAGCCAGCCAGCCCTCCGATCCCTCAACTCTCTGAAACATTGAGGCAAAATGTTTCTTCCTTTGAACTGCTGATCCCAGGTATTTTTCAAATCAATAGAAAGCTAATTTAGAAATCTATTATGAAATCCATATGCCCTTCAAAATCTAGAGCTAGATCCACCTTCATGACACTATGCATAACATCCAGTGTCAGGAAAGGCTCATAGGCCCAGAAAATCAACTGAAAGATTGCATTTCAAAATCAGGAACACTCACCATGTACCAGATGCTGTGCAAAGTACTCCCACAGTTCTACCTCATGTGGATGATCTTATCACATTGCCATAGACACAGAAAAAGAAGTAGAGGCAAAAACAACCCTAATGGCAATGTGCAGAGTGGTGGCTTAAACTCAGGCTGTCTGAATAAAGACATGGGATTATCTTTGTAATTAATTACCAATTTAAAATGGGATTTAGTGACATTGGAAGATGTCACACTGAGCATACCACAGGTAGGGAAAAATTTTCTGGATACTGACTAGGAGTTACATGCTGTTGTAGGAACATGTACTCCACTGGGGAATACAAGTGGCAGGATAGTTACCCATGAGGAGATTAGACTCTGCTAGGGGAAATGACAATGATTAAGAAAAGAACATGAATCTACTTTTAAAAAGTGATACATAACCAATTATCCAAAGACAAATAAGTCTCTTTGGAGAGTTAAATGTTGAAAATGTGGGTGTGTGTGGACACCAGTGAAAAGAAGAAATTTGAGTAAAGTTAAAAAGAAAATGTGAGAGTGAGGCACATGGCCCAGCACTCTAGAAGAAGGACTTTCCCCAAATCAGTAGCTTGGCAAAGACCTTGAGTAGAGCCTGCCATGTTCATGAACCAAGCTTTTACCAAGGTGAGTGGGAGCCACTGCAGGCTTGAAACAGAGAAACACTATGGTGTTGCATGTCTTTCGAACTAAGTTTCCATCTAACAACTGAACACTGACATTTCCAGGACAGATAAAAGAAGGATGTTTCATGTCACCAAATGAGAGAGGGAGGCTTTCACAGGGCAGTGATGGAGAGAAAATGAGAAAAGGTCAGATTTTGGATGCATGCTGACATGGAGGCTACAAAGTTTTCTGAAGGATCAGACTTGATGTGAGAGTGCAGACATGAGTAGGCTTGGGGCACCAGCATCTGGAAGAAGAAATGAGCTTCATGTGAAATCCATAGGTCATGTCAGGAGCTTGCTTTTGGACATGTTCACCCTGAGAAGTTTACTTCACTTAGGAAGCCCCTTAAGTTTATGACTGAACAAACAACTTCAGAGTCACAGAGTGAGGTGCTGTGCTCCAGGTCTTACTTCTGAGATTATGTATATTACTTTATTAATAATTCATTATCCATTCTCCCATCTTCACAGACTTTAAAATTCAAAGCACCTGAGAACCACAGCATACCAGCCCCAGCCCTGTAAAGACATGTAGTCACTTGGAGAAGGGCAAAATAAAATATGATTCATGTACCTTAGAATATTCTCTTAAAATTCTTTGCCAGGAATTTCATCAATATAATGACCTTTGGGATCTGTTGCTAGAATTATGTTGTTCTCTGGAAGGCTATGTTGAACACTGAGGTTGTCAACCCTGTACTAGTGTCATAGGATTTGTGTGAACTCACATTTGAGGACATAATGGACTGTCTGACATTTCATTACCCAACCAGTATAAAGTCAAAAACACTTCTGGTTTTAGATGATACAGAGCTGCTAATAGCCAGCTTTTTGGTGGATAGAGGCAAGAAGATGGATGGAGTTTCTGCCAAACAAAGCTGCTGTGTAAACTCCAGCGGGGCTCTTTAAACCAGCTGAAGCAAGGACTGGGTGTGTCCACTAGCTATGATGGCTCACATTCACGAAAACAGAGTGAGCTGAGATTCTCAAATCTATTCTGCAAAGCAGATTCCACAGGTGTCAGGATAATTAGTTCAGTTTTTTTGCTCTCTTCCCCGAAACACAAGGTTCTTAATGACTTGCTTCATTTGCCCGTATTACTTTGCCTCAAAGTGCAGCTGGCCACTGTTTTAATTCTTTGTGAAAGATGAGGTGGTTCTTGGACATGACCCATTGACTTTCAAATATCCCCCCATTTACTATTTTGCAGTTATAGAATTAAACTTATCAAATTACAAGTGGTAAGATATTATTTAATTTTACTTTATTAATCATTATAATAGAGCATCTATACCCATAAGAAATTCTGTAGATGGATGTATACCACATATATTTCTTGTCAGGTAAGCCTAAGCAAGCCATTAAATATTTTTTCTATACTTTGTGTTTTGTTCTTGTCTCAACATTATAGTTTACAGTGCTTAATAAAATTTGAAGTTATGATTGTCTTTGTAAAAACTTTATTAAATCGCTTAATGAAATTTTGAGAGTTGCTTTCATTTTTTTTCAACTTTGGACCTATGTTATCTTAGTAGAAAAGCTAATTAGGTCAATTATTCATTTTCTTCAAAAATTTTGTCTGTAAATTTGATATATATGTGTTTAGGATTTGTAATTGGAGCAAACTATAGAAGTCTGAGTAAATTAGTTATATATTTTGTGTACACACCTATGCCAAAATATAAATTCCTATATAAGCTTACATAAACTGACTCATTCCCATTATTTACCCCTAATTTATTTTTTAATCAGGAAGTATTCTATGACTATCCACATATTTTCTACAGATGACTTAGGTCATTACACAAGGTCCCATTTTGCTTTTGGATTAAGTTATGTGGGGATACTGAATTTCCATATCAGATATCCCAATTTGAGACCTGCAGTAACTGTGTAGCCTCAGTCCATTCAGTGCCCTTCCCTGCAGCTCCTGATGTGTGGCATTCACTACATCTGCTAATAAGAACCACTGAAGTAAAAGATTAGAGTCAAATTCAGAAATCCATAAATAACTAATGGTTCGAGCCACAAATCCTTCTCAGTTAGGTTCCTCATCCTGTCCTCTGGCCTCCAGTTCATTATTCATCCTATCTCAGTCTTCTCACTGAGTGCTACCTCTTTGAGAAGCTGTACTATTATCTTATTTTCCAGGTTCCTGTGTTTATTGCTAGGGCTGTTTTTACCATGTACCACAGGCTGTTGGCTCAAACCACAGACACACATTTCCTCATACTTCTGGAGATAGGAAGTCCTGGGCCAAGGGGTTCACAGAACTTTTGATTCCTCTCCTATTAGATGATGGGGGAAGTACTTCTGTGTATATGTCAGGCTTATTGGTTGATAAATAAAGCACTGTTGGCCAATAGGAAATAAAGATGGGTGGGGCTGGGAGTCGAGGAGGATTCTGGGAAATGTAGTAAAGAGGAGGGTTGCCATGTGATCCCAGGAAAAAGAAAACACATGCTGCTGGCGTCCTTGATACGGTAAATCTTTATAAAATATATAGATTAATGATTATGTTTGATACTTAAGACAGAGCTAGCAAATAAGAAATCCTAGTCATTGGCCAGCAGCATTGTAACTAATATTAACCCCTGTTTGTTATTTGGGGACCCTAACGTGGTGGCTGAACTCATGCAGCTGGCAGAAAGAGTTATGTTACAATTATAAATTGTACCTTCTCCTTCTTTGTTCATAAATGACCCTACCTCAGCTTGTCTCTGTAGATCTTCTCCATTTCTTGAAATGAAACCAGTTTATCTTAATTTCCACCTGAATACAGTCACAATATGAGGTTTGCGGATTATAGTTTTGACATGTACAGCAAAAGAAACTCATGTATTACAGTTTTCAACACATCCTGGTCTCTTTGATCCTTTCCAGTGAGTTTTATTTTCCTTCCACTTATGGAAAACAGGATTATTGACACTGAGTGTTCCCTCCTCATGATTTCCCAAAGGTTGTTTATCCTCACTTCCTTCTTTGTCTTGAGATCTATGTTAATAGTCCTTGGGATCCCCAATTTGATACAGGTATTATGACATCTAACCTCATAAGTTTTACAATGCCCTAATTACACTCTTAATTGCAATTCAGACTAGCAGTAAGAGATGAGTTGTGATGATTTTAGCACTTCCTGTCTTTCCAATTTTTAATATTCTGAAATTAATAAATAATTATATCATTTCCTTATTCTCTCTTTCCCAAATTTATGGCCTATATTTGTTTCAAGTTCTCTCTCTGTCCCTCTGTTTTTCTCTGTTTCTGTCTCTCTTTTTCTTTCTGTCTTACACATACACATACTTCTTTATCTTTCTCAGTCTACCTCTGTCTCTCTGTCTCTCTTTTCCTGTCTCTCTCTTTCAAACACATTCACATGAGCACAGACACACACATATACAAATGCACATTTCTAAATATATAAATACAACTTGCTCAGTTAAGATATTGTCTGAACAAAGATAACACCAAGAGACATTCTAATAGTGAAGGAGGATATCTCAATGAAGGAGATTGTGTGTACCTGATGTGTTAATTGATTCATGTTGCAGCCCTGCTTTGCTTTACTGCTGTCTCCCTCCCATGATGTCTGACTTCCTACAGGACAGGACAGTGAGCTGATTGAAACTTCTAACCTGTGATATTTAGTAGAGCTTCTGCTAATACTGGTTGATTTATCACAGGATTTGCTTGAGTACTGGGAAGTTGTCTATCACAAATGTTACACTTTGAATCTGAAATAGACACTAAAATCTGTGTGTTAAAGCCTTCATTGCCAGGTAAAGGCACTGCTCTGAGAGATGATGGAATATTTAGACAGTAAGGTGGAAATGAGCAACATTTTTCCACTGCATGTTGTCCTCAGGAGCAGACTCTGTGTGACCTGAGACCAGCCTGCCCTCTGCTCCACACACTCTATGACCCTGAACTCCCTGAAACATGGAGACAGAGGAAATATTTATTCCTTTAATCTGATGGTCCCAGGTATTTTTCAAATCAATATGAAACTAATATAGCAGAGTAGAATTATATCCAGATTCCCATCTGTATCTAGAGCTAGAGGCATCTCCATAATCAGAGTCAGTCTCCATGACGCTATACAGATCAGCCAGTGTCAGTGAATGATCCATGACTCATGAAATCAACTGAAGAGTTACTTTTCAATATCATGAACAGTCACCATCTTGCAGATATTGTCTAAAGTATTCCATGGTTCTACCTTGCATAGGCCTACATCTCATATGTTTTCTTGTCACATTGCCATAGACACAAAAAAAGAAGCAGAAACACTAAAAACTCTAACAACAATCTCTAAAGATGTGTTTTGAACTCAGGCTGTCTGATTGAGGTTAGGTGATAAGCAGTCACTCCTCTCAGAGGCTTTGGTCTACCCCTTAAAATTTAGCTGGGGAAGTGAGGACACTGTCTGTGGTTCTATGCTCCTGGGCTCTTCAGCATTCTCCTTACATGCAAACAATTTTTCTTTGGAAAGGTCATTCACATTGGAGACTAGGTTTCTATTTCTACATAAATTAGCAATTTAAAATGGGTTTCAGTGACATGGGAAGATGTCACACTGAGCAAATCATACATAGGGAAGAATTTTTTGAATACTGACTATGAACTAGAGGATATAGACAAAAGAGATCCAACATCCTTGACCCTTACTCTTGTGTAACATGTTTTATTCTCCTCTTTGCTGAGACAATTTCCTCCTGATTCATGGGATTTGACAGATATGTGAGCTGTTGTCACTTGTTCACTTGTTCTGCTGGGTGTGGCTGCAATCCCTGTGCTAGTGTTCTGGTATTTCTATGGACTCACAGATGAGGATATAAAGGACTGTCTGTATACCTTCCACAACCTACCTTTGTGAATTCAGCAACACTTCCCTTGCTTAAATAGTATATAGATACTGCAGCCTGGGCTCTGGGCATGGGAAGGATAAGATGGAGTTTCTTCTGAACAAAGTTACTGTGCAGACTCCAGCTGATCTCCCTAAACCATCTGAAAGGCTCTAAGGTCTGGGTGCTTCCACAAGCTATGATCACTTATATCTATGCTGAGATTCTCAAATCCATTCTGCAGAACATTCCAAAGTTGTCAAGACACTTAGTTCAGTTTTCTGTGCTCTCATACCCAACAGTCAAGGTCGCTTGTAGTCACTTCCTTGATGATTTCCTTCCCTCCCCCATAGTTGGTTGCCTCAAAGTACAGTCGGCTACTGATTTAGTTCTTTGTGAGAGATAGGTGAGTCCTGGAAAGGTGACATTGACCTTCAAATCTCCCAATACTTACCATTTCACCTTTAAATTTATCAAACTACCTTGAAAGTGTCAAAAACATTATTTCATTTTAGTTTCCATTCATTAAGATAGAGCATCTATGCTAATAAGAAAAGTTACAAAGGAATGGCTACTACAAATGTGCCATGTTAAAGTAAGTGTACTAGAGAAGCAAGCCATACATACATACTTTTTCTATATTTTCTGTTTTATATCTGCCTCAACACTATAGGTCCCATTATGGAATAAAATTTGAAGTTACAATTTTGTTTTAAAATACTATATTGAATCATCCATGGATTTTTTGAGAGTTGCTACATTTTTCAAATTCTGGACTTATATATGTTATCTTAGTACAAAAGTTAATTAGTTCTTTTAAGTCTTCATGATATTTTCTGTTTTCTGTTTTTTATATTTTTAATTACTTATATTTACATATCCATCCTCTCCCATTTTCTCACCCTCCCATCTTCCCATGTTCCTTACTCACCCCACCCCAACCTGCAACCCTACTCCTCCCCAGGGATAGTGAGTCCCTCTACCAAGGACCTTGAAAGTCTGTCATATTGTTTGGGGACGGTTTTAGAACCCCCTTGTTGTATCTGGGCTACAATAGTATCCCTCCACAGGGAAATTGGCTTCAAAAGTCCATTTGTGTTCTAGGGATAAAGACTAGCTCTGCTGTTAGAGGAGCCATAGACTGTCTTGGGTTCCTAGGTGGTACCCACATTCAGAGGGTTTGGTTTGGTTGAATGCTCTTTCACCAGCTGTATGACTAGTGTCTCCATTCTATCAGTAGGTCAGGTCAACTTTTCTGCAAGTCTCTCCATCCATGTCTTGGCTCCTTTGCTCAATCTTCCTCCCTCTCCACAACTGAATTCCAGTAGTATGGTTCAGTGCTTAGTTATGGGTGACTGTTTCTGCTTCTAACAGCAACTGGATGAAGACTTGCCTTCCTCTTCCTGACCCCAGGCTCCAATTTGGTCAGGGGTACTTGTCCCCATCCCCTTCTTTGAGGGACTATGCAATCTTCTCTTGGGGTCCTCCTTGTTTCTTAGCTCCTCAGTCAGTGTGGAATGTAAGATAGTGATACTTTGCTTTTTGTCTGAAAATCAAAAATGAGTGAGTATATACCATGTGTATCTTTTTGTGATTGGGTTACCTTACTCAGGTTGGTTTCTTCTAGTTCCATCCATTTGCCTGTGAATTTCAAGATTCCATTATTTTTTCCACTGAGTAGTACTCCATTGTGTAAGTATACATTTTATCTATCCATTCTTCAGTTGAGGGGCATCTAGGTTGTTTCCAGGTTCTGGCTATTACAAATAATGCTGCTATGAACATAGTTGAGCATATTCCATATTGTATGAGTGTACATGGATATATGCTCAATAGAGGAATTGCTGGATCTTGAGGTAGGCTGATTCCCATTTTCCTGATAAATTGTCATACTGATTTCCAAAGTGGTTGTACAAGTTTGCACTCTCAACAGAAATGGAGGAGAGTTCTTCTTTCTCCACATCCTCTCCAACATAGATTGTCATTGGTGTTATTGATTTTACCCATTCTGACAGGAGTAAGATGGTATCTCATAGTGGTTTTGAGTTGGATTTCACTGATGGTTAAGGATGTTGAGCACTTTCTCAAGTATCTTTTAGTCATTTTGGATTCCTCTATTTATTTCTGCACTCCATCTTTTAATTGTTTTGTTTAATGTTTTGGTGGCTAGCTTCTTGTTCATTGTGTATTTTGGTGATCAGCCCTCTGTCAGATGTGGGGTACGTGAATATCTTTTCCCATTCTGTGAGCTGGTGTTTTGTCTTGCTGACTGTGTCCTTTGCTTTACAGAAACTTGTCAGTTTCAGGAGGTCCCATTTATTCATTGGTGATCTCAATGTTTAACCTACTGGTGTTATGTTCAGGAAACAGTCTCCTGTACCAATTTGTTCAAGGGTGCCACCTACCTTCTTTTCTAGGAGGTTCAGTGTGGCTGAATTTATGTTGAGGTCTTTGATCCATTTGGACTTAAGTTTAGTGCATGGCAATAGATATGGATCAATCTGCAATCTTCTACATGTCGAATCCAGTTATGCCAGCACCATTTGTTGAAGATGCTTTCTTTTTTCCATTGTATAAATTTAGCTTCTTTGTCAAAAATCAGGTGTTCATAGGTGTGTGGGTTAATATCAGGGATTTCAATTGGATTCCATTGGTCAACCTGTCTATTTTTGTGACGATACCAAGTTGTTTTCAGGACTATGGTTCTATAATAGAGCTTGAAGTCAAAGATGGTGATGCCTCCTGAAGTTTCTCAATTGTACAGGGTTGTTTGGGCTATCCTGGGTTTTTTTGTTTTTCCATATGAAGTTGAGTACTGTCCTTTCAAGGTCTGTGAAGAATTGTATTGGTATTTTGATGGGAATTGCATTGAATCTGTAGTTTACTTTTGGCAAGATTGCCATTTTTTACTATGTTGAACCTACCTGTCAAGAGCATGGGAGATCTTTCATTTTATGGTATATTTTTTAATTTTTTTCTTTAAAGACTCAAAGTTCTCACTGTACAGGTCTTTCACTTTTTTGGTTAGAATTACCCCAAGATATTTTATGTTGTTTGTGAATATTGTGAAGGGTGATGTTTCTCTGATTTCTATCTCAGCAAATTAATCATCTGTATATAGTAGGGCTACTGATTTTTTGTGTTAATCTTGTATCCTGCCACTTTGCTGAAGGTGTTTATCAGCTGTAGTGGTTCCCTGATAGAGTTTTTCAGATCACTTATGTAAACTATCATATCATCTGCAAATAGTGAAAGTTTGACTTCTTCCTTTCCAATTTGTATCCCCTCGATCACCTTTTGTTGTCTTATTGCTCTAGATAGGACTTCAAGTACAATATTGAAGAGTTATGGAGAGAATGGCCAGCCTTGCCTTGTCTTGTTCCTGATTTGAAAGGTACCCCCTTAGAGTTTCTCCATTTAATTTGATATTGGCTGTTGGTTTGCTGTATATTGCTTTTATCATGTTTAGGTATGTTCCTGTTATTTCTGATGTCTCCAAGACTTTTATGATGAAGGGATGTTGGATTTTGTCAAAGGCTTTTTCAGCATCTAGGGAGATGATCATGTGGTTTTTCTTTTTCACTTTGTTTATATGGTTGATAACATTGATTGATTTTCATATGTTGAACTATCCTGCATTTCTGTGATAAAGCCAACTTGATCATGGTGGATGATTTCTCTGATGTGTTTTTGGATTCGATTTGACAGTATTTTGTTGAATATTTTTGCCTCAATGTTCATGAAGGATATTGGTCTGTAATTCTCTTTTTTGTTGTGTCTTTCTGTGACTTGGGTACCAAGGTAATTGTAGCCTCATAAAAAGAGCTTGGCAATGTCCCTTCTGTTGCTATTGTGCGGAACAATTTGAGGAGTACTCATATTAACTATCCTTTGAATTTCTGGTAGAATTCTGCATTGAATTCATCTGGCCCTGGGCCTTTTTTGGTTGGTAGATTTTTGATGACTGCTTCTATTTCATTGGGGATTATAGGTCTCTTTAAATCTGTTCTTGATTTAATTTTTGTAAGTGATATCTCTCCAGAAAATTGTCCATTTCCTTTATGTTTTTGAATTTTGTGGAGTGCAGGTTTTCAAAGTATGACCTGATGATTCTCTGGATTTCCTCAGTTGTCTGTTATTATATCCCCCTTTTCATTTTTGATTTGGTTAGTTAGTGTGCTCTCTCTCTGCTTTTGGATAGTTTGGCTAGGGGCTTGTCTATCTTGATTTTCACAAAGAGCCTACTCTTTGTTTCATTAATTCTTTATAATGTTTTCCTACTTCTACTTTATTGATTTCAGCCCTCACATTTTGATTTCCTGGAGTCTATTCCTCCATGGAGAGCTTGCTTCTTGTTGTTCTAAAGCTTCCAGTTGTTCTGTCAATCCTCTAGTGTGACTATTCTCCAGTTTCTTCATGTGAGCACTTAGTGCTATGAACTTTCCTCTTAGCACTGCTTCCAGAGTGTCCCATAATTTGTGGTATGTAGGGTCTTCATTCTCATTAAATTCTAGGAAGTCTTTAATTCCTTTTTAATTTCTTACTGGACAAAGGGATGGTACAATTGGGTGTTATTCAATTCCCATGGGTTTGTAGGTTTTCTGCAATTTGTATTGGTGTTTAATTCTAACTTTAAATCATGGTGGTCTGATAAGATACAGGGTGTTATTCTAATTTTTTTGTAACTGTGAAGGTTTGCAATATTGCCAATTATGTGGACAATTTTAGAGAAGGTTCTATGTGGTGCTGAGAAAAAAAGGTATATTCTTCTGTGTTTGGATGTAATGTTCTATAGATGTCTGTTAAATCCAATTGGGTTATAACTTCTATTAGTTCCTGTGTTTCTTTGTTCAGTGTCTGTTTGGTGGTCCTGACTAATGATGACAGTGGGGTGTTGACATCTCCCACTATAAGTGTGTGAGGTTTTATGTGTGATTTGAATTTAAGTAATGTTTCTTTTACAAATGGGGCATAGATGTTGAGAATTGAGACTTCATCCTGATGGACTTTTCCTTTGATGAGTATGAAATGCCCTTCTTCATCTCTTTTGATTGATTTCAGTTTGAAGTCTAAATTGTTAGTTATTAGGATTGCTATACCAGCTTGTTTCTTGGGTCCATTTGATTGGAAAATCTTTTCCCAACCCTTTACTCTGAGGTAATGTCTGTCTTTGGGGTTGAGGTGTGTTTCTTGTAAGCAGCAGAAGGATGGGTTCTGTATTGTATTCATTCTGTTAGCCTTATATTTTGACAGGCAGGTTAAGACCATTGACATTGAGGGTTATTAATGTCCATTGATTGTTGCTCTTTGTTTTGTATTTATTTTTGGTGGTGCCATTGTATATAGATTTCACCATCATTTTTTTTTAATGTTTGTTAAAGTAGGATTATCTATTGCCTATGTTTTTCTGGTTATAGTTAACTTCCTTGGGTTGGAGTTTTCCTTCCAGAACTTTCTGTAGGGCTGGATTGGTGGATATGTATTATTTAAATCTTGTCTTGTCATGGAATATCTTGTTTTCTCAATCTATAGTGATTGAAAGTTTTGCTGCATGGAGTAGTCTAGGCAGTCATGTTCTCTTACTGTTTGTAGGACATCTATCCAGGACCTTCTGGCTTTCAGAGTTTCCCTGGAAAAGTCATGTGTAATTCTGATAGGTTTGCCTTTATATGTTACTTGACTGTTTTCTTTTGCTGCTCTTAATATTTTCTCTTTATTCTTTATGTTTGGGGTTTTGATTATTCTGTGTCAAGGAGACCCTTTTTTTGTCCAGTCTATTTGGTGTTCTGTAGGCTTCTTGTAGTTTAATTGGCATGTCTTTTGTTAGGTTGGGAAAATCTTCTATGATTTTGTTGAATATGATTTCTGCACCTTTGAGTTGGGTTTCTTCACCTTCTTCTATACCTATTATTCTTAGGTTTGTTCTTTTCACAGTGTCCCATATTTCCTGGATATTTTGGTTAGGAATTTGTTGGACTTAAGATTTTCTTTGTTTGATGAGTCTATTTACCCTAGTTTATCTTCAATGCCTGAGATTCTCCTTTTTATGGCTTGTATTCTATTGGTTATGCTTGTATCTGTAGTCCTTGATCATTTACTCAGCTCTTCTATTTCCAGAATTCGCTCAGTTTGGGTTTTCTTTCTTGTCTCTATTTCAGATTTCAGGTCTTGAACCATCTGAATTGTTTCCTTCAGGGGTTTGATTGTATCTTCTTGGCTTTCTTTAAGAGATCTGCTGATTTCTAGTATTTTTTCATTTTTTCTTCCATTCCTTTAAGGGATTTTCTCATATCCTCTTTGAGGCCCTCTATCATTTTCATATAGATGTTTTTAAGGTCATTCTCTTCTGCTTTATCTGTGTTGTGATATTCAGGTCATGCTGGTATAGATTCCCTAGACTCTTGTGGTGTCATACTGGTTTTTCTGTTTTTAAATGTGTTTTTATGTTGTCTTCTTCCCATTCCTTTTTCCAGTGGGTGTAATGGGAGTTTCTTCTTCTCCTGATGCGTACGGGACCAAGGCTACCTTCTGGCAGTTGCAAACAGTTCCATTACTCTGATATCTCTCCACTTCTCATAGATGGATTCAAGACTGGTACAAGGTCCTAGGTAGTCTCTGGATAGGCTGCATCCTGCTGATATGGGATTCACCCCATGAGCAGTTCCCAGGCCTCAGGTATCTCCCAGCAGGGCAGAGGAATTCATGAATGCTGGCTGAAACAGTCCCAAGCTTACCTATTCCAGTGGAGTGAGGCTGGAGTGGTACCAGGGCCTTGGCATTCTGTGGGTGGGCTGGAAACTGCTGAGATGGAATTCACCCCATGTGCAGTCCCCAGACCTCAGGTGTCTCTGAGCAGGGCAGAGGAAGGCTGGCTGGAAAGAGGCCCAACATGACCTAGTCCTGTGGATGGAGGTGGGACTGTTAACAGGGCTTTGGCAGTCTTTGGTGGGCTCTATAATACATATTTTTATAACTGGTAACCTAAACTGGGGTTTTATTTCTCTAATTAAGGAGCACACTATTTTATAATGGGAGAAATCTATGGCATTTTCATTCAACCCCATCTTGAGCTGCAGGCCTGACCCAAATAATCATGTAATCAAATGTACATCTAACTAACTATACCTAGTACTATGTTCACAACTCACTAGTCTAAAACAGTCATATAATCACACTGTTACTATTACATAAGAAATATGTCATGCCATATGCACAGAAAATGAAAACAAAGCAAATACTGGATGAAGCATGGGATTTCCAAACAGAATTGGGGCTTCAATAACTATACTGCCAAGATCTCAGTATCTCTGTGATTCAGGTAATTTATCTGCTATGTCCTTGTTTTAAGAGGCCCAATATGGGGAAATGTGAACATGTACATACTATGCTCTAGTACTAAACAGTATTTGATCACAAACTAGAGCATCCTGTGAGTTTCCATCATGATGAGCACTAACTGATGTTCCCTGCAGGAACAACTACACAGGAGCTGATGGTGATTCAGCCTGAGAAATCAGTTTCTGTTGCTGCTGGACAGTCCGCCACTCTGAACTGCACTGTGACCTCTCTGCTTCCTGTGGGGCCCATTAAATGGTTCCACGGTAAAGGGCAGAGTCGGCATCCAATATATACTTCCATAGGAGAGCAGTTCCCAAAAGTCACATATGTTAGAGATACTGCAAAGAGAAACAACCTGGACTTTTCCATCCGAATCAGTAATGTCACACCTGCTGACGCTGGCACCTACTACTGTGTGAAACTCCTCAAAGCAGAAGCTGACAAGGAGATTCAGTCTGGGGGAGGCACAGTGTTGTATGTGCTTGGTGAGTACTGCATTGTCCTCCTCATTCTCATATCTCCAACAGGTCAAAATGTGCCCAATATTCTGTGAGCAACAAGGAAGAAGCAAGTCTGTAAGTGTCCCTTATGTTCATAGGGTGACTACTCCAACTGTGGATCAAGGAAACATGGGAGTAGACATGGTATTTGCTAGAGCTACCACTTCTGGTAAACAGGGGTGAATCCATATTCTTGTCTGCCTCAAAATACTTATCTTTCTCAATCTGGCCCATTCAACTGGCTGCATAAAGATAGCCAATGCCATATTCAATGACAGGGTCAAACTTGACTTACTGCCTCCAGAACGTATGACCTCACCTGATTAAGTCTTCTCTATCTTCCCAAACAACTTGGGGCCTAGTATATTCCAGGTTCCATTCCAGATGTCAAATGAGATGGCAAGAAACAGGCAACCAAGAGCCCTTTACCCAATATATGTGTCTCCATTCTCCCAAGAGGTAAAGCAAATCAAGGCAGAAAATGACAAGACCAGGGCACAGTGTGCTTTTCTCATTTTCTCTTCATCCACAGCATACTGACATCCTTTGGTATATGCCCACATTCACTATGGAATCTCTTGCACTTTGTCTCGGGTCTGTCTGGAAACAATTTTGTATCTTACTTGCACAGTCACTGAAGGTTCTGGGCAATGTAGACTTAAGTCCTGGAGTTAGTCTCCTTATAGATGATCTCCAATCACAGCCTAGGCATCAGAACATTCACTTTAAACTTCCTGATAAAGTCCAGAAGTCTCATTTCTTGGTCTTGATTTTGGCAATTTTATAGCATAAAGACAATCAGATTATGAGGTACAGCCATGTTTGCTATGTAAGGCGAGTTTGCCATACTCATGATCACATAGCCAGTTAGTGCTGGGGTCTGGTCTTGAACCCTCATCTGATTCCAGGCCAATTTCTTGCTGTCCATTTAAAGGTCACCATCATAGGAGCCTAGTGCATAAGAGATGCTCGGTCAGTATTTCTCAAACTCAGCCAGCATTTCCATTCATCATGAGATCCTCAATGTTTCAAGATGTTCCTCACACTCAGGTGCTAATAGTATTGATGACTAATTTGCACCAATGTCAACCATACTCTCACTCCACTGTTGCCCTGTGTAAACAAAGCATCGTAGTCCACCAGCTAAATACACTAATTCAGTTCCAAGATCATGTGTTTCATTTCTTTCAATTTGTGGCCACTAAGGTGGTGCCACAGTTTATTAACTTGTACAGCCATAGTCCTGGCAATAAAGCACATGCCTTTAGTTGTTTTTTTACTTTTGGGGATCTTGACACCCAGCTCCCAAATAAATACCCAGAGTCTTATTCTTACTTATGAATGCCTGGCATTAACTTGGTTTCTTTCCAGCCAGGTTTTCTAACTTTAATTATCCCATTTTTTAAAACTATGTTTTGCCTTTGGGCTTTCATCTTTTAGAAAAGATTTTATTTTCTTATCTTACATAGCAACCACAGTTCCTCTTCCCACTGCTCTTCCCACTGCCCCCCACCTACTCCCAACAAACCCCTACACACCTACTTCTCTAAAAGGGTAAGTCACCCATGGAGAGTCAACAAAGACTGGCTCATTAAGTTGAGGCAGGACCAAGTACTTTAGCACTGCATCAACTTTGAACAAGGCATCCCACCATAGGGAATGGGCTGCAAAAGGACAGATTCTGATCCCACTGCCAGGGTCCCCTCAAATAGACCAGGTCTTTCAACTCTTGCCCACATGCATGGAACCAACACAGCTTGGTCCCATGCCTGCTCAATAAGTGTTGGTCTAGAGTTGGTGAGTTCCCCTGAGCTTGGTTTTCCCCACCATGGCCTTGACCCTGCTCATGTAATGTTCATATAGTACTCATATAATGTGCCAGTGACATTTCTCAGGAAGGAGACACCAGGGTCCCTTAGATTCATCCAAAGCAAAACCCTATTTAACTCCAGTCTCAGGGCACAACTTGCCTATATTGCATAATAGTGCAGAACAATTTCTGAGCCCTGCTCATATAATGTTCATATAGTACTCATATAATGTGCCAGTGACATTTCTCAGGAAGGAGACACCAGGGTCCCTTAGATTCATCCAAGGCAAAACCCTGTTTAACTCCAGTCTCAGGGCACAACTTCCCTATATTGTACAATAGTGCAGAAAAATTTCTGAGGTCAGACATTTCTCTCTTTCACTCAGAACTCTACCTTAATGACACAGCATGTCACTGAGCTCTGTCCTTCAATTTCCCTTGGTCACCTGCTCTCTATAATTAGTGCCTGTGGAGCATGTACTGATTGTACTGTAAAAGCTTCTGTAGTGTTAGTATGGATTCAGAACCCAAATGACTGTGAGGGGTCCTAACAGGAACCTCATTTCCTGCAGTTTTTCTATAATGGACAAATATCTATGTATCCAGATCCTGATTCCAGTTTACTACATGCAGCTTTTGTTTTGGATGTGATCGCTTGCCCTTCATCAATCACCCAAAGAGTGATCAGTTTTATAGACAGGGAATCTAGGGAAGGGGATGCAATAGAGTTATTGAATTATTGCCATGATACCATGTGATCTGAACTAATTAATATACCAAAGGGAAATCTAAGTTCCCTGGGAGCAAGTTCATCAATGGTATCCAAGGATAATTTTGCTACCAAAATATTTCCCTTAGACTTGCTTCTATCCACTGTGGAAGAAGTTCTATGAACTTTTTGTAGAAATAGAACAAAGGAAGCCGTAAGTCAAGACACTTTTACATTACATTGGTGGAAACATAGAAAAGGTGTGTTATAACACAGCAGAGAATTAGAGATTTCAGATGGTATCTGAAAACATGCTTAGCATCTGAGCTGGTAGAAGTTAGTGGTATCCTAAGTTAATAGATTCTAAAGGAAAACTAATATTCTACTTGTAGATTCTCAATTATTTACCTAATGATCACAAAGCTGTTATGTCAAGTACAGAGGAAAGTGATATATGGATATTAAGAGAACTGAATATGGTCCATGATAACTTCACTCTAGACTTGAAACATACCAACCTCTCCAATTCCCTGAATTTCAAAAAATTAATAATCTTTATAAAAAGATCCATTTGAAGGTTCCATGTGGTGATATAATATTTATGATTTATTAAAGCTTGCCTGAGGATTCAGAAAGAAAAGTCACACTCAACCTACAGAGATCAAGCAGTGTTGGTACACATCTTTAATCTCTGGAATCAGGAGACAAATTCAAATGGATCTCTCTGAGTTCAAGGCCACCCAGGGCTACACAACATTGAATCAGTCTAATGGAGTAACAGAGCTCATGCCTTTAATCCCAGCAAGAGAGAAATATAAAGGGTAGGTGCAGGGTCTTCACTAGTCAGTTTCAGGATTCTCCTGTTATGATAAATCTTTCTGCCAAAAGCTGCCCAAGCCCTACCACCACCTGCCCGCTGCGTGGATGGACAAAATAATACAGAGACATATTAGGTACAATGCTGTTTGGCCAATGACTAGGAGTCCTCATCTGTTAGCTCAGTCTTAATTATCATAAATCTATATATTTTACAAGACTTATCTTATCAGATGCCTTATTGGCGTCCCTCCTTGCTGGTGGATCACATTTCACCGATGGAGAAGGAACAGGAAAAAGGGCCACTTCCTGTTTCCTCGCTTAGATATGAGTCTCCTTGCTATGTCACTTCTGGCCTGGATCACCACTTCTCTACTACATTTCCCTGAATCCTCTTTGACTCCTACTCCCGTCTAACTTGCTGTCTCATTGCCCAAACAGTATTTTATTTAACAATCAGTAAGATAAACACATACAGGCTTGGATGACCTATCTTGTGTTGATTCGTCAACTAGTTGTTATAGCCTATAGGCCCTCCCATGGTGGTTACTATGTTCTGCATGTCACTGTTACACTTTTACTGTAAAGTGCCATAATGCACATCGGCTAACTTTTGATTGGTTCCTTGCCAGGAGGAGGGTATCTGAACTCCTAGCGACCACAGCAGGCCCAGGCATGTCAGACAAATGCTGAACCAGAGAACTACATGTCTTTTCTGCAGCACATCATGGATGCTAAAGGGGGGGCTGGTCCCTCAAGGCAGGAGGTTTACAGCAGGTAGGGTGGGGGCTTGCTAAAATGTTCTAATCTAAGGGGCAAAAGGAAATCAACCAGCTCACACATGCATTCCCATCGTGACTTTTTATTCTTCAAGAAATGTTCTTCCCAAAAAGCTGTCTCTCAAAAGCTCTGTTTAAGATTTCTCCTTAAAAGTTTCAGTAATTTTCCAGCCAGGCATTGGTGGTGCACGCCTTTAATCCCAGCATTCGGGAGGCAGAGGCAGAGGCAGGCGGATCTCTGAGAGTTCAAGGCCAGCCTGGTCTCAAGAGCGAGTGCCAGAATAGGCTCCAAAGCTACACAGAGAAACCTGTCTCAAAAAAAAAAGTTTCAGTAATTTTCCTTCTATAAGGTCTCTCTTAATAATCTCTTTCAAAAGTTCTCCTTAAAAAAATCTACTAGAGTACTTGACAAGAATTCTCTAAATGTTCCTTCTAAAACTTGTCTTGAGCTTCTTTCTAAAAAGTCTCCAAAAGCTCCTTCTTCTAAAAGTTTTCTTGAAGTTTTTTTTCCCTATCCCACAAGGCTTCTAGATTTATATCCACAGGCACATTTATCAACTCTCTAACAATAGGGCATCTGTATTTTTCAGAGTGAGGAAGGCCGATAAGATCTCGAGAAAGGAAGGCAACTCACCTATCCCCCCTGAATGTAACTTGCAAAATGTTCAGGGGGACATGACTTGTAGAACTTGCTGTTAACTGATCAAAGATGACTTCCCAGCAACTACATCAAAGGGAAAAACTGAGGTTGTATAGTGTGAGATCCAGAGGCTGCTGCTCTTACTGCTGATGCACCAGTGAGGAGCAATTTCCTTTCTCTAGGGAACTTAGGAGAATATAAAGCACCCAATATATATTCTTTATACAGCCAAGTTCATAGTAACAAATATTCTGGAGTTGATATCTAGAATATTAATTGCTAATTCTATAATAAATGATAAAGGCTCCTAACACAAAGCAAAACTAGAAATCTCTTCACAATATCTTCTGCTTTAAAGTATTGGAGCTGGGATAGGGCACAGATTCAAATTCCTCAGAGCTTTGATTGGCTTGGTGATCTACAAATAGGACAGGTTAATCTCCTTAATTATAAACCCCTGTGTCCTCTCTAACGGTTCCTCCTTTCACTTGATTTCCAGAACCGAAAACATCAGATACTGCTGAAGTGCTTGTAGCTGTGCTTCTTGGACTCAAACTGCTAATGGTAATTGGTGCCTCTGCCATCTACATGCACAAGAAGCAGAAGGCCTGACAGTAAGTTAGGAGGGTCTCAGGGTGTATTAGTTACTATTCTGTCAATAACATGACACAGCAGTTGAAAAGAAATATATATAGAAAAAAAGGTTAATTTGCCATACTGTCCCAGACACATATGTATCCATCAAACCTGAGAGTCGTGAAAGGCAGATCAGGAAGTTAGGAGCTCACAACCTCAGTGGAAAGCATGAAATAGAGAGAATATACTAGAAGTGCCAGAAGACCTTTTAGTGTCAAAGCTCACCTCCTGTGACATAGTTTCTCTGGGAAGGCTGCACTACATAAACCTCTCCAAAGAGTACCACCAACTGGTAACCATGAATTCAAATATCCTAGAATATAGAGAATAGTTCTTATTCAAACTACCAAGGGGGATATTAGTCTATTGACTAACAAGGAATTGACAGGATCAGTAGGAAGGCCAAGGCATTTGTCAAACAGATTTAGAACCTCTGGTGATGACATGTTGCTAAGGATCCTCAGTAATCTCTTAGGATATTTTGAGACATCTCCAAGGAAGAATGGTTGTCCTGAAGGAAGGGTTCAGTCAAAATTTAGCAAAGATACCCAAAAAGGCATAAAGGATGTGAAGAACAAAGGCACTGGGTAGGATGTGGGGTATTGACCTCACTGCTGCTGTTGAAGGTCACCACTGAAAGTGGAAGATCAAGCTCCAAGGGAAACAGCAATCTTCCATTTGAACCAATTTTCTAGAAGTTCCAGAGACCTGTAATGAGGACTGTTTCTGCTTTGGTTTCTCTGCAATCATGAAGAATAGACTCTGGAAAACTGTATGACTTGGGGACTAGGTTGAAATGACAATATTATGATAGGGGCATCTCATCCACTCAGGATTGGAAGAGAGCAGTACCAGAGAAATTGCAGAACTAAGACACAATGTGCAAATTGTGAAGATATTATTGAATGAGAGGTGATTCTTCACAGCTCTTCTCTTCATCTTCTGCCCACTGAACCCTAAATATTGATATCACCTCTCTTGAATGGCATCAGCCTAGAAGCAGCTGGTGAGAAGCTATGGAAAACTGCTACAAATGTCTCCCTTACAAGGACAACTCCAACTCAGAATTTGCTATTTTTCCCCTATATCAGTATTGATAGATGATTGCTTTGATGATATTGTCATTGGATTCTACACTTGGTGTTCTTATTCTCATTAATAAAAGAATAAAAATTGGCTCAAATGAAAGTTAAAAGACAACTTATTCCAGTTATTGGGAAAATTTCAAGTTTAGGAATGTATACAACTCAGCAACCTCACAGAAGAGGAAAATGGAGGGGTAAGGGGAAAATATACTCATGCTGTCAAGAAGGCATGGAGGTCAGACATAATGTTTAACAAACAGACATATGGTGAAAAGAGAGCATTTCTAGAAAAAGTAAATAAACCTAAAGTATCATTAATGGAATACTTAACTTCAGCCATCATCCAAATCCAAAAGAAAGAAACAATAGAAAGGAAAAAAGAAAGTTTTTCATGTCTGATCTGGCCATAAGGACATAAGCATACCCAACTGAACCTCAACATAGCATGTAGAGACTGTACTGGGTAAGGAGAATTCTGGGAAGAAAATGGCATATCAATTAATGGGAAGTGTTTTTGTTTTCTTTTTCGGCAAAGGGTTTTAACTATATAGCCTTTTCAGTCTTATATATTGCTATGTAGACAAGACTGACCTAGACATGGCTCTTGCTAGTAGCCTGGGCCTGGAAAATCATGCATCCATGTGGCAGCACAGGTCACTCAGATTGGCATGGCCTCCCTGGCAGCACAGCCCCCAGATACTAATATAACCACAGATTGTGGCCTAGACTCAGGTACTCTTGTGGACGTTGGTGGTAACATAGACCATTCATACTAATACAAAGGCTGGCTGTAGTAATGCCATGGACCTACACATTGTCTTTGGCATCACAGTGGGCCTGGATGCCACCATGGACACAGGTGGCAGTGCAGGCCACTCAGATTGACATCATCCCAGTGGTTGTGTGACCATTGAACACCACCATGACTCAACGTAGCAGTCCAGACCCCTAGTATTGGCATGGCCTTCTGTGGATTCAGGAGAAATCACAGACAAAATAAAATAAAATAGAATAAAAAGCAAAAAGAATCTGAGAGAAATCCAAAAACAGGTTTGCTGGCACAGGCTGCTGGAATGGGCGTGCCTACAGATAGGTCACATGACCAAGATGGTGGCCCCCAGGTTAGCCCACATGGCCAAGATGGCAGCAACCATAAGGCGTTTTTTTTGTGTGTTTACCTGCTTGTTGGGCTGCAACCAGAAAGGTTCCTTATGCTTTTCCCTTGGGTGAGGCAAGTGGAAAAACTGGGAAAAGCTCCTCTCCAGATGCCCATCAGCCCATGGGAGTTGACAGGGCCCTAGCCCCAAGGGGACACATCTGTCCCCAAAACCAAAAAAGGCCTCAGTGGTCTGAAACAAAACACACCACTCCCGGAGTAGGGTGCTAGACCTGACCTATGGGAGATGCACCCAACAAGTGAAAGAAGAAATCAGAGACAAAAAATCACTGAACTGAGTGGGCAGATCTAAGCTAGGTCATGTGGTCAGGGTGGTAGTCCCCAGGTAAGACCACATGTCCAAGATGGAGGCCCCCATAAGCACATTCTCAACGGCCGGAAGAAGTTTTTCTCCATAAGTAAGGCAGTAAGATGTGTGAAACTAATTTATTCTTTTTTATCTTTTTAGATCACATTTGGCCACCTGGCCCCCAATTATAGATTTATCTCAGAAAGATGCAGAAAATGTAGAAAAGGCCATAAAATCTCAGGCTTCTCAATCTACGAGGAACAAAATAGAAATAACTTCTTCAAAGAGGAAAGACAAATGCTGCTCCACATTCCTGCCCAATATATCAGAGAAATGGACTTCACTAATCTCCCAGGTAGATTTTCAGCCCCGCCAAGTGAATAGAAATAATGAACTGTCACATATCCACAGTTAAATTCAGCTCTCTTGTCAATGATTTATATGACACTCTTATACTGCCAAGCATTTTCCTGACATTGCTTTGTTTTATAATGGAAAATTATCCTTAAAATAACATTCTCTATTACCAAGACAGAACCTACTACTCTGTTCCTTGCTTGTACATACCAATGTCTGTGTATGTTTATGTATAAATAATGGTGTATACACAGAAATATATTTTTACATGCCTTTCTCTGCTGTTACATAAAATAAAACTTTAAACCTCATAACACCCATATAAGACAGCAACTTCCTTTTCCTTATAACTCAGTGTCATCTCTCGGCCTCATTATTTTCAATCTCTTATAGGAAGCAAACTTCTCTTTTACTAAAATAAAATTTGTCTCAAACCATTCTGTCCACTTAGGCCTTGGATTTCCCTCCATTGACCAGGGGATGGAAGAAGATAACAAAGACTAGGAATAGGAAAGCCTGGGGCCACACTCTTGAAGGGGATTTTGAGTTCCTGCTCTCTAATTTTCTCTTGTTTGTGACACAACCAAGCTTTGCTTTATCACTGTGTCTGTTGGATGAACATTTTCACACAGAACCCAAAGACACAAGACTACCAAATGATTGAAGCCTTTAAAGCAGGGAACTGTAATAAAATCTCTGTCTTTGCCATTTGATTTATCTCAGGGTTTTGCTTCTGTACTGGGGAGTCAATCACACAAAGGATATTCTTCAAGTCTAATGTACCTCAACGCTCATGGATTGAGGTTTGCGCTTGAGGAAGTTGAATGATTTTAGGAGGTGATCTAAATTTTAGAGATTAGGGCCTCAGTAGAAATGTGTGTCTCTTTGATATGCCATTGAAGATTCTGCAGGATTCTCAAAATTCTTCATCATTCTCCTACCATCATGCTCATGGGGATGAGCAACATTAGTCCATCACACGTTATTAGTATCTGAGCCAAGTGTCTGTGAACAGAATCCTCTGAAACCACCAGACAAAAGTGTTAGTCTTTTTCAAATGTTTTCCCCAAGTATTTGAAACAAAAAGAGAAATCTAGCCCAATAAGCTGTCATACACTGACATCTGTATCATATCCTAATCCATCTTAAGCTATACACATACATAGAAATATACTTCCACACCTTGTCCCCAGATGCATGTTTCTACACATTATCCAGTGTTCATAAAAGCTACTGTGTTTCAGAAAATCTTCTCAGGAACATGTTTTAAATTTCATAAACTCTAGAGGATATTGGAAATACTCTTGACTCTAATTCAAGTACCCCAGTTACTTCTGTCACATATAAAGGAACAAAAATCACAAATGAACCTAAGGTTCCTCAGAAGCAACTGATAGAGCTGTGTGTGGGATTATCCATCACACACAGAGTATCATCTCCCCCAGGCCTTTTTGCAGTGACATTCAGTGTTTGTGGGAAAGGGTTGAACAGGAACCAGTGGTTTTGACTTTCCTCTTCTGACATTCCTACTTCAACTTTACATGAAAATAGCTTCCCTAGAAGAATGCCATTTACTTGGGGAACTCATTTTCTGTTAAATTTCACCTAAATCATCAGTTTAAAGTGGACCTCAGTGATGCAGGCAACTATCACACTGAGCATGATAGAGATAATATTGGAGCTCATTAGAAATATGTTACATTGGAGAATAAAAGACAGAGTCATTGCCAAGATGGAACCCACCTGTTGCTAGAGGAAATAACAGTAATAAGTTAATAGGCAAAACAAATAAAGCTTTAAAGATAATATACATTTGGGAGGGATTCTATACTTGTATGATGAAATAAGAATCTGTGGAGTAAGGAAAGGAGATAGTAGAGTATAAATAAGGTGGTAAACTGAACCTTGTGGACACTAAAGAAACAGGTTTGTTGAAGGACAGCAGTGCATAGGCAAAGGCAAGGAGCACAGCTCATTGCTCCATTAAAGGACCTAAACTTTATTTTTTTAATTATTTTTACTATAAACAAGCTTCATTTACATGTCAATCCCAGTTCCCTCTCCCTCCCATCCACCCATGCTCACCACACCCACATCCCAACCCCTTTCTGCTCTCCAGGGAGGCCAGGGTCTTCCATGGGGGATCTTCTAAGTCTGTTATATCATTTGGAGCAGGGCCTAAACCCTCTGCTGTCTGTCTAGGCTGAGAGAGTATCCCTCCATGTGAAGTAGGCTCCAAAAGTCCATTTTTATACTAAGAATAAATACTGATCCACTACCAGAGGCCTCATAGATTGTCCAGACCTCCAAACTGACATTCTCAATCAGGGGGTCTGGAACACTCCAATGCTGATTTCCCAGCTATCAGTCTGGGGTCCATGAGCAACCCCTTGTTCAGGTCAACTGTTTCTATGGGTTTCTCCAGTCTGGTTCTGACCCCATTACTCATTACTCCTCCTTCTCTGCAACTGGATTCCAGAGTTCAGCTCAGTGTTTAGCTGTGGGTGTCTGCATCTGCTTCCATCAGCTACTGGATGAAGGCTCTGGGATGGCATATGAGGTAGTAATCAATCTCATTATGAGAGAAGGGCATTTAAGGTAGCCTCTAAACCATTGCTAAGATTGATAGTTGGGATCAAACTCATAGATCTCTGGACATTTCCCTAGTGCCCAAATTCTCTTTAAACCAATAATGGCTCCCTCTATTGTGATACCTCTTTTCTTGCTCTCCTCAATTCTTCCTCTGACTAAATCTTCTTGCTCTCTCATGTCCTCCTTTCCCCTCCTTTTCTCCCCCTCTCTTTCTTCTAGCTCCCTCTCCCATTCCGCCATGCTCACAATTAGCTCAGGAGATCTTGTCCCATTCCCTTCTCTGGGGGACCATGCATGTCTTCTCCGGGTCCTACTTGTTTCCTAGCTTCTCTGGTGGTGTGGGTTGTCGGCTGGTACTTCTTTATTCTATGTCTAAAATTCATATATGAGTGATATACCATTTTTGTCTTTTTGTTACTGTGTTCCCTCACTCAGGATGGTTTCTTCTAGTTCCATCCATTTGCCTTCGAATTTCAAGATTCCACTGTTTTTTTCATCTCAGTAGTACTCCATTGTGTAAATGTACCACATTTTCTCCATCCATTCTTCAGATGAGGGGCATTTAGCTTGCTTCCAGCTTCAGGCTATTACAGATAATACACATCCTTGTTGTGAGAAAGTTCATCTTTAGGGTATATACCTAAGATTTGAATTGCTGGATCTTGTAGTAGACTGATTCCCATTTTTTGTGAAAAAAAATATGCCAAACTGATGTCCAAAGTGGCTGTACCAGTTTGGACTCCCACCAGCAGTGGAAGAGTGTTCCTCTTTCTCCACATACTCTCCACCATAAACTATCATTAGTGTTTATGATTTTAGCCACTCTGACAGGAGTAATATGGTATCTCAGAGTTGTTTTGTTTAACATTTCCATGATGGTTAAGGATGTTAAGCACGCTCTTATGTGTCTTTCAGCCATTTTAGATTCCTAAATTGAGAATTCTCTATTTAGTTCTGTACCTAATTTTAATTGGATTACTTGGTGTTTTGGTGACTAACTTCTTGAGTTCCTTGTATATTTTTGGAACCAGATCTGGGGTGGGTGAATATATTTTCCCATTCTGTGGGCTGCCATTTTGCTTTGTTGACTGTGTTCTTTGCCTTATAAAAGCTTCTCAGTTTCAGGAGGTCCCATTTATTATCTGTTGACCTCAGTGTCTATGCTACTGGAGTGATGTTCAGGAAGTGGTCTCCTGTACCAATTCATTCAAGGGTACCACCTACTTTCTCTTCTAAGAGGTTCAGTGTGGCTGGGTTGATGTTGAGGTCTTTGATACATTTGGACTTAAGTTTTGTGCATGGAAATAGATATGGATCTATCTTCAGTCTTCTACATGCAAGCATCCAGTTATGCCAGCACCATTTAATGAAAATGCTTTCTTTTTTCCATTGTATAATTTTAACTCCTTTTTCAAAAATCAGATGATCATAGGTTTATGGGTTATTATCAGTGTTTTCAATAGATTTCATTGTTCTACCTGTCTATTTGTGTGCCAAAACCAAGCAGTTTTCAGGACTAAAGCTCTATAATGGTGCTTGAAGTCAGGGATGGTGATGCCTCCAGAAGTTTCTTTATTGTACAGGGTTGTTTTGGCTATCCTGGGTCTTTTGTTTTTCCATAGAAAGTTGAGAATTTTTCTTTCAAGGTCTGTGAAGAATTGTGCTGGGATTATGATGGGGATTGCACTGAATTTGAAGATTGCCAGAGCTTAAGGTACTGATTTCAATCAACACAAGGACTTCAATTAAGATAATGACTTCACCTTAGACCTTCCATCAATCATCTCCCACCAAACACAGACTGGATATATGTTTTGCAGAAAATCACTCAAGACATTCACTACTCTAACATTGTCTTCCTACAGGACCCTTTGAGGCTATCATCCCATTTCAGCAGGAAGTAACTCGAAGAATACTAAGCCTCCTTTCCCCACTGTTGACACTAAGGATAATGGAAACCTAGTTGGGGTAGTTTCCTATTGTTTAGGGTTGAGTTTGGAAGGAAGTGTTCAGGTTTTAGAGTTTAGATGGAATAGATATAGTTAGGATGTGATATAAGTAGATTATTATATCTTCTTGTAATTCACCTTTATGATTGTTAATTATAGATAACTTACACTGTTAAGTTTAAGTCCTCTTTAGATTAAAAGGGAAATTATAGGGAGAAATGCTGATTAGAGTTATAATTAACCATGCTCACTTGGGCATGGCTGAACTGACTGTCAAGCTTTTCTGGGTACGTCCTGCTGAAGTGCATACCTGGTCACTGGCTCCCTTGTGTGAGTATTTTTCCTCAATAAACTTCTGGTTATCAATCTATTTATCTCTCTACTTTGTAATAATATATAGGGGTGTTCATCAAAGGCCAACTAGGCTGAAACAAACAGAGGTGAATATGCAACATGTCTTCTAGCTTTAAATTAGGTGGTGACTACGTCTCATTCAATTGATGGGAACTTGACTTCAAAATCCAGGCACTTCACTAATTGCACAAAGGGGAAGGGGGTGGTTCAGGAAATATGAGTTCTTGCAAGTCTAAGTATTTTTATTATATATTAAAAATACCTTATATCACATATCCATTTTTTTATTTCCTTGGAGAGTCCTGAATAATATCACTGGCTTTTGTAGCTAAAGTAGTTTCTTTGTTTCCTTCTAAAGACAACTCTTCTGTTAAATAACATTCAAATTTGTTCAGTAATACATTGGCAATAGGTGGGCAGATACATATGTTCTTGCCAAAATATTCCCTAAGATAGTTGTCTATGTAGGTCTTCAGAGCAACATCCCCTCATATGAAATCACCACTATATTTTTTCAGTACTTTAACTCTCCCTCCATGTGAGTTTTCTTTTCTTTTATTTTATTTGAATGAGAAACAAGATTGTTTTACATGTCGATCCCAGTTCCCTCCCTCTCCCCCCCTCTGCTACCACTCCCCTCAACTAAAACCCTACCTATCACATTACCCTTTCTGCTCCACAGGGAGGATGAGGCCTTCCATGGGGCTCTTCAGAGTCTGTCATAACCTTTGGGGTAGGGTCTAGGCCCACCCCTGTGTGTGCCTTGGCTCAGGGAGTATCCCAACCAAAAATTACAAGATATCAACAAATCTTTCAAGGAAACAGTTAAAGTGAGTTTTCAACACAATACATTGCAAAAATTATTCTTGATTGTAGTTCCATATCGAATTTTTATGTAACATTTTTCTTGATTATTCAGAAAATTTACATCATGTACCACAATCATACCCACCTCCCAATCCTCCCATTCCTCCCAGGTATGTCCCCCCCACTTATGACCTCCCCCACACCAAGAAAGGAAGAAGAAAAAATTCAAATTTGTTGCTCATATTGGTGAGTACTGGAGCATGGTCAAATTCTCAGTAGTCAACCCCTTAAAGAAAACTGAGTCTTTCCCCACCTGCCACTTCAACAGAAGCCATCAACTGTGGAGAGCTGTGGTGATATCTTGTTTGTACTAATAAAGCCTGTTTGTAGATCAGAGATTGGAGCTTGCCACTAGCTAACCACAGAAGTTTGTCAGACATACAGGAAGTGAGATATCTGGTCAGAAAAAGGATATGAGGAGGCAGAAATAGGAACTTCCTCTCTTGTCTGCTGAGTTGCTAATGAAGTAAGGAATGGCCATGGCTTGCTCCTTCTTTCTGATCTCTCAGCATTTTCCTCCATATCTGACACCTGGTTTTTATTATTTACAAAAAATAAGAACTCCATTTACAGAGAGCTATATACTTGAGCATCCTTATCACAATTTAAGAGTTCTCTCTGATGGCTGTAGGGGAAGCTGTATCCACGCCTTCTTAGGGGCTGGCTACAGGAGTACCTGAGGGCTTGTGAGGGCACGGTCAGAGTGAGTAGGGGGACTGCGTTTTTGGTTTCTGTTTCTCTTTGTTTTTTGTTGTATAGATTACCACCGGCTGGCTAGTTCGCTCTGTAAGTAAGGCTTTTCCCTATTAAATACCCTTATATTTTTACCTGACTCCGTATTGGTAATTACCTACTATATCTGGTTGTGTTCGCTCTGTAAGTAAGGCTTTTCCCTATTAAATACCCTTATATTTCTACCTGACTCCGTATTGGTAATTACCTACTATAGATGGCTTTCTCTATAGGCTGTTTCTTTAGGGGGTGATAGGGAGATCATACTTGTCATAGAAACTTTTACATGTCCCTGTTTATCCACTATGACTCTGCAGACATCAATACCAATGCTCAGGTAACTTCCATGTCCATTACACTAAATAGGGGCACTGATCATAGAATTCTGCCTAGTTTTTAGAACATTTCAGACCAAGCTCTCTGGCATCAGAATGGGGCATGGTTCATCCTCAGAAAGGTCAATGCAGACCACAGCCTTCTGTCACAACATGGGCCACAGACAGATTTTTTGTAGAATTGTGATGAAAATAGAAGTGAAAATAACCATATTTGTGGTTATATCAGAATTAAAATAAAGTTTATATATCTATAGCACATCCACAGAATAACTCACTCACCTTTGTGTGCACACTGACAGAGATAAAAGAATAATTTCTTCTTTAGTGTGTTCACTCTATCTTTGAACAGCTATTCCTTTCTCCCAGATTCACCTAACACAAAGCTGCCATGTAAATAAAATCTAATACTTGTTTATTAGTTATCACATCAGATGTTTATTGGCATCTCATGGCTCTAAGTCTCATGTAAGTCTGTAGATTAATATCCCCCAGTCTTCAGGAGTTACCTTTTATAAAAACCTACACCTTTTTTGTTTCTGTTGTTGTTTGATTTGTTTCATTATTTGTTTTTATTCTTCTGGAATGCAATGCATTTTAAATCATGAATCCTTTATAAACATCGTCTGACTAAGTCACAGTACAATAAAGCTACCATTTTTCTTACTCAAAATATTATTTTATTCACTGTGTTGACAATGATATATGCCAATTATGTCTTAAAATACAGCTTAAGTGTAGGATGAGGAAATGATACTAAAGGAAAACTAAGTTTCAGCAGATTCAGACCACAGTACAATTGTCAAGCCCAGTATTCTAGAAGCAGTAACATTCATGGCTACAGAAGTGCAAATGCCCTGGAAACTGGTACTGATAAGATAAGCCTAGTCCTGAGCAATGTTCCCTTGCAGCTGAAATTACATAAAAACCCATCTTTTTCTTTCTTGGTGTAAGCTTTCTGAGTCCCATCTTGTGTTTGCAGGAAAGAATATGAAGAGAGAGAAGAAAGAAGACAGAGAGAAAACTCATCAAAGTCTTGAAGAATTTCAGACTCACTGGTTGGGATGATTGTCAAGTGAGCACAAATGTTCCACATGGACATTTCTGCATGGGGTCCTAAGGTTTTCTTTAGAAAATATTAGATTCTAAGTAAGATTTCAAAACATTAGTGAATATACTGAGTATCAGGCTGTATGTAAATCTGTAGTCTTGAGAGTGGGACTGGGGATAGGTAGAAATTGGGAGAGATTGGCCTAGAGTAGCTAGGAGTGATCCTATTGATCACATAAGACAGAATGCATAAGTCTGTGTCTGGCATACTTCAGAGTGCTTCTTTGTTATTAATTTATAAAACTGACACAATACTCAGTGGATACAATAATATGAATGTATCACTTAGTCATAAATTCGAAAATTGCCTATAATTCAACAGATCAAATTAGGACTACTTCAGCGGGACTTTATATGGTGCAACACGAAGTCTTAGTCAATTTTTTCTATTGGCTCATGTTATATTTACTACTTACCACTTATACAACATCTATTAACGATTAGTTTCACAAAGTGAGTCATTTGAATGAGCCACAAATATTTGGCAGACAACAGCAGTTTTCTTGTATGTCAAACAAAAATAATGAATATTTGGCAAAAGGTAAGATAGCTTACTATACTATGCAGCTTCTTTTTGAAGATAATTCTGTATTCCTGGAACACAAATTTTATATGGAAATTCTGGGTTTTTTCAATTTTTTAATTTAAATTCTTTAATTACTACTCATATTTACATATCATTCCCCCATTCCCTGGAAATTCTAGCTGAGTAAATTTCTCTCTTCTGGAAGGTCCTCAGGACACCTTTTCCACTCAATTCACATCTTGATGACATTCCAATTTCCTATAAAGTTCATATGCTGGCTAGAATCTCATCTCACAGTTTCTACCACAGGTTTTAAGTTTTCTTTTCACAGTAGCTCAATAGTTCACAGCAATTATATGATTAGTAATCTTTTTCTAGAGAATAAATAAACAGTCAATTTTCTAACCACACACAAAAATATGCATTGACTTTTCTCTCACATACTGGTAAATTGGTGTTTGGTTGACTTAGTATGAGATATGAATGTCATGGAGGCATGTTCCTCATTAACAACCATGTAACTATGTGGTCATATAAATTTATATTCCTCCGAGAAAAAAATACAAAGATCACAGTCCAAAGTTAATCATGCAAACACATTTCACCTCCATATCTGTTTCATACCTGACACCATACCATAACAAAGACTCATGGTCTAGTCCTAATGTGACTCAAATTTTTTTTTAAAATGTTGAGCACTTCTGCACAAGACTGTGGACTTTCATAATCTTCTAACACAGCACCATTATATCCAAGAAGAAATTTCTCAGTGTAGCCTCTCCAGTCATCCCAAGGCATATATGCAGCCTTATTAGTCTGCACAGCCTTCCAACCAACAAGAGTCTCAAATTAATATCTTAAGAGCCCTCACTGGCTGTTTTACTTTGAATGACACTCTCTTGTCATGACATAGTGATTGCTGTTGAAAATCAAACATCAGTAGCTTCAGGTGACAACGGATAAAAGTAAGAGTATCTAACTAAACTGAAAGTAATTATAATTATTTTTATTATTTTTTGATGGGTTCTCCATATGTAGTCATGGATGGCCTGGAACTCAGAGACTCTGATGTCTGTCTCTGAGTGCTGTAATTAAGGTTATATGCCACAATAGTTCGCTTGAGTTTCTTTTATATTCAGTAAACTGCCAAGCATATCACTGACCACAGAAGGCTTCACCACCCTTAATTAGCAATGGAGAAAATTCTGCAATATGTGATCATGGAACAACATGACAATTCAGGTTCCATTACAAAGTTTTCAATTTCACATCAAATATTTGCCATCACATTCACTGAAACACCACAGCAAAGACTACTTCTACCTGGATTAGAGAGTAGTTCAGGTCTTTAAGGTTTGGCTCTCTTGCTCTTTTTCCTAAGCTCCTATCTGTGGTCTGTGAGGGCACTTGTCCTCTCTTTATCCCTATTTCCTAGCAGCACACAGTCGGAATTGAAATATCTTCTTTTTATCTGGAACAGACTGTGGACATGGTTGTTTCAGCCTGCTCTCCCTGACTCAAGAAACAGTTGATGTTTTCCATTCTCAGTGTAATATACTCTTTCATCCTCCACTAAGCATATATTTATTGAAATGCTCCCACTTGCTCTCTGGAAGAAATCATGGTGCTATGATAAAATGCCCTGGCAAAGGCAACTTAAGAGAGCAAGGATTTATTTGGCCCCACTTCTCCGAACTACAGTTGATCATTGCAGTAAATTATTTCAGGGTGATAAGAATTTGAAGAAGAGAGTGACATTATAGCCCAAGAAATGAGTGGTTTACTATGAATGAGTATATACATGTTAGTATTCAGCTTGCCTTCTCATTTTATAGGCCAAGAACCCTTTTCTACGAAATTATTTTGATCAAAATTAAATGAGTTATCCCAACTCAATTAACTAAATACAAGGTCTTTTAGACACATTGTCTAAAAGGAATCCTAAATCCAAATAATTTGTCTTAGATGTCCGTTGCAGCCTGACTCATCTGTGTGAAGTTGAAAATTCCTAGTAACCATTAACATTTTCTACTTGCTAGACTCTATAGCTTCACTCGGACTACATTTACCAAGCTATCAGAGCAGGATTTCCAAGGGTCATTCCCAGAGGCCAGGTGATTTACTCCAACACTGATCTGTTCTTATAAACATCATATGGGCTTAACTGGGAACTTTACATGAGACTAGGAATATACAGAATGGAAACATTTGAGGTGTTAAACTTAAGTGTTTAGAAAACATCCTTTTTTCCTGGGTTCCAATTATTGAATTAATAAGTTAAAATGTATTGAAACCAAGCAGATCTAGCATAGGTTCTAAAGAAGAAAAGCAGACTATATTTTCCTAGGCATATCAGAGTCTCCCTAAAGCTCATGATAAATTGCTTCTCCCATGAAGCTGCCTGCAACACTGAGTCTCCATTTCAAAATAACCTGTTTCTTCATACCTAGTTCCTGTTTCTTCATAACACTGACAATTTTGTAGGCAGAAAAAACCCACAGGATTCCTTTTCTCTGCAGATCAGACCCAGTGAATTCACCAGCACAGACACTGAACTGAGCAAGCTCTTTTTTCCTCACTATGCTTGACCCGCACTCTTGGCCATGTATTCCTCACACTGTTCTACTGCTGACCCTACTGCTGAGATTCACAGGTAAGTATGTACCAGGAGTAGAATCATCTCCCTATCACTGGCTACAGCTGCTAATATAATTCAAGGACTCCAGGTAAACATCAAACTGCCATAGGAGTGAAGTTCAGAATTTTGGTTTTTTTCTATAGGCAGACTTATAAATACTGCTCTGTGAGTTCATCCATTGACAAAAATACCTTTCAGTAGAATCACACTTAAGTCACTGTATCTCTGAAAGACAACAGAGCAGTCTAGTCAGTTCCAAAACAGGTGATACTTTGGCTCCATAATCATCACTGTCTGTTCACAAACTGACACACTGAAGCTGATAGGAAGGCCAGAGACAGGACTGTGGGTGAAGTGTCCCTGGAAATTCTCTGTCACCATTCCTTGTCACTTAGGTTCTTCATTCTGCCCTCTGTCCTCTATTTCCTTCCTCATTTGAATTTATTCATCTCACTGAGTGCTTCTGTTTTAAGAGACTGCACTGATATTTGGTATTACCAGTGCCTATGTTCTGTTAGTAGGTTGAGATGACAAGACAGGATATCATAAGCTGGTGACCAAAACCATAGACATTCATTTCTTCACAGTTCTGGAGGATGGAATCAAGGAGTCATGATGTCCACTGAGCTAATTTCTTCTATGAGGCCTTTCTTGTTATAAGCGGTACCTTTTTTATCAGTCTTCCTGCATTAGCATACCTCAACTTATCTGTGTAGTTCTGCTCCATTTTCTTTAAGATTTACCTGAATGACCTTCATTGACCTTTACTTCTTTAAAGACTGTATTGCACATTATGAGCTACTGGGGTTATGACTGATAAGTTGAGTAGAAACAATTCATCCATAACATGTAGCTACACATTCTTTGTCTTCTTGGTCTTCCCTAGTGAGCTTTGTTTTCTCTATTCTCTTGGCAATCAGGATTATTAACACTCTGTGTGCTCCCTTCTCAGGGTTTCCCCAAAGGCTCTTTTTCCTCTTTGACCATGAGGAAAATTTGAGGGCTTCAGACTGGTATTAACATCTCACAGGCTCTGCACTTTGGTCAGGTGTTATGTCATTTAAATGTAATAGAAGTTGAAATTATAAAATATCCTCATCACACTCTCACTGCATACTATCAATAATTTGTAAGTCTTCTGAAGACTTAAGCACTTCCTAAACATTGAAAAAAATTTTCTCAAATCAATGTATAATTATGACAATCTCATCTTTTTTTGAAGCTCTCTTTTTCTATTCATGGACTCTGTTTCTTTAAATGAACCCAATACTAAATATGTAAATAACAATTTTGATCAATCCACATAATGTTATCTGAACAAGACAAAATCAATAAACATCATAATATATCATTTTTAGAGATTGTGAGTCCTTGTTATGTATCTTCAGTAGTGTTTTATCCATGCTTTGCTTTATGGCTGTCTCCCTACCAGGACAATGTGGTGTATTCCTACAGTCTCCAATGGGACAGAGAAGCCAGCAGATTCTAAAATGTGATATTTAGTGCAACTTCTGATTTTATTAACAAATTTTACTGCAGTATTGGTAAGTGGTCTAGCACAAATGTTATACTTTGAATCTGAAATACACCCAAAACTTCACATATAAAAGCCTTTGTTAGCCACTAATGGCACTACTCTGAAAGAATATTGGGTGTTTAGAAGGTAAGGTAGAGATGAGAAACATTGTTCCATTATACATTGTCCTCAGGAGCAGGCTCTGCCTAACCTGATACCACAGCAATGGAGCCAGTCAGCCTTCTGATCTTTCAACTCTCTGAAACATTGACCAAAGAAAATGTTTCTTCTTCTGGAATGCTGATCCCAGGTATTTTTCAAATCAATAGAAAGCTAATTTAGCAAGCTATAATAATATCTATATTCCCTTCCTATGTAGAGCTAGATCTAGCCTCATGACACAATGCATATAATCCAGTGTCAAGGTAGGCTCCATAGCCCAGAAAATCAACTGAAAAATTACATTCCAAAGTCAGGAACGCTCACATGTCATAGATACTGTGCCAAGTACTCCAAGGCGCTACCTCATGTAGATGATCTTCTCTTGTCACATTGCCATAAACACAGAAAAATAACTAGAAGCACCAACAACCTGAATGACAATGTCTACAGCTGTAGCTTAAACTCAGGCTGTCTGAAAGAAGTCTTGGGAATACATTTGTACATAAATTACCAATTTAAAATGGGATTCAGTGATGAAGGAAGATTGCACACTGAGCAAAACATAAGTAGGGAAGAATTTTTTGGATACTGACTAGGAGCTACATGTTCTTGGGGAATATGTGCTGCACTGGAGAATACAAGTGGTAGCATAGTCACCCATGTGGACATTAGACTCTACTAGGGAAAATGACAATGATTAAGTAAAAACATGAAACTATGATATTTTAAAAAGTGGTACATGTCCAATTATCCAGAAAAATTGGAAGCTATTTGGAGAGTTATTTATTGAAAACTGGGTGTGTGTATGTGAAAAGAGGAAGTGTGAGTAAAGATAAAAAGAAAATGTGGAGAGAATGGGGCACATGGCTCAGAATTCTAGAAGAAGAACTTTCCACAAAGCAGTAGCTTGTCAAAGACCCTAAGAAGAACCTGTTATGTCATGGACAAAGCTTTTATTCCAGGTGAGTGGGAGCCACTGCAAGATTGAAACAGAGAAGCACCATGGTATGGCATGTCTTTTAAACTGATTTTTCATCTCATGATTGAACACTGACTTTCACAGGACAGATAGAAGAAGGATATTGCATGTCACCAAATGATAGAGGGTGACTTGCACAGCACAGTGATGGAGTGAAAATGGGAAAAGGTCAGATTTTGGATGGGTGCTGACTTGGAGGCTACAAAATTTTCTGAAGGATCAGACTTAATGTGGTGGTGCAGTCACTACTGGGCTTGGGGCATTAGCATCTGGAAGAAGAAATGAGCTTCATGTGAAATCCATAGGTCATGTCAGGAGCTTATTTTTGGACATGTTCACCCTGAGATGTTTACTTCACTTAGAAAGCCCCTCAAGTATATCACTGGACAAACAACTTCAGAGTCACAAAGTATGGTGCTGTACTCCAGGTCTTCCTTCTATTATTATTTATATTACTTTATTAACAATTCAGCATCCCTTTTCCCATCTTTCACAGACTTTAAAGGTCAAACCACCCAAGGATGACGGCATACCAGACCCTGCCCTGTAAAGAAATGAGGTCTCTTGGAGAAGGGCGATTTGAAATATGATTCATGTACAATGTGTATTCTTGAATCATTGATACCTTGTAATCTTTTCTTCAAATACTTTTCCAGGAATTTAATAACCATAATGACCTTCGGGATCTGTTGCTAGAATTATTTGGTTCTTTAGAAGACATCATGCAGCCTTGTCATCTTCATGTTTCCTGTGCTCTACTTCAAGATACACATATCTGGTGATCACTTTTCTGCTACATTGATGAAAAGGTCCTTATAGTAAGAAAACTTTTGAAGACTTCTCCAAAATTGTCTGCTATGCAATGCAAGTTTTATTCCAGTCTGGAACTGTAGTACAGTACCCCTGTACTTTTCAGATGTGACTAATAACTTTGCCACAGTGTGTTACATAGTTAATTCAAAGAGAACCATGATCCACAAATAACTCACATGAGTGAGAACAACTGTGAATACACAGCAGAGGGAAATGGGTTTCCAATCTGTAGGTATTCCAACAGTGGGAGTGATGGTATCAGTGAAATGATATTTCTTCTGTAGCTAAAGATTTATTCTCAAATGTAGGAAAGTGCCTTTGACCTAGGAAGACCTAGGATATCAGGATGACTTGGCCTTAGCACAGCCAAAGGCATGAGTCCATAACCTGCTATATTTTTTCATCTGAGTTTTAGCAGCACAACACACTAAAATAGGTCCTAGGGGCAGAGTGGTAGCATGCCCATCAGTTCCCAGTCCTACCATTAACAGGTAACACAGATTGAAGACCATGTAACCTTTGACAAAAGAGATCCCACAACCTTTATTCTTATTCTTATGTAACATGCTCTATTCTCCTCCTTGTGGAAAACCTTTGCTTCTACATCATTAGGGCAATTGACAGTATTGAGTATTTCTGTGTTGTTGTTCTGATGGATAAGTTGAATATTGAGGTTGCAAACCCTGTACTAGTGTCCTAGGATTTCTGTGAACTCAAAATAAGCATGTGATGGACTGTCTAACATTTCATTACCAAAGCAGTATAAAGTCAGAAACAGGTTTTGGTGTTTCTCCCAAGCAAAGCTGCTGTGCAGATTCCAGCTCATCTCTTTAAACCAGCTGAAGCTTGTAAGGACTGTGTACTTCCACTAGCTATGATTGCTCACATTCATGCAAACAGAATTAGCTGAGATTGTCAAATCCACTCTCCAAAGCAGTTTTCTGTGTTCTCCACCCAGAAACACAAGGTTCTAGTCCCTTCCTTGATGACTTGCTTCACTTGTCCATACTTTGCCTCAAAGTGAGTACAGCTGGCTACTTCTTTAATTCTTTGTGAGAGATAACATAGTTCTTGGACATGGCAGAATGACATTCAAATGGACTCACATTTACCATTTTGCATTTATAGAATTATCTTTTCAAACTACTTTACAAGTGCTAAAGTATTATTTCATTTTAGTTTATTAATATTATGGTAGAGTATCTGTACCAACTAGAAATTTTGCATATGAATGGGTATCACATATATTTCATGTTTAGGCAAGACTACTGGAAAAGTAAGCCATAAATACTGTTTCTATTCTTTGTTTTTTTCTTGTCTCAAAATTATAGGTTCCGGTGATTAATAAAATTTGAAGTTAAGATTCTATTTTTAAAACTTTTTATTAAATCCCTTCATAAAATGTTAAAGTTGCTTTGTTTTTTAGGATTTTCAGATAGAACAAATTATAGAACTTTGAGTAAATTGGTTATATATATTTGCACACACCTATGCCAAAATATAAATTCCTATATAAGTTTACATAAACTAACTCAGACCCATTATTTTATTATTTTAATTAGGAAATATTACATGACTATCCACTTATTTTCTAGATGTGACATTAGCTCATTACACAAGTTCTTTTTTGCTTTTGGATTAAGTTATCTAGGGAAGCTGATCTTCTCTATCGGATATCCTAATTTGAGACCTACAGTAACTGTGTAGTCTAAGCCCATTCTCTGTCCTTTGCTGCAGCCCCTGATGGGTGACCTCTACTACATCTATTAATGTGAACCACTAAAGTGGACTATTAAAACCAATATTTTCCCACATCTAAGTGGAAGCTTCTAGCTCAGGGTGCTTCATGAAATTTCAACAATCATTATACTACCAAACCTTGTATTGTCACTTAAAACCAAGCTTACTCTCTGACATCTTTTATTTCAACCCAACTTAACCCCATTAGCATTTCTTTCAGCATAGGTGTCCTTATAATGAACTCACACTTTTGACTAGGAATAGCATGTCTTCTCCCATGTATTGTTCCCTAAGTGTTGTCATATGTGGAAGCCAAGGTTATATTTACATTCTGCATGTACTTTTTCTTTTAGATCTGTGAATACACATACTATTTCATTGCCCCCTGATGTTGAAATTTCTAATAAGAGCTGTCTTCATAAGACTTTGATGTTGAATGAGATGAATCATGGTCCATGCTGATCTCAGCATTCTCTGAATGCTACACTTTTGTCAGTTAGATTCTAGTGTGTGCTGATGTGAATCTATTTGAGTTTATCTCACACTGATTTACTTCAGTGTTAGAATTATATTTCCTATATTCCATCAAAACAAGGTGTTAGACAACATTTTTTCAAACAACCCTGTGCCTATAGTCCATATTCTTCAATTTCTTCTCTTTCTACTCTCCTTGCCCTGTGTTGCTGAGTAATGTTACTGAATACATTTCAGTCCTGTTAAATTACTTGTAACCTGCTGAACCCTCCATGGATGCTGCCCATTAAACTACTAAGTAATGTAGTTCTCCAATCCCAAATGCCATTTGGCTCCTTCTTACAGATTCTCTCCATTATGTTCATATGTTGCTTTTCAGACTCTTGACTTTCTTTTGTGTTTTTCATTACTTTAGTTTTTGTTCTCTTCATATCGAAAATGAATGTTGTACAGACTTGGTACAGTGCAGTACAGTGCAGTCTTCCCAGATCGCCAAAGTGCTTTGAAACTATGTTAATGGCTTTGTCAATTAAAAATAAAATTAAAACTTCTGACTTGCAAAGAATGTAATAAAAAGCTTCTGCTGTGTCAAACCAGTAATTTTATAGTAATCTGTTACATAATCCTTAAATGAATCCAGTAGACCCAAGACAAATGATAAATAGATATTTATTAGGGAAGCACATACACAGATAAGAGTAAATAATCTTCCTTATCTTCCTGCTCCAGAAGGCACAGTCTCTGCCCTTCAGATTCTCTCTGCAATGCAAGAGAGCCAGCTCCTGCTGTACCTTATATGGGTCATGTCTGCACTTGAAACCACCCCCAAAAGGGTGTGGCCACCATGAGAATTTCACTTACAAGGCAAGATGCCTCTACAATACAATGGTGGGTCTGGAGATGGTTCAGTTAGAAAGACCACCTACTGATCTTCCATGGAAACAAGGTTGAGTTCTAAGAACAACATGATGACTAACACATTCAGTAACTTCAGATCCTAGGGATCTGACAACCTTTTCTGGGTTTCTTGGCCACCAGACATGCACAGAGTCAAAATAACCACTCAAACAAAATTAATTAATTAATGTGTTTTATATTTTAAAAGCTGATAATTTACCCCAACGTTTTCTCTCTCTAAACAAGCTGCATGTTATTTTAGATTGGCAGTTATCTTTGGCATTATCAAACCACCTGATAAAGCAAGCCCCATCATGAACTGGGGACTAGCCCAGAGACACTGGTAATCGAATGTATATCTCACTAAACATACAAAGCATTTAAATTCACACCTCACTAATCTAAAAGAGTCATATCATCACATATAATACTATTACACAAGAAGTGCCTCATGTCATGTACACAGAAAATGAAAACAAAGCAAATACCAGAGGAAGCATGAGATTTCCAAACAGAATTAGGGCTTCAATCAATATACTGTCAAGTTCTCAGTGTCTCTGTGATTCAGTTTCCTCATCTGTAATATCCATGTTTTGAGAGGCCCATGACAGAGGGACTGTGAACCTGTACATGCTATGCTGTAGTAATAAACAGTATTTGATCACAATTAGAGCAGCCTGTGGGCTTCCATCATCATGAGCAGTAACTGATGTTTCCTGCAGGAGCAGCTGTATGGGAGCTGAAGGTGATTCAGCCTGAGAAATCAGTTTCTGTTGCTGCTGGACAGCCAGCCACTCTGAACTGCAATGTGACCTCCCTGCTCCCTGTGGGGCCCATGAAGTGGTTCAGGGGTACAGGGCAGAGTCGGCACATCATATATAGTTTCACAGGAGAGAAGTTCCCCAGAGTTACGAATGTTACAGATGTTACAAAGAGAAACAACCTGGACTTTTCCATCCACATCAGTAATGTCACACCTGCTGACACTGGCACCTACTACTGTATAAAGCTCCTCAGAGCAGAAGCTGACAAGGAGCTTCAGTCTGGGGGAGGCACAGTGTTGTATGTGCTTGGTGAGTACTGCATCATTCTCCTCATCCTCTTATCTCCAAGAGTTCAAAATGTGTCCAAGTTTCTGTGAGCAATCAGGAAGAAGCAAGCATAGAGGTGATCTCATGCTCATGGTGTAATGATCCCAACAGTAGACAAAGGAAGCTGAGGAGAACACAGGACATGCTATTTTCCAGAAGTCCCCTTTCTGGTAAACCAAGTAAATCCATTCCCTTGCCTGCCTGCCTGCCTGCCTGCCCAGAAGTGCTTACCTTTCTCAATCTGGCCCAGCCTAGTGGCTGCATAAAGACCTTGAGAACTGACTGCCTTGTCTAGTGACAGGGTCAGAGCTGACATAATGCTAGAGTGTGTTTGCACTAATTATTAAGAGTTATCTTTCTACCCAAACATCCTGGGGCCAAATATATGCCAGATCCCACATTAGATGTCAACAGAGATGGCAGGAAGCAGGCAAGCAGGAGCTCTTTACCCAAGATTTGTATCTCCTCTTTTCCAAGAGGAAAAGCACATTGTGGCAGAAAGTAACAGGACCAGGTCATAGTTTGTTTTTCTTATTTCCTTTTCATCCGCGAAACACTGAGAACTCATGATATGCCCACATTAACAGGTGAAATCTCTCACCTGGTTTAGATGTTGGCACCAAGCTAGGCCTTTGCCTTAGATCTGTATGAAATTGACTTGGCTCAAGAACCAACTCTCTCAGGGACAGAAGGTTCTGGACAATTTACGCATATATAGTGGAGAATTTGTCCAAATAGATGACCTCCAATCCCCAGCTGAGGCAATGGCCACTCACTTTAAGTTTCCTACAGAGGACTGAAGTCTTCTTTCTAAGTATTGATTCTGAGAATTTTACAGCATGAAGAACATTCGGACTATTCAACCCAATCCTGTTTGAGACATGAGCCCTGTGTTCCAATGCCCTATCCATGATTACATAGCCAGTTGTTGCTGAGACCTGGACTGGAACCCACATCTGACTCCAGACCACCTTTTTGCTGTCCCAGGAAATAGACACTATCTCCACTTAGGATCCTGATGTATAATAAAGGCTGAGTCAGAATTTCTCAGACTCAAAGAGCATTTCAGTTTATCATGAGCTCCACAAGGTTTCAACATATTCCTCATACTCATATGCTAATATGTGGTAGTGATGGGAAAAGTACCCCAATGTCATCCATACCCCTCACTCCATATTGGAACTAAGAACTCTTCCCCTCTGTAAGCAAATCATCTCAGTCCATCAGCTGTGGATAGACAAATTCAGACACAAGTTCAGGAATGTTTCATTTGTTACAATTTGTCACTATTTAAGTGGTGCCACAGTAGATGATGTCATAAAACCACAATTTTGACCATAAGGCATATGACCTCTGGTCAAGGCCTGCTGAGTCTCTGGGTGAACAGCTTTGTAAAGATATGACCTTTCTCTCACCCATGTGCAATTTTTGAAAGTCTTCCCACAACCCTTCATTGGAGAGTGACAGGAGTGTGGCTTCATCCTAACTTGATAAATGTTACAAATAAAGACACTGAAGTAATCTAATGCCTAGGAAACACCAACCAGCAAAGGGCTCAATAAGATGCAATCAAAACCCTTTCAGTGAGATTTCTTCTGCCATGTCATTTGCCCTAAGGATGCTCTTGATGAGAAAATACGTGTAAGGTGGCAACAAAACAGCAATGTGCTATGTGCCAGATTGCCATGATATCATTGTTATTTTATTTTCTCCCTAAGTATGTCCTATAGGAGAGAGGTCACTTCTTCCCTTCAGATAAGAGACTAAGGCACATAGAAGATGCCTCACTTCTGAGCAGGCAGACTAGAATCAAGATCTAACCAAAGGATCCTGCCTCATATACTAAAAGAGCATACATGGTATGTTTACTACATAGCTTATTCTCTAAGCAGCAGCCCAGAATGCAGTTGCCTCCTGAGTCAAGTCTTGAAAATCTGGTCTGTCCATGGAAGAAGGAAAAAGGCAGGTTCTGCCAAGCCTGGGACTCCTTATACAAGTACCTCCTGACTGGAGCCACCTGAACAGGGATTTGGATTAGAATTCCTCAAGTCAGGTTCTTAGAAAAGAGTCAGAGGCAGTGGCAGGTTTATAGAAGTGGGAACAGTTGCTTTGTTGTAGTAAATGAAAGTGAGGGCATAGCACATGGCCTCTGAGACACAGCAAGGAAGTGGGGACAGAGGCTCTGTTTCACCCTCAGTGTCCTAATCTGTGACTTGGTGATGACCACAGATCCCTTAGAGGGAAAGGCTGGGACCAGCTATATCTCCTGACACAGCAGCTACACCAAAATCAGGCATCATGGTTGTAAATCTTGGATGACTCACTCTCAATTGAAAACCCAGTTTCCATTCCTTTACAATGTTTATACCTGTACCCTTTTTTGAGGGTGATAGGACTATCTAAATAATTGCTAATAGGCATCAGGAAAGCATGGGAGAGAAATCCTTGGTCTCTGTGGAGTCCTCAGTTTCCTTTTCAGTGATGATGACAGCCATGTTCCATAGTCAATGTTATGGTCACAATCTAGGTGGTGATGCCAGTGTCATTATAAGGTATCTGTAGTTCAGTGATGTCCAGGAGAGAGGAATGTGACTGTCTTCATATGGTCAGGCCTATCACATCAATACCCCACCCAGTCACTGGTACCAACTCTTTCTTTTCTTAATTCCTTCCTTCCTTCCTTCCTTCCTTCTTTCCTTATTTACTTTTATTTAAATTTAGTTTTACATTCCAACTAAAGTTCTCCCTCCCACCCATTCTTTGGCTACCATGGCCCACAACTCTTCCCTAGCCCACCCCCTGTTCACTCCTCTGAACAGGTAATGGCTCCCAAGGGGAGTTGACTTAGTCTGGCACATTAAGTTGGGACAGGACCAAGCCTCTCCCTGCTGGGTTAGGGCTGAGCTTGGCATCCCACTGTAGAAAATTTGCTGCAACAAGCTAGCTCATGTACCAGGGACAGAACCTTGTCCTATTGCCAGGAGGCCCTCAGAAATCTCAATCTTCATAAAAGTGTCCCATATATGGATGGCCTAGTTCAGTCCCATGGAGGATAGTCAGCTGTTGGTCAAGATTTCATGAGTTTCCATGAGCTTGGTTCAGCAGTCTTTGAAGATTTCTCCATCATGCTCTTGACCTCCCTTGCTCAGGGTTGCAATAGCTGTGAAGAAACACCATGACCACAGAAACTCTTATAAAGGAGAACATTATTTGGGTGGTTAACAGTTTCAGTGGTTTGGCTCATTATCATCCTGCTGCATTCCTGAAGACACTGTGCTGGAGAATGAGCTCAGACTCTTACACATTGATCCACTGGTAACAGGAAGTGAATTGTGTGTCACACTGAGCATATCTTGAGCTAAGGAGACCTAAAAAAAAGCCCACCCCCATCTTACATACTACCTCTATCAGGCCAAACCTACTCAAACACAATCATACCTCCTAACAGTACCTATCCCTATGAGCTTATCAGGGCGAATTACCTTAACAATACCACTTCCCTCAAACAGTTTAAGTTAACATCAATTATCACTTGTTTATAATCCTAGTTTGAAGGATATTACAGAAGAATTCACATATGTAGAAATACAAATAAGTATGGTATTTCCAAATACAACCTGTTACACATAATAACTTAAGCAAAAGGCATCTATACAGCACACTTCCTTCCTCACATTTGTCCAGTCATATTTATGCTTCCAACCAAGGAGTGATTCTGTCTGCTGAGCATGCTCATATCTGTGTCTCTCCTGATTAACACATAAGAAATGAACTACATTTAGCTTAGTCTGCAGATAGTAATCACTGTTTTCAACCTCAAGCTAAGTCCAACTGAAACCCATTTAGTGATGCAGACTAGAGAGCTCATAATTTTAAATTCAGGCTTGGCACAGATAAACTACTATCACATAGGTAACAAGAAATAAACCAAGGAACTGGGCAAAGCAGGAAGGGCTCTGACTTTGTGGCTCTTCTATGATGTCATTTATTTCCTGGGTTACTATGAATGCAAATCTAAAAACATTTTCCCTAGATTTGCAAGGTTCCCAGAGGAAGCCAGCAGGAGCAGATAACAGAAAATATAAAACATATTGACAATTGTTTTATTTTGCCCTGATTGAGAATTCTATCTGGCCTTGCTCTTCCTAATTTACTGGTGGATATCTTTGCTGAACTATGGAGATAAAAGAACAACGGCTACTCAACAAGAAAAAGGACAAACCCTGGCCAAAAAATATGAATGTGAAAAGGATAAACAGTTGATGTCTATGGCTGGGACACAGCCATGACCTTATAGTAGAGCAGATCCTTAGTGTGGTTGAAGCTCTGGTATTGATCCCAAGCACCACAGTAAACAATGACAATGGGGATAATATCTAAGAAGGTTCCTCACAATGTTATGTCACCAGTGGCAGCATCACAATGACACCCTTGTCTACTTGCTTCTTTGTAGCAAAACCATCTCTTCCTGTTGTCTTGGGTCCAGAAGTCAGATCCACACCTGAGGAGACAGTGATCTTCACATGCAAGTCCAGTGGCTTCTACCCTGGGAACATCATACTGAAGTGGTTCAAAGATGGAAATGAGCTCTCTCATTTCCAAACTGCTGTGTACCCCAAAGAAAAAAGCACCTCCTACAATATCTCCAGCACAGCCAAGGTTGTGCTGGATGCTGAGGATATACACCCTCAGATTATCTGTGAGGTGGCCCATGTCACCCTGCAAGGAGGCCCTCTCCTTGGGACTGCCAACTTGTCTGACACTATCCGAGGTAAATGATTCTGAATTCCAGCTCAAGTTCATATCTGTTTAGAATGATTTTGGCCACAGTTACCAGCAAACATTCATGCACACAATGGGGATCATAGACTGTGATCGGCACATAAAGGAAATTATATTTATGTTAACAAAAGTAATGATACCTACACAGATTATGAGCCATAACCCTCATTCCTGGTATTTTCCTATATTTTTACTGTTATTATTGCTTTTCCTGTGTATCTGGGTGTTGTGCTTATTGACTTCACTTATTAGGACACTCACCCTGTGCACCTATGTGTTAGGAGCTATGTTTAGGGGCCCTACTCTGGCACAAATACTGATCCTGTCCCCATGATGAACTTGCAATGCAGATTGATCCCCCATAACTCAGATTCTAATGGCATCTGTCTGCCTAAATTCTTTCTGTCTCAGCTTCTGCTTGTATTGTTTCAGTTGCACCCATTGTGGAGATCAGCCAACAGCCATCAGTTACATGGAAGCAGAAAAATGTCACCTGCCAGGTGAAGGAGTTCTACCCTTCCAGTCTTGGGTTGATTTGGTTAGAAAATGGAAAGGTATCCTGGATGGAAAGACCTTCTACACTAACAGTAAACAAAGATGGAACCTACAGCTGGACCAGCTGGTTAATGGTGAACAGATGTGCCGATGAGGAGAACCTGGTACTCACCTGCCTGGTGGAGCATGATGGACAGCCACCAGTCATTAAAACCCATACTGTGGTGGTCAGTGCACAGCAGAGGGAGCAAGGCATTGATACCAAGTCTGGTGATTCTCCACCTTCTTTGATGTTTGTAAATTTTGCCTTTTTTTGAATGTCAAAGGTAGCATTTTATGTCAAAGGTGCCTATTTTATGATAATTCTAATATCTACAAACCAAGTTATATGTTGTCACCTTTATTGCCAACTTCTCCTGGGTCTCATACATCTCTATATTAATGTATTGACATTCACAGATAATAAATAATGGAGACGGAAAGGCATTATCCTACCCTAGAATCCTCTCTCTTGGGTTTTTTACCTAACATTTATTATATCCTCATGTTCAACTTCTTCATCTTCAATATCTTCCATGTCTCCATTCCCCTTTACACTTTTCCATGAACATCTATGTCCTCACTCAGTGTCAGACCTCCTGCCGTCCTGAAGTTTTAGTGTGGATTGGGACCCCAAGTGATACTGAGAGATCAAAACAGGGATCTCATTTTCTCCTGTTTTGTTACAATGAATAAATACCTATGTATTGAGACCCTAGCTCCACAGATACTACATGCAGCTTTTGATTTGACTGGGATCTCTTCCCATCATTACTTACCTAAAGACTCTTCAGTTTTAGAGACTGGGAATCTAGGACTAGGGAAGCATTAGGGATGTTGAGGTCTTACCCTGAGATCATGTGAGCTTCTCTATTGTAATGAAGAAAATCTGAGATCCCTGGAAGCAAGGTCATCAGAATGTATAAAGTGAATTTTTCTAATTATTTCCTCTTGACTTGTTACTGTCCTAGGACTTAGACGAGTTAGATAGAGACCCCTTCATATAAATATATCTTATTTCTCTATCATGAAACACCAGGAATGGCCATTAACTTCCATGACTTTTTAAAAACAAATGTTCCTTGTCATATAGCCTTTATTGTGATCTTTATCTTCTAGATAAACAATAGGTCACCCAAATATCCATTTCATCGCCATTAAAACAGTAAAGTTTAGAAAGTACCAGCTCCATTAGAGTATGAACTGCACAGATGACACATAATGACACCCTCTGGTAGTTCTGTCTTCTATGCTCATATCCTTGCAAATGCAGTCCACAGTGGATACTCAGTAAATAAAGATATTTTCATTCAAATTGAATACCATCATTGATTAAGTATAATTCCCAACAATGGTTTCAAATGGACTCTACTTTCAAAATTGCTTTATAGACCTTTTTGAGTGTAATAAAATTAGATTATTCTAAAAGATCACCTTCCACAGTTTGACCAGTAACAAGGAAATTCAGAACTCTTTGTCCATTTTGTCTTATGCTATAGAATTTATTAGATGATTATACTGATTGTTTTTATCTAAATGTATATGTAATTATAAAGTAATGTTCCTCTCGACATTGATGTGGAAATTTCTCATATCTCTTTCATTTAATCAGTCTTTCTAGAAGATTTCCAATTTTTTTAAGAACAATCTTCTTTCAGGGGGTATTATCTATTTTTCAGTTTCTATTTCATTAAATTTGTTCTATTCTCTCTTCATAAGTATAACAAGCAGATTGGAAAATGACTTATGGGTCATCAAAGGATATAAAGAAAAATGTTGTCCTATCTTCGGGTTCTTATTGCCATTCACTTAAGAATGGATTCAAAGGACAGGAAGCTCAATGAGAATTTAATTAGTGTTTGAAATATACATACATACATATATATATATATATATATATATATATATTTTAAGGGCCTGCAAGCTCTTACTCTCATCAGATTCAGATTCCCAGAGGTGGAAAATGTTAAAAACTATAGGCAAGCAAAAACAGAAACAAATAAACAAACAAACAAAAACTTCCATGCTATTCTATCCAGCACAAAGTTCAGACACGTTGTGAAGAACTAGTGGGGAAGGAGATATAGAAAAATGGTAGTGCAGCCAATAGTACCAGATAAATCAAGCATGGGTTCTTGCAAGTCCTGAAAGAACGATATGAAAAAAGTACAAGAAAAGGTTTTACTCCTTTAATTAAGCCACTGAAAGGTGAACTGCATAGCAGTTCTGTACTGGAGGAAGTCATACTGGGAGGAAAATGGCAATATCTCGTTAACAGAATAATTATTCCACCTCTTTACCATGACTTTTGTTTAACTTGCTTTCCTAAAGCTCAAGTTGAGATTCTATTCTTTTGTTAGGAAGTTTCCTTAGGGTTTGTTGGCATTCTAAGGATTGTATTTCCTTTGCTCTTGTTTGCTCATGGTTAGTTTTGTCTTCTTGGTTTCCTTGAGGTGGAACACAATCCACTTCATGACTTGATACAAAAGAATTCCATGTCGCTGGGTGTTGGTGGTGCACACCTTTAATCGCAGCACTCAGGAGCCAGAGTCAGGCAGATCTCTCTGTGTTCAAGGCCAGCCTGGTCTCCAGAGCGAATGCCAGGACAGCCTCCAAAGCTACATAGAGAAACCCTGTATTAAAAAAAAAAATTACCTGTCTATGGATAACTATTGTCTACCAGTTCAATTTAATCAATTATACCTTTATTACAAGCCCTGGTAACAGTGACCATTAGTTAATGGATTATTACTGCCAGCCAGTTCAGTAATCAAATTCCTATTGCCTTTATTTGAGTGATTTATGCAGACTATTCTCACATGTCAGAATCCCAGATAAGTATTCTTTTATGAAAGTAAGAAGGCAGACCTTCCCAGAACACTGTGAATATTGACACAGATATGAAACAACCTGTGAACTGAAGGAGACATGAGCTCACAGTGCAGGGGCAGCAAAAGACCCAGCTACTCCTCAGAGAGCTGGAGCATAGCAATTTTCAGGCTGAAAAGCAGAGAAGGGGCAATAAAATTGATAACGCTGCTGCATCAAGTTAGGTGTTTACCTCTTCCTAAGACACCATCAAGCCCATTTTGATTCTTGTTTGTTTAATCATTTTTTGTTTGTATTTACATGCAATGTCATACTTTCATTTTAAACTCAGACAAAGAAATGTGTTGTTTAGCTTGCAATTCCAGGATACACAAGGAAAGTCATTTCAGGAACTCAAACATCATTCCCACACTCAGAAGCAGAGAAAAACAAAGGCAACCAAACTATCTGTTTACTAGGTGATGCTAACCTAGATTTCTTCACTCTTCTTACAATGTGTGGGGTCCCATGTCTAACGAATTGGTGCCACCCACACTTGTACATTCCCAATTATTTACCTAATGACAACAATGCTGTTATGTCAAGTACAAGGGAAGGTGATATATATGACTATTACGAGAGCTAAATGTGGTTCAAGATAACTTGACACTGGACCAGCAACTTGCCAAACTCTCCAAGTCATTGAATTTCCAAATAATCATCAAAAAAGAATCAGTTTGAAGGCTCAGCTTCTTTGTGGGAGCTTTTGTTCATAAAACCAAGTGTTATATGATATTGAGAACAAATTCTGCATAATCTCTCTGAAGTACAACAAGAGAAACTTTTGCATGGCCAATGGTGAACTAGAAATCTCATTACCTTATCTTCTGATTTGAAATATTTAATCTTGGATAGGAAACAGGTTGAATCTCCTCAGAGCTTTGATTGGCTTGCAATTCACAGATGGGCCAGGTTAATAACCTAGAGATGAACTCCTTGTGTCCTCTCTAATATTTCCTCCTACCACTTGATTTTCCAGATACTTCTGAAATCCTTTTAGCTATTTTCCTTGGACCCAAACTGCTACTCGTAATTGTTGCCTGTGCCATGTACATGTGCAAGAAGCAGAAGGCCTGAATGTATATTTTATTATTCTGTCAATGTGACAACACACCATAAAGAAAACAACTTATAGAAAAAAGGGGTTTATATGGTTTTACTGGTCCAGAGGCATATGAGGTCATCAAGTTTGAGAGGCAAGGAAGACAGATCACTGATCTAAGAGAAAACATTCTCGGTGAAAATGATGATACAGAGAAAACATGCTGAAAGTTTCACGAAGCATTTGAATATCAAAGATCATCATCTGTGACACACTTCCTCTGGAAATGCTGCATTGCCTGCAGTTCTCCAATGTCACAACAACTTGGATCTCTACATATAAATATACAGATCAATTTTTATTCAAACTACAAGGGAGGTATCAGTTTATACACTCACATAGAAGAGACAGATTCAGTAAGGGGGCCAAGGTGTTTGTCAATTTATGATCTCTGGTGAAGACATGTTGTTGAGGATCCTCAGGAATCATATAACAACTTTTGAGACATTGAAGCTCCAAGGAAGTGTGTGTATCCTGCAAGAAGGGTGCAGTCAGGATCGACGAAGGTGTTCAAACAAAATGCCTACATGAGTTGAAGGACAGGTATGGTGTAGGTTGTGGGATATTGGGCTCACTGTTCCTGTGGCAAGTCACCACAGTAAGTAAGAAGGCAAGGTTTCCATGGGAAACATCAATGTACATTAAGAACCAATTTTTAGAAGTTCCAGAGATGGTTTCTGCTTTGGCATGTATGTGATCACGAACAATAGACTCATTAAGATTTTATGACTCAGGGGCTAGATGGAGATGTCACATTTTTTGACATAGGAGCTCATCCAATCAGGACAGGAGAGATGTAAGATGGATATGTAGCACTATGGTACAATGTGTACATGATGAAAGTAGTATTGAATAAGGGGTGATACTTGACAGATCTCTTCATCTTCTGGGACAGTGGATGCTGAGTATCTGACATGAATTTTCTCACATAGATTCAGACCACAAGAAGCTGATGAGAAGCTGTGGAATGCTTCCAAATGCCTCCCTTACAATGACATCTTCAAATCAGAATTTCTTGTTGTTCTTCTGCATTAGCTTTGATTGCTCAGAGCTGTGATGCTGTGAGTACTGGGTTCTATTATTGGGGTTCTTAATCTCATTAATAAAAGAATTTAAGAAGGAATTCAAGTGACAGTTCTAAGCTAATCTACTCATGTTATATGGGAAAATTCCAACTTTAGTCACTTATACAACTCAGCAACCTCACAGAGGAGAATGGAGGAATAAAGGGAAAAGCATAGTCAGGCTGTGTAAGAAGGCATGAGGTCAGACATATGGTGGACAAGCTGTCACTGGTGAAAGGGGAGCATTTAGAGAAAAAAGTGCAGAAGCATAAAGTATCAGGAAAGGTATACTTTGATTCAGCTGTGCCAAAATTCAAAAGGAAGCTATGGAAAAATAAAGCAAATGTTGCTCCTGTCTGATCTGGCCACCTTGAGGTAGGCAGACCCAACTGAACCTCAATATAGCATGTAGGGACTATACTGGTTGGGTAGAATTGTGGTAAGGAAATGGGTAGTATATCAATTAAGGGAGACTTTGTTTTGTTTTGTTATTTGACACAGGGTCTTACTTTATAGCCTTGACAGCCCTGTATATTGTTATGTAACCTGGCTGAATTTAAACTCATCAAGATCTGCTTGCATCTGCCTCTGAGTCCTGGGACTGAATTTTTGATGCACCACCATGGCCTCTAGGAAAAATTATTTAATCTATACCTTTAGTGTGGTTTAAAAGGATCTGTTGCCCAGGTGATAGATCCTGCCCACCTGGAATGTTAGGTCTCTACCCATGCCACAGATTCTGTTCTCTTAACCATGAGCTTTCTTCAATGGGCCTTTATAGCCCCCATAGCTATTTTAACTTGTTCCTAAAAATATAATCCTAAAACTACTTAGAGATGAGATCAGGATCAGAACTTCTAAGCACTTATGTTATCTCTGGCCTTTGCAAAGAACAAGGCTATCAAGAGGTCCAAGGCTATTTTAGGCTTCTAGACCAAAAGAATCAAGGTGTTTGATTTGTTTTTGCTGTAAACATCCTGTTCAGTTTCAAACTCTTCAAAAAAAAAAAAAAACACTTCTTGATTGATTCTTTGGGAATTTCACAACATTTTCTCAACATCCACTCCTATCCCGATTACTTGCCAGTCCCTCCACATCTATCCTGTAGTGATATATTATTTATGACTTCTAAAGCTTGCTTAAGGATTTAGAGAGCAAAGCCAGCCTCAAATTATAATAATCAGACAGTGGTGGAACATACCTTTAATCCCAGAAAGCAGGAGAAAACCAGATATATCTCTTAGTCCAAGATCAGCCTGAGTTATGGGAGAGTGAATCAGAGTTCATGTCCTTAATTCCTGAGCTTGAAAAGTATAAAACATAGAGGCATTCTGTCTGAGAGTTATTGTCTAGCCAAGTGGAGGAGATCATAGCAGTATGAGTGAATCTGAGGTGCAGTGAAGTCAGAAGCAGTCTGAAGATCACCCCTTTGATCTAAGTTTAGGTAGAGGTGAGATCTAGTGGCCAGCTGCTTTGCTTTGCTGATCTTCAGCTTGAATCTGGAACCCAATATCGGTCTCTGTATCTTTTATTTTCAACACTGTCTCTCACTCCTGTAGTCCACCCTGCAAAGAAAACCCTGCAGTTGCCCCAAAGAAAAACCCTGTGAAAATTATTTAAAAACAAAGCACAACAGAAAAACTAAAGTACCTTACTCCTTTATCTTTTCTGTGCTTCCATCAGCTATTCATTGTTCCTAGTAACACTGGGAAATGTGGTATGACATGCAATATGCCCTTTTGTCCAATAACCCACCCCATGCAAATGTTCATTGCAATGAGACATTGGTCTGTTTCAAGGCCTCTGGCTCACCATTCTTACTGAACCTTCACCAAACTCCTCTGAGGTATCCTGCTGTTTTCCCTAGACAAAAAGATCCCTCAGATATCTTGTTCTGCATGACCAGTACATTCATGTGATCCTGCAGGCACAGATAGGTTAGAAAGAAGGGTGGGCCAATCTAAGACCCAGAATGTGGAGCTGAGTAGTTCAGTCCTTGGCACTGGGACTCTTTCTAGGGAGAGGACCTGAGCCAGCTCTCCTAGGAACACTCCATCAGGAATACTTCCCATGGTGAGGGGTGGGGCCATCTGTCCTGAGAGCAGAAGTGGGTGTTTGAGAGTGTCAGCCATCCCATGATGGATAGGGACAGTTCTGTTGCAGTGTACAGCAAGGGGCATAGTCAGTTATACAGGGCCAGTGAAGGTTGAGGCCTTTTATCAAGATGCTCAGATTTCAACACACATTGTTCCTCTGTCCCTCTGTGGTAACACTGGCCATAAACATCCACACAGACCCCGGCTTGCGTCTGGATATCACCATGGTTCTGGTGACAACCTAGGAGACCTGGATCAGTATGGCTCCAGTAGTACAGACAACTCAGTTTATTATGACCTGAGGTGTGTCATGGTCCTCAGACATTGAAATGACCAGAGGTGGCTGCCCAGATCCCAGGCAACCTAATGGTCTTTGGTGTCCTATGTGTCATGGATATCACGGCAGCTACTAAGTGCCATTCCGCTGTGTGTCTAGGTTGAAGAGAATCACTCTACGTGGAATGGGCTCCCAAAGCCCATTCCTATGATAGGGATAAATACTGATCTACTACCAGAGGCTTCTTCACTAACACCCATATTCAGGGGGTCTGGATCATTCCTATGTTGGTTTCCCAGTTATCAGTCTGGGCTCTATGAGATCCCCCTTGATCAGGTTAGCTGTTTCTGTGGGTTTTATCAGTCTGGTCTTGACCCCTTTGTATAACAATAACTCTTTCTGATAGCCACCCAAGCCCTGCCGCCATGTGGGCACCCAAAATAACACACAGAGATTAATACTAGGTACAATGATGCTGGCCAATGACTAGGATTTCATATATGCTAGCTCTGTCTGAAGTATCAACCATAACCATTAATCTATATATTTTATAAAGACTTATTCAATGCCAGTGACAAGCCAGGATCACATGGTGGCTCCTGTCCTTACTATATTTCCCAGAATCCTGTTGGAATCCTACCCCACCTATGTTGCTTTACAATTGGCCAACAGTGCTTTATTTATCAACCAATAAGACAAACATATACACAAAAGGACTTCCCCCATCGTCTCCTCTTTTCTGTCCAAATAAACAGAATGGTTTTAACATTAGCATAATAAAATATATAATAAAACAGTAATCAAGTAAGAACTATAGTTATGATATTTAGTTCATTAACATTTAGCAAGATTTAAAGAAAATATTCTATCATCTACCTTATCTTTGTGAGTCTAAAGCCTTATTAGTAACTTATCTTTTATAATAACTATAGAAAACTATAACGATTAACTATCTTTCTTCAACGTCATCAAAGACCACAGAAGGATAATATATAAACTCTAGATCTAACAGGGACATCTCTCTACCTCCACCCAAAGTTCCTCTGTAATATTGAGGCATCTGTCTTCAGCCTATAGGCCACAGTGTGTCTGGCAGACTTCTCCATAAATCAGGAACTCTCAGGACTGTCTTGTTTTGCAAGTTCAGCAGTCATTTTCCTGTGGGTCCTGCATGTCTAGTTTATCAAACAGTCTGAGCAGTTTCCTGCCCAAATGGCTAATCTTGCCATGTTGAAGGCAAACTCCATACTGAGTTTCTTTGATGCCCATCTGTAGGGAGACACCATAAACCCCTAAGGAATGGCTATAGTTGTGCCTCACCATGCCTATCAGGGCGTGGTCAAGGCAAGGTCAGGATGACTCATGATGGGTTTTTAAGGGGTAGCAAGGCACATGGGGGTCCCTTCACTCTGGCCTGGCTGCCTTGCTGCCCTGGAACACTCTGGCTTATGTTTAGCTGGTGTTTATCTGAATAAAGATATCTTAACCATATGAACTATGGATCAGTTCTCGAAATACCCATCCTCCTTTCTGACATAATTGGTGTTGCCAGGAGCAGTTGTGTCTCACTGTCATGAAAAACCCTAAGCCATTTAAATGCCATTTATTCTGTAGGTTTTTGAAAGGTTTGAAGAATATCTATCCATCTCAAATACATCTCTGTATATCTAGAAAACCTAGCTAACCTAATTATAAGTTCTGATTATTATAGGTGATTATATAATCTGTTTTTAATTATGTATTACATTTTAAAAGATCTGTATAAAAACAATACCAAACAAGAAGAGAAACTTACATATAACAAAATTAAGTTTAAATTTTTATCAATAAATGAAATGAAAAGCCATACCATTGTAAAGTATTCATTTCTATATCGTATTCCCCTTTTTCCTTTAAAAAGAGATTGACTGTGATCAATACCATTTATAACCAACCCCATTTAAATGAATACAAACATTTATAAACAATTTGGGAATTTGGGCATCGTTCATTTCAAGCTACTTTCTACTGGTTGGAGGTGATATCCATACAATTGAGATCATGATAAAACACAGAAATCCTGGTTGTAGTGGTCTACGAATGCATCATCTCAGGTCTTTTGGATGTAGGATGAGTTGAGCCACTGCTTCAGGGGCTCTTGCTTGTGCAAACCATATTAGTCTGGCAGGAATCCATAGCTTTCTATTTTCTGAGAAAACACAAGCAAAACCTCCTTCACCAAGTAACCTGTCCTTATATACAAATTTAGAAGTCAAAGCATTTTTAGAATATATAAGTTGGATTACTTTAGCAGCATTGATAATCAAATGTCTTTTACCAGTTGTTGCTCCTTCCCCAGCAATTAAACAATTCAAAGACAACATAATAACATACAGTATCCAGACTGTGTATTTTCCATCTTTATGTGGCTTCTTCATTACTCATTTTTTTTTTACTTTTATGTTTTTCTTTTATGATGCAGGGTTTCTCTGTGTAACAATGGCTGCCCTTGAAATCACTCTGTACACCAGGCTGGCCTTGCAGTCACAGAGAGCTGCTTGTCTCTGCATACCAAGCGCTGGGATTAAAGGCATGTGCCACCAAACCCAGGTTCTCTATTTCTTCTCCTTTTTTAAAATAACACTTTATCCTGTTTCCCTTTCTCTCATAAGCCTATGTATATTTTTAAACACAGTGTCAGTCTTTTATCAGCTAAACATTGCTAAAATTAAAGTGGTGCTTGTTTTAGCCACTGTCTTTCCAAGATGGCAGCAGTACATTAACCACCAGCATTGAGAGCTGTGCAGACTGCCATGGTCTATGCTGCCATCAAGCAACAGGCCTCCAGCTTGGAGAATCAACTGCTGGTACACACCATTCAATTGTTAGCATGAGCCCTGCAGTTTTTTCAGCTTATGCTGAGTCAGTAAACCTCCCTTAAAGGAGCCGCTCGTCTCTGCTTGTTTCTAGCAAAACAGAGACCCCCTGAGAAAAGGCTGCTACCAAGAAGTCATGCTTGTCTCTGTTCTTTTGCTTCTAAAATCCCTTTTTAAGCTTTTATGAAGTTTTTATGTGGAAGTTTGTAAAACCATGTCCTGATACAATTTGTAACCATAACTCTTTCTGCCAGCCACCCAAGCCCTGCCACCATGTGGGAGCCCAAAATAACACACAGAGATTAATATTAAGTAAAATGATGCTGGCCAATGACTAGGATTTCTCACATGCTGGCGCTTTCTTAAGTATCAAACATAACCATTAATCTATATATTTTGTAAAGACTTATCAGATGCCAGCAGCAGGCTTCTTCTCTTGCCAGGATCACATGGCTGCTCCTATCCTTACTTTGTTTCCCAGAATCCTCCTTGACTGCTAGGCCCACGTATCTTGCTTCACTGTTGACCAAGAATGCTTTATTTATCAACCAATAAGACAAAAAATATACACAGAAGGACTTCCCCTATCACATTTGCTCATCACTCCTCCCTCTCTGCAACTGGATTACAGTTCAGTTCAGTGTTTACTGTGGATGTCTGCTTCTACCTCCATCAGCTGTAGGATAAAGGCTCTAGGATGGCATATAAGGTACTCGTCAATCTCATTATAGAGGAAAGGTGTCTCTACTATTGCTTAGATTGTTAGTTGGGGTCATCCTTGTAGATCTCTGGACATTTCCCAAGTGCCAGATTTCTCTTCAAACCTAAACTAGCTCCTTCTATTATGGTATCTCATATCTTGCTCTCCTCTATTCTTCCCTGAACTCAACCTTACTGATCCTTCATGTCCTCCTCTCCCCTCCTCTTCTACCCTTCTCATTCTCCTACCTCCCTCTCTCCTCCCCACACTCTCTAACTTTGCTCACTTTGCTCAGGACATCTTGTCCCTTTTCCCTTATCCAGGGGAATATGCATGTCTCTCTTAGGGTCCTAGTTGTTTCTTAGCTTCTCTGGTGGTGTGGATTGTAGGCTGCTAATGCTTTGTTATATGTCTAAAATCCATATGTGAGGGAGTACATACCATTTTTTCTTTTTGTCACTGGGTTACCTCACTCAGGATGGTTTCTTCTAGTTCCATCCATTTGACTGTGAATTTCAAGATTCCATTGTTTTTTGTCTGTTTGTTTTTCTGCTGAGTACTACTCCATTGTGTAAATGTACCACATTTTCTCTATCCATTCTTCAGTTGGGGGGCATCTAGGTTGCTTCCAGGTTCTGGCTATTACAAATAATTCTGCTATGAACATATATGAACAGATGCCCTTGTTATATGATGTTCATCTTTTGGCTGTATGCCTACTAGTCGAATTGGTGTATCTTGTGGTAGATTCATTCCCACTTTCCTGAGGAATCTCCACACAGAGTACCAGTTGGCACTCCCACCAGCAGTGGAGGAGTATTCCCCCTTTACCACATCCTCTCCAGCATAAGCTGTCATTCCTCTTTTTCATTTTAGTGATTCTGAGAGGAGTAAGATGGTGTCTCAGAGTTGTTTCGATTTGCATTTGCCTGATGGCTAAGGATCCTGAGAATTCTCTACTTAGTTCTGCACCTGACTTTTTAATTGGATTATTTGGTGTTTTGGAAAATAGCTTCTAGATTTTTTGTAAATTTTGGAGATCAGCCCTCTGTAGGATTGTGGTTGTTGAAGATCTTTTCCCATTCTGGGGGCTGCCATTTTTTTGTCTTTTTGTCTGTATCCTTTGTCTTACAGAAGCTTCTCAGTTTCAAGAGGTCCCATTCATTAATTATCAATCCCAGTGCATGTGCTACTGGTTTTATGTTCAGGAAGTGGTTTCCTGTATGAATTGACTCAAGAGTACTTCCCTCTTTCACTTCTAATAGGGTCAAAATGGCTAGATGTATGTTGAGTTCTTTGATCCATTTAAACTTATATTTTGTGAATGGTGATAGAAATGGATATATCTGCAGTCTTTTGTACACCAGGATCCAATTATGCCAGCACCATTTGTTGAAGATGCTTTTTCTTTTCCATTGTATAATTTTAGGTTCTTTGTCAAAAATCATGTGTTCCTAGGTGTGTGTGTGTGTTAATACCAGGGGTTTCAATTCAATTCCATTGGTCTACCTTCCTATTTTTATGCCAATACCAAGCTGTTTAAGGACTATACCTCTATAATAAGAGCTTGAAGTCAGGGATGGTGATACCTCCAGCAGTTCCTTTATTGTACACACTTGTTTTGGATATCCTGGGTCTTTCATCCCTCCCCATATAAAGTTGAGTATTGATCTTTCAAGGCCTGGGAGAATTGTGCTGGTATTTTGAGGGAGATTGCATTGAATCTATAGATTGCTTTTGGAGAAATTGCCATTTTTACTATGGTGATCCTACCTATCCAAGAGCATGGGAGATCTTTCCATTTTCTTGTATCTTATTTAATTTCTCTCTTTAAAGACTCAAAGTTCTTGTTAAACATGTCTTTCACTTGTTTTTTAGCATTACCCCAAGATATTTTATGTTGTTTGTGGCTGTTGTAAAGGTTGCTGTTTCTCTGGTTACTTTCTCAACCCATTTTTCAACTCTGTATAGTAGGGCTACTGATTTTTTTCTTTCAGTTTATCATATATCCTGCCAATTTGCTGAAAGAGATCTTGTGTAGTGCTTTTCAGGTCACTGATGCAAACTATCATATCATCTGCAAATAGTGAAAATTTAACTTCTTCCTTTCCAAATTGTATCCCATTGATCACCTTTTGTTGTCTTATTGTTCTAGCTAGAACTTCAAGGACAATATTGAAGAGGTATGGAGAGAGATTGTAGAGGAATCAAGTCAAGTTTAACTCCATTTAGTTTGATGTTGGCTATTGGTTTACTGTATATTGCTTTTATTATGTTTAGGTATGTTCCTGTTATTCCTGATCTCTGCAGGTTCCTTATCATGAAGGGATGTTGGATTTTGTCAAAGTCTTTTCCAGCATCTATTGAGATCATCATGTGATGTTTCATTCTCAGTTTGTTTACCTGGTATATTACACTGATACATTTTTGCATGTTGAACCATCCCTGTATCCCTGGGATGAAGCCTACTTGATCATGGCAGATGATTTCTCTGATGTGCTCTTGCATTCGATTTGCCAGTATTTTATTGAGTATTTTTGCATCTGTGTTCATGAGGGATATTGACCAGTAGTTCTCTTTCTTAGTTGTGTGTTTGTGTGGCTTGGTACCAAGTTAATTGTAGCCTTGTAAAAAGAGTTTGGCAATGAACCTTCTGTTTCTATTGTGTGGAATAATTTGAGCAGTGTTGGTATTAACTTTTCTTTGTATTTCTGGTAGAATTCTACACTGAAGCCATCTGTCCCTGGGCTTCTTTTGGTTTGGAAACTTTTGATGACTGGTTCTACTTCATAGAAATAGAATATTTCATTTCTGGTCTATAGGTTTTTTTAAGTTACTTGTCTGTTCTTGATTTAATTGTGGTAAGTGATATTTATCCAGAAAATTGTCCATTTCCTTTAAATTTTGGGAAGAACAGGTTTTCAAATTATGACCTGAAGGTTCTCTGGATTTCCTCAGTGTCAGTTGTTATGTCCCCCTTTTAATTTCTGATTTTGTTAATTTTCATATTCTCTGTCAGTCTTTTGGTGAGTTTGGATAAAAGTTTATCTATCTTGTTGATTATCTGGAAGAGCCAACTCTTTGTTATATTGATTCTTTGTATTATTTTGATAGTTTCTACTTTATTGATTTCAGCCCTCAATTTGATTATTTCCTGGAATCTACTCCTGCAGGGTGCATTGGCTTCTTTGTTTTCTAGAGCTTTCAGTTGTGCTGTTAATTCTCTAGTGTGACTATTATCCAGTTTCTTCATGTGAGTACTAGTGCTATGTACGTTCCTCATAGTACTGCTTTCAAAGTGTCCCATAAGTTTAGATATGTTGTGAAAATGAAGATTTTCATTTAATTCTAGGAAGTCTTTAATTTCTTTCTTTACTTCTTCCTTGACCCAGGAATGGTGCAGTTGCTCACTATTCAATTTCCATGACTTTGTAGATTTTCTACAATTTGTGTTGCTGTTGAATTCTAACTTTAAAGCATGGTGGTCTAATCAGATACAGGGGGTTATTCCAATTCATTTGTACCTGTTGAGGTGTTCTATGTTGCCGAGTATGTGGTCGTTTTTAGAGAGAGTCCCAGGTGGTACTGAGAAGGTATATTCTTTTTTGTTTGGATGGAATGTTTATAAATGTCTGTTAATCCCAATTGAGGCATAACTACTGTTAGTTCCTTTGTCTCTTTGTTAAGTTTCTGTCTGGTTTTCTTGTCTAGTGGTAAGAGTGTGGTGTTGAAGTCTCCCATAATAACTGTGTGAGGTATTATATGTGATTGGAGTTTTAGTAATGTTTCTTTTACTAATGTGGTTGCCTTTGTATTTGGGGCATATTGTTCAGAATTTAGACTTCTTCCTGATGGATTTTTCCCTGTGATGAATATGAAATTCTTCATCTCTTTTAATTGATTTTAGTTTGAAGTCTAGTTTTTTAATTACTAGAATAGCTACACTAGCTTGTTTCTTGTGTCCATTTGATTGGAAAATCTTATCCCAACCCCTTACTCTGAGGTAATGTCTGTCTTTGAAGTTGAGGTGTGTATGAAGCAGAAGGATGGAGTCTGTCTTTGTATACATTCTGTTAGTCTGTGTCTTTTTATAGGTAAGTTAACACCATTAATATTGAGGGAAATGAAAGACCCATTGAGTGTTAATTCTTGTTTGTCTTTGATTTGTCATTGGTGGTGGTATTGTTTGTGGATTTACCCCACTTTTTCTTTGGGCTGTTCAAAAAGTGGGATTACCTATTGCCCAAGTATTTGTGAGTGTAGTTAACATACTTAGATTGGGGTTTCCCTTCCAGTACCTTCTGTAGAGCTGGATTAGTGGATATGTATTACTTAAATCTGTTTTTGTCATGGAATATCATGTTTTCTCCATCTATATTCATTGAAATCTTTGCTTGGGATGGTATTCTGGGCTGGCATCTATGGTCTATTAGTGTTTGTATGATAACTATCTAGGACCTTCTGGCTTTCAGAGTTTCTGTGGAGAAGTCATGTATAATTCTGATAGGTTTGCCTTTATATGTTACTTGGCCTTTTTCCTTTGGTGCTCTTAATATTTTTTCTTTATCCTGTATGCTTGAGATTTTAATTATTATGTGAAGAGGGAACTTTTATTTTTATGGTCCACTCTATTTGGTGCTCTGTAGGCTTCTTGAACTTTCATTGGCATGTCTTCCTTTAGGTTGGGAAAGTTTTCTTCTATGATTTTGTTGAATATGTTTTCTGCGCCTTTGAGTTGGGTTTCTTCATCTTTTTCTATACGTATTATTCTTAGGTTTGGTCTTTTCACAGTGTCCCATATTTCCTGAATATTTTGTATTAGGGTTTTGTTGGACTTAAGATTTTCTTTGGTTGATGAATCTATTTCTTCTAGTGTATCTTCAATTTCTGAGATTGTCACTTCCATCTCTTGTATTCTGTTGGTTGTGCTTGGATCTGTAATTCCTGATCATTTACCAATCTTTTCTAGTTCCAGCATTTCCTCAGACTGTGCTTTTTTATTGTCTTTATTTCAGTTTTCAAACCTTGCACTGTGTAAACTGTTTCTTGCAGTTTGGGGGTTGTTTTTTCTTCCATGTTTTTAAAGGATTTTCTCATTTCCTCTCTTATGGTCTCCATCATATTCATGAGGTTTTTTTTGTCATTCTCTTCTGCTTCATTTGTTTTGAGATGTTCAGGTCTTGCTGGCTTAGAGTCCCTAGACTTTGGTGGTGTCATATTGATATTTCTGTTGTTGAATGTATTCTTATATTTTTGGTTTCCCAGTCCTTCTTCCAGCCGGTGCAGATGGTCTTTCTTCCTCTCCACTGCCCTGAGTGGGGGTGGAGGAGTAGCCCAGGATCTCAGCAGACTCATGGTTGCTTGATTCCCAGAGTGGAAAAGCATAAGTTGGGCCCAAGACAGGGGCCGAATCTCACCTCTGACCTAAGTGAGGGCAGAAGTAGCCCAGTGATCTCAGCAGATTCCAGGTTGTTTGGAACACAGAGGGTAGTCAACCTGCCTACAGATCCCAGGCCTGGAATTCCCAAAGTGGGCAGGTGGGAGTCAACTTGAACACTTTCTTATTCATATTTACTTTCTCTTGGTTTTCCTTTGGGGATTTATTTCTTCCAATTTTTTGTTTGTCTTTTCCTCAATATCTTGAGGAATTTGTTCATATCCTATATATGGACGTCTACCATCTTCATAAAATAATTTAAATGTCACTTTCTTATGCCTCAGCTCTGTCTATTTGTTCAGGTCTTGCTGTTGTAGGGTAGCTGAGTGCTGGTGATGCCATATTGTCTTTCTGTTACTAAGTTCTTACACTTGCCTTCAGACATCTGGATATGGAATGAATTTTGGTCTTGGGGCTTATGTGTTGTCTTTGTTAGATGGGTATTTTGTTCCTTCGCCTTCTCTTCCCTTTCTGGTCCTCTGGACTATATGACCAAGTTTCAGGTGATTAGTTTGTCTTCAGATTCAGTAGGGTGAACCCTCTGAATTGGGGAGGGGTAAGGGTCCCTATATCTGGCATGATCATTGCTAATGCCAAAGTCCTCTTCCAAAGTTGTGTACCATAGCATGGGAACCCAGGGAATGGGGTGCAGACTCGGGTCCCCTGATCTCTTCTGATGCCTCTGGGGTCCCTAGAACCATTCTGTCCTCCAGTACATCTGCTGGCACTGGAGTCCCTAGGTCTATTCTGTGCTCCTGCAAGGCTTAATTCTTATGAAGTTGTAGACCTGGGGTGTTTAGATTAGTCCTGGGCTCTTGTAAAGTGGGAGTCTTTTACTCAAGTTGTAGGCCAGGTTATGGAGGCGGTCGGTGGTAGTTGGAGGAAGCAAGGTGTGTGTACAGTCTGGGGTTCTTGGGCAGGTTTTAATGGGATTTTGTAGGCAGTGGGCAGTGTCTTACCTGGGATTCATAGGAGTAGTCTGGCCTCTTATAAGTCCGTTGGGAGTGTGGGTCCGACTATGGGGCCTAGGAGCGGAGGTGTAATCTGGGGTCTAGGGTTCTTGGGAAGGTTTCAAGGAGTGTTAGCAGGCAATGGGCAGTGTCTTACCTCAGGTTCCTTGATCCTGCTGGTCTTTGTTAAAGCCAAAGACTTCTTCCAAATTTGTAGACTAGGATATGGGGACCCGGAGTGGGGATAAAATCTGTGGATGCTTGAAAGACTTAAAGGGGTTTAGAAGGCAATTGGGTAGTATCTTAACTTTCCTAAGGAGACTAGGACAGCTCTGGGATAGGTCTTTAGGGTTTGGACCCCTAATGTGGAGCCTAGGGGAGGAAAAGCATCTGGGATTTCTGGGCAAGCTATTTCTTTAGTCAATCTATCATATTAAGAAGCTAAAGAAAACCATAGGTCATGTCTATTTGTGCAGAAAAAAAGAATTTCACAAAATCTACTGTGTATTCAGTCTATTTAGCATGTTTTAAATAAATACTATAAGCAACTTTACTATGCCTTGGACATCCTGTATAGTCAACTTTTACAACTTAATCTAAAGGCATTACTTCAATCTTAATTGCATGTTTTTCCATATCCCTGACCTGAATGGGGCCGGGAGGAGAGAAAGACAATTTGTGTGTCTGTGTGTTTGTGTGTGTGTGTGTGTGTGTGTGTGTGTGTGTGTGTGTGTGTGTGTGTGTGTGTGTATGTTATTGTTGCTTTGGTGGTGGTGGTGGTGGTTATTTTTGTTAGAATCAGTTGCTGAAAACAATCAATAGAATGAAAGAAACCCTAAAGAAAATAAGTACCCCCCCATAAATTTTGGAAGCAACATGTGGATATAGGTACATAACATCTGAATGATTTTTAGTTCTTTTGCAAGTCATTAAGGTCCAGTAAATTAATTTTGTTCCTTGTAAAGCTAGTAAAAAATAATTAAGAAATTCCTCATTTCTTTCCCATTCCATGTTTTCTGTGCTCATCACTAATACAAGGCAAGCCCTTTGCTTAGAACTGTCAGACACCATGGAGAAGACGAGTAAAGAATTGAAATCTTGACTCACTCTTATTCTAAAATATTTCAAGAATCTTTTTTCTCAAATGTTGCACTGATTGTGTCCAATTTCTTTAGTCTCAGCCTATAATGTCCTAGAAGGCATTAGAAGAGAGGGTGAAAGCTGGGGCAGGAATCTAGTTTTCAAAGGAATAAATAAAATTCATACATTTGAAAAACTCATACATTTGAAGATAATTTTCTACAATAAAATTCTAAAGAGTCTATCAGAAAGCCATCCTTGCAGGTTAAGAAAATAAGCAAGTTCAAGATTGGGTAAAAGATGAATTTACAAACATCAGTTTTACTTGTAGCTACTGTAAATAATAACAGGACCACTAATGTCTCAAATGAAATAGTTACATATAAATGTATTAAATTAGTCACTTGAAATATATGAAGAAAACCACAGAAGTAGAACCATCACTGTTTTCCCAATAAGCATCCATATGGGTTATTTGGTAGAAATCAATGAGCTGATTCCAATATTTGCAACAGTAATACCAAAGTCCTATTATCTCAAACAATATTGAAAAATGTCTGGGACTTGACAGTATCTGACTTTGATTATCATTTACTAATTAGCACCATAGTAGTGAAAAAATAAACCACAGAACAATCTTTTTTGTTTTTGTTTTTAGAGACAGGGTTTCTCTCTGTAGAATTGGAGCCTATCCTGGCATTTACTCTATAGACCATGCTGGCCTTGAACTCACAGAGGTCTGCCTGCCTATGCCTCCTGAGTGCTGGGATTAAAGGCATGCACCATGAATCCCCAGGTCACCACAGAACAATTTTTAAAATTAAAATTAAAATCAACACCCTCTGGTCAATTTATAACAATTAAAATGTATTTTGCCTATTAGATATTTATGTCATAGTTCATAACAGTACTGATATTATAGTTACAAAGTAACAATGAAATAATTTTATGGTTGATCTCACCACAAATGAGGAACTGTATTAATGACTCACAGCACTAAGAAGGTTGAGAACCACTGGATCAATAAAATGTAATCTCGATTTCAGAAACACAAATGACTGATCATTCACAGAGGAGTAAAGTTTTTGTCTTGGTGGAAAGTCATTCTATTTAAGGAAATGCTGCACAACAACTAGACAAGGAGAAGAAACAAATGCATCCAGCCAGGGTCCTTGCTGTCACAAAAAGTGACTCATTTTACCCAAGACTTCACTAAAAGACGACCAGAAGATAGAATTAGTGATCCCCAAGTAACCATGGCTATAGATGTAACTTCACATAAAGCTTACAAACTTTTCTTTCAAACTTTATTTTGAGATCATTTCTTTTTCTTGCAGATTTTTTATTTGAATTAGAAACAAAATTGTTTTATTTGTCAATCCCAATTCTGTCTCCCTGCCTTACTCACCTACTAACCCCCCCAAATAAAACGCTACCTATCACATATACTTTCTGCTCCCCAGAGAGGGTAAGGCCTTCCATAGGGGATCATCAGAGTCTGTCATATCATTTGGGATAGGGCCTAGCCCCACCCCCATGTGTCTTGGCTCAGGGAGTATCCCTCTGTGTGAAATGGGATACCCTTCCTCTTCTCCCCTTCTCATTCTCCTAGATCCCTCTCACATCCCCCCATTCTCCCAATTTGCTCAGGACATCTTATCCATTTCCCCTTCTCCAGGGGACCATGTATGTCTCTATTAGGGTCATCCTTGTTTCCTAGCTTCCCTGGCAGTGTGAATTGTGGGATGATATCTAAGATCCATATATGAGTGAGTACATACCCTGTTTGGCCTTTTGTGATTGGGTTACCTCACTCAGAATGGTTTCTTCTAGTTCCACCCATTTGCCTGAGAATTTCAAGATTCCATTGGTTTTTTTGTATTGTTTTTTTTTTCTGCTGAGTAGTACTGCATTATGAAAATGTACCACATTTTCTCTATCCATTCTTCAGTTGAGGGGCATTTAGGATGCTTCCAAGTTCTGGCAATTACAAATAATTCTGCTATGAACATCATTGAACACATATCCTTTTGGTATGAATGTGCTTCATTTGGGTATATGCCTAAGAGGGGAATTGCTGGATCTTGTGGTAGACTGATTCTCATTTTCCCCATACTGATTTCCAAAGTGGTGGTACAAGTTGGCACTCCCACCAGCAGTGGAGGAGTGTTCCCCTTTCTCTACGTCCTCTCCAGCATAAATTGCCATTGGTGTTTTTTATTTTAGCCATTCTGACAGGAGTAAGATAGCATCTCAGCGTTGTTTGGCATTGCATTTCTTAGATGACTAAGGATGTTGAATACTTTCTTATGTGACTTTCTGCCATTTTAGATTCCTCTACTGAGAATTGTCTGTTTAGTTCTGTACACTGAAATTTTTACTATGTTGATCCAACCTATCCAAGAACATGGAGATCCTTCCATTTTCTGGTATCTTGTTTAGTTTCTTTCTTTAGAGACTCAAAATTCTTATGGTACAGGTGTTTAACCTTTTTGGTTAGTGTTACCTCAAGTTTGGCATTGACCCTTCTGCTTCTATTTTGTGGAATCTTTGAGAAGAATTGGTATTCCTTGAATACCTGGTAGAATTCTGCATTTAAGCCATCTGGCCATGGGCTATTTTTGTTTGGGGGACTTTTGATGACTGCTTCTATTTCATTAGGGGCTATAGGTCTATTTAAGTTGCTTATGTGTCCTTGATTTAATTTTTGTAAGTTAAATCTATCCAGAAAATTATCCATTTCCTTTAAATTTTCAAATTTTGAGGAATACAGTTTTTCAAAGTATGACATGATAATTCTCTGTAGTTCCTCTGTGTCTGTTGTTATGTCCCCCTTCTCATCCCTGATTTTATTAATTTGCATGTTCACTCTCTGCTGTTTGGTAAGTTTGGATAAAGGTTTGTCTATCTTATTGATTTTCTCGAGGAACCAACTCTTTATTATATTGCTTCTTTGTATTGTTCTGCTAGTTTTCACTTTATTGATTTCAGCCCTCAATTTGACTATTTCCTGGTATCTACTCCTCCAGGGTAAATTGGCTTCTTTGTGTTCTAGAGCTTTCAGTTGTGCTGTTAATTCTCTAGTGTGACTATTCTCGTGTTTCTTCATGTGGGCACTTAACATTATGAACTTTCCTATTAGCACTGCTATCAAAGTGTCCCATAAGTTTGGGTATGTTGTGTCCACATTCTCATTGAATTCTAGGAAATTTTTAATTTCTTTTTTTATTTCTTCCTCCACCCAAGAATTGAGAATTGGGTGTTACTTAGTTTCCATGAGTTTGTAGGTTTTCTGCAATTCGTGTTGTTGTTGAATTCTAACTATAAAGAATGTGGTCTGATAAGATACACTGGGTTATTTTAACTTTTTGTACCTGTTTAGGTTTGCTATGTTGCCAAGTTTGTGGTCGATTTTAGAGAAGGTTCCATATGGCACTGAGAAGAAGATATATTCTTTTGTATTTGGATGGAATCTTCTATAGATGTCTGTTAAGCTCAATTGGGACATACCTTCTATTAGTTCCTTTGTTTCTTTTTTAAGCTTCTGTCTGGTGTTCCTGTTTACTGGTGTGTTGATGTCTCCCACTATAAGTATGTGCAGTTTTATGTGTGATTTGCGTTTTAGTAATGTTTCTCTTAGAAACGTGGATGCCTTTGTATTTGTGGCATAAATGTTCAGAATTGGTACTTCATCCTGATGGGTTTCTTTTGTAATGAGTAGGAAGTGACTTCCTTCATTTGTTTTGATTGATTTTAGTTTAAAGTCCAATTTGTTGGATGTTAGGATTGCCACCCCTCCTTGTTTCTTTGGTCCATTTGATTGGAAAAATCTTTTCCCAACCCTTAATTCTTAGGTACCATCTTGTTTTTTGTATGCAGAAGGGTGGATTCTGCCTTCTTGTCCATTCTGCTAACCTGTGTCTTTTTATAGATGGGTTAAGACCATTAATATTAAGGGATTTTAATGAGCATTGATTGTTCAATCTTGTTTGTTTTGGATTTGGTGGTGGTTTAGAAATTATGTGTGGGTTTCCACCCCTTTTGTCTTTTGGTTATTGGTAAACTGGGATTATATATTGCCTATATTTTTCTGGTTGTAGTGAACCAGATTTCAGTTTTTATTCCAGAACTCTCCGTGGGGCTGGAATGGGGGATATGTAATATTTGAATCTGGTTTTGTCATGGTATATCTTGTTTTCTCCATCTATATTGATTGAAACCTTTGCTGAGTATAGTAGTCTGGGCTGGCATCCATGGTCTCTCAGTGTAGGTAGAATATCAACCCAGGACCTCTGGCTTTCAGAGTTTCCATGGAAAAGTCAGGAGTAATTCTGATGGGTTTGCCTTTATATGTTACTTGACCTTTTTCCTTTGCTGCTCATAATATTTTCTCTTTATTCTGTATGTTTTGGGTTTTGATTATCATGTGACAAGCAGTACTTTTTCTTTGGTCCAGTCTATTTGGTGTTCTTTAGGCTTCTTGTACTTTCACCAACATGTCTTTCTCTAGGTTGGGAAAGTTTTCTTCTATGATTTTGTTGAATATGTTTTCTATGCCTTTGAGTTTGATTCTTTCACCTTCTTCTATACCTATTATTCTTAGATATGGTCTTTTCATGGTATCCCATATTTCTTGGATATTTTGTGTTAGGTATTTATTGGACTTAAGATTTTCTTTGTTCGATGAGTCTATTTCTCCTAGTGTATCTTCAACTCCTGAGATTCTTTCTTCTATCTCTTGTATTCTGTTGGTTATGCTTGCATCTGCAGTTCCTGATTGTTTACCCAGCTTTTCTACTTCCAGAATTCCCTTGGATTGTGCTTTCTCTGTTGCTTCTATTTCTGTTTTAGGTCTTAAATGGTTTCCTTGAAAGATTTGTTGATATCTTTATTTTTGTCTTGTTTTTACTTCCATTTATTTAAGGGATTTTCTCATATCCTCTTTGAGCCCCTCTATCATTTTCATGAAGATGTTTTTAAGGTCATTCTCTTCTGCTTCATCTGAAAGCTGATGTTCTGGTCTTGATGGTGTAGGGTCCCTAGTCTCCAGTGGGGTCATACTGTTTTTTTCTATTGTTGAATGTCATTTTATATTGTCTTCTTCCCATCCTTTCTTCTGTTGGGTGTAGCAGGAGTCTATTCCTCTCCTGGTGGGTACAGGACCAGGATTCCCTTCTGGTAGATGCAAACCATTCCAATACTCTGATGTCTGTCCTCTTCTCGTGGATAGAGGCAAAACTGGAACTGGGGCCTTGGCAGTCTCTGGGTGTGTTGGATCCCATGGAAATGGGATTGCTTGAGCAGCCCCCTGGCCTCAGGCATCCCCAAGCAGGGCAGCAGAACCCAGGCCGGAAACAGCTGAGATCACTTCTATGTTCACACTTCCCCCAAAATCACAGATACTTCTAAGACACATCTATGAGTTTCTTGCATCTTCATTTCCATGAGTTTGTCTTCTAATCAATTAAAAATTAATTGTATTTGTATTTGGGGCAATGTGTGAGAGAGTCAGTAATGCATATGTATGTGAGTATGATATTTGTTCACATGTGTACACATGTGGAGGGCAGCAGTACATGTCAGAATCCTCTTCTATAGACCCTGACCACCTAGAATATTAGGTCACCACTCACCACAGATTATGTTATCTTAACCATGAGTTTTCTTTAATAGATCTTCATAGATACTCTAACATCTTTTTGAAAAAGTAACCCTAAATCACTTAGGAATGTGATCAGGGGTCAAAACACTTTTTCCTTCTGGCCTTTGGAAAGAATAGCCTGCCACAAAGCCCAAAGTCATTTTGACCTGCTAGACAAAGAAGAAACTAGTTGTTTCTTTGGGCTCTTTTGACCCTAAACATCCTGTTTAGATTGAAAGTCGTATTCTTGCCCCATGTTCTTCATCTTGTTTCTATAATTTATTCTGCTCTCCTCCGGACAATGTGAAGAGTCCTTTCTGAGTACATAATGGGTATTTGGAATCCATTGTCATGGGTTGCCCCTTATTGAATAATCTCTATCTCTTGGATTCAACTATAGCCCAACTCCTAAACTTACTGATACTATCTAATTTGATACATCCTTATTTTATGAATACACCACAGGATCAAGGAAAGATAAAACCATATCTACCAGGTCTCATTTTAGCTACCAGAATGTGTTGGCAAATTAAGTGCTCCTTACTTGTCAAATCCATTCTACATCTCCCTGTGATAGCCTTTCCTATTATCCTGTTCATTTTCAGGGGCATTAACACAAATAAAAGAATTGCCTACTATCACCTATATAACTCACTGAAGAAACCCAGGCTTAAATCTAGGCAATTAAATTTGATATTTCTCCTCTTAATCCTCCCATCTGTTTTTGAGCTGGGGATTGAAACCATAACCCCACTGGTGTTAAATCCATGCTCACTATTAAACTCCAAACCCATCCTCACCTCCACCATGGTTTCTTCATTTTAATTACAGAATGGTACTAGACTTTCTGGTGTAAGTTAATTGCAGAAATAATAAATTGCATCTAATGGGACTGGAATAGCTACTCCTCACAGGTCTTTGCAACTATATGATGAATAATTGAGGCCAACTACTTAAGAGAAAAAATCTTGTCTAGTATCCAGTTTACTGTCCAACATGACTTCTGATATCGGAGACACACTCAGAAGAGTGATTTACTAATTTCCAAGATCTTCATTACACTCAAGTTGAACACCAAGATTAACTACTACATGAATAGAGTCAAAACGTAGTATGTATTCTCATTCTTATTACCTTTATCTCTGAATGTATTTTACTGAAATTACTATAGTATTAAATGTTCATGACCTTAATATGACCATAAATAATGGCATGTGCAGGAACAGTTTTACATATTTTGTATTTATACAATGATATGTGTTCATTAGTATACACACAAAGAGACAAAACATTTAAAAATATCTTTCTTTACTGTTACTTGAAGTTCTCAATTTGCAAAATATTTACAAAGTACTATAGTGTCCTTCCTGTTTCACCCAATATTGTTCATCACCCACTTCTCCATCTCTTCCAACTCTTTAAACTTCCCTAATTTCTTACAGTAAAGAAACTTTCCTCTCTGTAAAATAACTTTTTTCTGAAGGCTGAACTTTGGTACATTACTGACTTTGACTTCCTCTTGTATTCATGGGAGGAAAGGAGGAACTTATAGCTAGAGAACAGAAAAATAATAGTTTGAATATGTTCCCTAATGGTCCCTGCACATTAATGGCTTGTTCTCTAGAATAGATTTATGAGAATATTGTAAGACCTCTAAGAAGAGACAATGGGGAGGTCTCAGGTAGCTTTGTACATATTTTGCCAGGATTGTGGTTCCCTGATCCATTTTTCTCTCTTTATCTAATGTCTCCACTGGCATTCTTTTCACTCCTGCAAAGATATGCCTTTCCACATGTCCAAATGCAACTGGGTCACTGATCATCTAAAAGTTCTAAAACTACAAACTGTAATAAACTTATCTTTATTAGCTACAGGAATTTTATTTCTAATAATTTAAATATTAGAAAGCAGTGGATCATAGATGCTAAGTTTTTTCCAAGAAATTATTTTTTTGTTATTTCAAATAAGAAACATACCTGCTTCACATGTCAATCCCTGTTCCTTCTCCCTCCCCTCCTCTCCCATCCCCCACCAACCCCACCCCATTCCCCCTTCTGCCTTTCATGGGGTAAGGCTCTCCATGGGGGATCCCCAAAGTCTGTCATATCATCCTGGGAAGGGTCTAGGCCCTCTGCCATGTGTCCAGACTGAAAGAACAACTTTCCATCTGGCATGGGACCCCAAAGTCCTTCAGGGATAAATACTTATCTGCTACCTGAGGCCCCTAGGAGTGCTGAGGCTTCCTCACTGACATCCACTTTCAGGGGCCTGGATCAGTCCCATTACAGCCTCCCAGACATCAGTATAGGTTCCATTCACTCCACCTTATTCAGGTCAGCTGTTTCTGTGGGTTTCACCAGCCTGGTCTTGATCTATTTGCTCAACACTCCTCTCTCTCTCTGCAGCTGGGTTCCAGAGTTCAGTTCAGTGTTAGTTGTGGATGTCTTCCTCTGCTTCCATCAGCCACTGGATGAAGGCATATAAGGTAGTCATCAGTCTCATTACAGGGGAGGGGAATTTATGGTAGCCTCTCCACTATTGCTTAGATTGCCAATTGATGTCATCCTTGTTGATTTTTGGAAATCTCCCTAGTGCCAGATCTCTCCTTGAACCTATAACGGCTCCCTCTATTATGGTATCTCTCACTCTACTGTCCTCTATTGTTCCTGTTCCCCCATTTCCTCCTTTTCTCCACTTGTCTTTCTCATAGCTGCCTCTCCCATACCCTCATGCTCCCAATTAGCTCAGGAGATCCTATTCCCTTCCTCTTCTCCAGGGGACCATGCATTCTTCTCTTGGGGTACTCCTTGTTTCTTACCTCCTCTGGCAGTATGGAACATGATCCCAATCAAAATCCCAACACAGTTCTTCACAGATCTTGAAAGAACAAAACTCAACTTTATATGGAAAAACAAAAAATCCAGGATAGCCAAAACAATCCTGTACAATAAAAGAACTTCTGGAGGCATCACCATCCCTGACTTCAAGCTCTATTATTGAGGCCATAGTCCTGAAAGCAGCTTGGTATTGGCCAAAAAGTAGACATATAGATCAATGGAATCGAAGCGAAAACCCTGATATTAACCCACACACCTAAGAACATCTGATTTTTGACAAAGAAGCTAAATTTATACAATGGAAAAAAAGAAAGCATCTTCAACAAATGGTGCTGGCATAACTGAATGCAAACATGTAGAAGACTACAGATAGACCCAAGCCTTTCACCCTGCACAAAACTTAAGTCCAAATGGATCAAAGACCACAACATGAATTCAGCCACACTGAACCTATTAGAAGAGAAAGTGGGAGGTACCCTTGAATGAATTAGTACAGGAGTCTGCTTCCTAAACATAATGCCATTACCACAGACATTGAGATTGACAATTAATAAATGGGACTTCCTGAAACTGAGAAGCTTCTGTAAGGCAAAGGACACAGCCAACAAGACAAAATGACAGCCCCCAGAATGGGAAAAGATCTTCACCAACTCCACATCTGACAGAGGTCTGATTACCAAAATATACAATTAACTCAAGAAGCTTTATCCACCAAAACACAAAACAATGAAATTAAAAAGTGGGGTGCAGAGTTAAATAGACAATTCTCAACAGAGAAATCTAAAATGGCTAAAAGACACTTAAGATAGTGCTCAACATCCTTAGCCATCAGGGAAATGCAACTCTAAACAACTTCAAGATACCATCTTATACCAGCCAGAATGGCTAAAATCAAAAACGCCAATGACAGTCTATGCTGGAAAGATTGTGGAATAAAAGGAAAACTCCTCCATTGCTGATGGGAGTGCAAACTTGTACAGCCTTTTTGGAAATAAGTATCATGGTTGCTCAGGAAAATGGGAATCATTATACCTCAAGATACAGCAATTCTATTCTTCAGCATAAACCCAAAGAATTCATATTCATATGTATACATTCTTGTTCCTGAATGTCACCATAGGGCGCCAGGTCTCATTCAAGGTAGTTGTTGGCAACCATATGGTTACCCAGAATTCAACTCAGAACCTCTGGAAGAACAGTCGGTGCTCTTAACTGTTGAGCCATCTCTCCAGCCATTCACAATGTATTTATTAGGTATTTGCAACAACATTAGAAGTAACACAGCAATCTATAATTATATCCAAGCTATGACCATATGCTGATCGACATTAATATTCATGTCCACATTAAATTCTAGAGCTGTATCCAGGCCCAAATCTCCATGTTTCTATGCAGGCCATCTAATGTGAGTCAAATCCTACATGTCTCATGATATGAATAATTTTCCATTTCATAAATATTTTCTGGTAGATATTAATGAAGCACATTAGACTTTTGCATTGCATGGCTATGTGTCTTAGTCAGCAATCTTTTTATACAAGGTCATAAACAAACACAGGTTAAAAAAATCTTCAATTGTAAAGGAAGAAGTCAAATTTTAAATATTTGCAGATGATATGATAGTTTACAAAAGTGACACAAAAAACTCTACCAGGGAACTCATGCAGCTGATAAACAGCATACAAGATTAATTCAAAAAAATCAATAGCCCTACTATATATAGACAATAAATGGGCTAAGAAAGAGAGCACAGAAACATCACTCTTTACAGTAGCCACAGACAACATAAAATATCTTGGGGTAATGCTAACCATACACGTGAAAGGCCTGTATGGCAAGAACTTCAAGTCTTTAAAGAAAGAAATTAAAGAAGATACCATAAAATGGAAAGATCTACCATGTTCTTGGATAGGTAGGATCAACATAGCAAAAATGGCAATCTTGACAAAAACAATCTACAGATTCAATGCAATCTCTATCAAAATCTCAGAACAATTCTTCAAGATCTTGAAAGAATGATATTCAACTTTATATGGAAAAAAACAGGATAGACAAAACAAAACAAAACAAAAACACCTGTACATAAAAAGAACTTCTAGAAGCAATACCACTCCTTATATCAAGCACTATTATAGAACTACGGTCCTGAAAACAGCTTGGTATTGGCACAAAAACAGACAAGTAAACCAATAGAATTGAATTGAAGTTCCAGATATTAATACACACCTGATTTTTGACAAAGAAGCTAAAATAATATGATGGAAAAAAGAAAACATCTTCAACAAATGGTGCTGGTGTAATTGGATGCTGACATGTAAAAGACTGCAGATAGATCCTTATCTATCACCATGCACAAAACTTAAGTCCAAATGGATCAAAGACCTCAACATAAATCCAGCCACACTGAGCCTCTTAGAATAGAAAGTGGGAGGTGCCCTTGAAAGAACTGATACAGGAGATCACTTCCTGAACATAATTCCCATAGCACAGACACTGAGATCGACAATCCTGAAACTTAGAGGCTTCAGTACGGCAAAAGACACAGTCAATAAGACAAAACAACAGCCTACAGAATGGAAAAAGAGCTTCACCAACCCCACATTTCTCAGAGGGCTGATTTCCAAAATATACAAAGAATTCAAGAAGCTAGACATGAGAATACCAAGCAATTCAATTAAAAAGTGGGGTTCAAAACTAAATAGAGAATTCTCAATAGAGGAATCTAAAATAGCTAAAAGACACTTAAGAAAGTGTTCAACATTCTTAGCCATCAGGTAAATGTAACTCAAAACAATTGAGGAACTATCTTACATTGGCCAGAAGAGCGAAAATCAAAAACACAAATGACAGTCTGTGCTGGAAAGGATGTGGAGAAAGGGGAACATTCTTCCATTGCTAGTAGGAGTGCAAACTTCTGTGGCCACTTTGGCAATCAGTATGGCAGTCTCTCAGGAAATTTGTATTCACTCTACCTCAAGATCCAGCAATCCACTCTTGGGCATATACCCAAATGTTGTACATTCACAAAGTAGGACATACATATGTTCAACTATGTTCAGAGCAGCACAGTTTGTAACAGCCAGAACATGGAAGCAAACTAGATGCCCCTCAACCAAAGAATGAATGAAGAAAATGTGGTACATTTACACAATGGGATATTACTCAGCAGGGAAAAAAATAATGAAATCTTGAAATTCACAGATAAATGGATGGAACTGGAAGAAACCATTCTGAGTAAGGTAACCCAGTCACAGAAAGACCAGCATGTTATCTACTCACTTATATATGGATATTAGACATGGAGAGAAGGACTACCAGCCAGCAATCCACACGACCAGAGAAACTAGGAAACAGGGAGGACTCTAAGAGAAAAATGCATGGTTTCCCAAAGAAGGGGAAAAGGACAAGAAATCCTGAGCAAATTGGGAGCATGGAGGGAGAGGGGAGAGAGGGAGGAAAAAGAGGAGAGAGGAAGAGAAGGGGGAGGAGGACATGAGGGATCAGGAAAACTGAATCAGAGGAGGAATAGAGGAGAGCAAGAAAATAGAAAACCTTAATAGAGGGAGCCAGTATAGGTTTAAAGAGAAATTTGGCAATAAGGAAATGTTCAGATACCCACAAAGATGACCCCAACTTAGAATCTAGGAAGCAGTGGAGAGGCCGCCTTTGATGCCCTTCCCCTATAATGAGATTTATGACTACCTTACTTGCCATCCTAGAGCTTTCATCCAGTAGCTGATGGAATAAGTACACACCCACAGCCAAGCACTGAGCCATACTCCTGGAATCCAGTTGTAGATAGGGAGCAGGGATGAGCAAAGGAGTTAATACTTTGCTGGAGAAACCTAATGAGTCAGCTGACCTGACCTAGTGAGAGCACAAGGACCCCAGTTGTAAAGCTGCTGAACCAGCGTTGGACCAAACCAAAGTCTCTGGATGTGGGTTCCAGTTAGGAGGCCTGGGCAGTCAATGGTTCCTCTAACAGTAGAACCAGTATTTATCTCTAGTGCACAAATGGACTTTGGGGGCCCATTCCCTATTGAGTAATACTATTTCACCCCAGATATAGGGAGGAGGGCCTAGGCTGGCCCCCAAATGATGTGACAGACTTCTCCGATCCCCCATGGAAGGCCTCACTGTCTTGGGGAGTGGGTTGAGGGGTTGTTGGTAGCGGGGATTGGAGGTTGGGAGAGAGGGGAAACAGGGGATTTATATGTAAAATGATTGTTTCTAAATAAAAAAAGGAGAAAAACGTCCAATGTCCCTCAATAGCAACTGCTAAGGCTTTAATTCAAATTGAGGCAATCTTATGTAGTCATGGATTCACCCTTACTTTTCTCAGATAACGTGATCTTTCCTGTGACCTTTCTCAGTTTCTGCCATGGAGTATTGAGGAGAGTTGACTGAGGGCAGTGATTGATTTTCTTCTCCATCTTCCTCTATAAATGAAAAATATACTCTTTTCACAAGGCTATTATTTTGTTAGGATTTCTATTGCTGTGAGGAGATACCATGACTGGAAATTCTTAAAAAGGAAAACATTTAACTGAGGTGGCAGCTTGTAGTTCAGCAGTTCAGGCCATTGTCATCATGGCAGGAAATATAGCAGCAGGCAGTCAGATTTAGTGCTGGGGCTGAGAGTCCTTCCATCTTCATAGGCAGGCAACAAGAAGTGCTCTCACTGTTGCATTGAATGAAGCTTTAGAAAGCAATCTCAAAGCCAACCCCATACTGACACATTGCAGTGATACTTTGCTTATGATCTGACAAATAAAGCTTGCCTGAAGATCAGGGTATAAAGCTAATCACAATGGTTATCCATAGAGGCCAGGCAGTAGTGGTACACATCTTTAATCCCAGCACTTAGGAGACAGAGGCAGACAGAGCTCTGTTAGTTCAAAGTCATCCTGAGCTACACAAAATCGATCCAGTCTAAAAGAGAAACAGAACTCAAACAAAGGTGATCTCAGCACTTGGGATCCTAGGCCTCTATTTCCAGCACTAGGGAGGTGGAAACAGGAATAATATGGCTGGGCAGAGAAAAGAATATAAGGTGGAAAGAGACAGGAGTTCAGTGCTGTCAGAGGGGCAGTAGAGTCAAGAGGGGTCTGAGGTCTGAGGAGCAGATGCAGTCTGAGGAGACGATTGCCCTTTCAGTCTGAGCATAGTTAGAGAGGGGAACTCTCTATTGGCTGGCCACTTCGCTTCTCTCTTTTTCAGCTTGAATCCCAATATCTGTCTCAGAGATTTTATTACTAAGACCAACTAAAATTCGTGCTACAACACACTTTCTATGAGGTTATGGGGGACCAATTATATTCAAACTAACATTCCACTCCCTGGACCTCAGAAGTTTATAAAAATATTATGATGCAAAATGCATTTAGTCCAATTTTAAAAGTCTCTATAATCTATAACAGTCTCAACAACGTTTAAAAGTTCATTCCCTATTAACTTGTGGAGGCCAATTACATTCAAACAACCACAGGTATATCTGTGGAAACTTAGTTTCTAACAACTTCCACATAACCATCAATTTAAAATGTACTTTGTTAATAAGGGTAGATGTCACAGTGAGCAACTAATGATACAAATATTTATTAATAACTTACTATAAGCCAGATGGTGTTACAGGAACTTGTGTATCATCATTGGATAAAAACATATGGAGTTTGAGTTTAGCTGCCAATGTGGCACTTAACTTCTACTATGGGAAATGACAGTAATGAATAAGTATGTAAATGGCATACCATTTTGTAACATTATACATGATAGGAAAAAAATCCAGATGTCTAAAGAAGCTAGAAGAATCTGTTGGGGAGTTAGACCTTGAAAACATAGAGGTGTGTATTAGCATTACTGGAAAGAAGATGGTCCAAGACTGAGACATGGATGTGATAAAAGTAGGCTTAAAGAATTAATATCCACAAAACCAAACCTACAGAGAATACTGGAAGCAACACATCAAACGGAGGAGAAGGAGAATGAAGGCAAAGAAGAAATACAAAGAAAATAAAGCTGTACAAATACAAAATATGAACAAAAAAGAAACAGTAAACTGCAACAATGAAAAACTGCAATAAATACATACCTTTCAATAGAACTATAAATATTGATGGTCTCAATCCACCAGTAAAATGATATAGTTGTGCTGAGTGAATTAAGAAATAAAATCCATCTATCTTTTGTCTACATTAAACTCAGCCTTAAGGATGAGCTTTTAATACCACCTCAAAGTGAAAAAACAGGGGAAAAAAGTTGCCCAATCAAATGAGACCAGAAAGCAAGGTGGTGTCACTATCCTAATACACACCACAATAGACTTCAAACTAAAAATACCCCAGAAGAGGCAAATATGGAGACTCTATTGTAATCAATAAAACAAACAATAAAGAACACATTGTGATCCTAAACATATGTACACTAAATTCTGGTGTACCCAATCTCATAAAGTAAACTGCTGGACCATGATTAACTCCAATTTAGTAATAGTTGGTGATTAGACTTAACCTCCTCTCAATGGGGAAATTAATTTCTGGTAATATAAACGTAGGCAAGTATCTTTGGTTAATGAGATTATCAAAATCAAGAGAAATAAGTGACTGAAGTGTATCCAATGACAATGTATACATCGGTACCAGCCCTTACAACTAAAGTTCAGGATTTATCATAGAAGAAGTGTGGAAAGATAATAATATCATAAGAGCCACAAGCCTAGTGCTATTAGATAGTGTTCCCTAGATGGAAGAAAGATGTTGGATTAAGGGGGATGTCCAGTTGGATCCATGAGATCACATGTGGTTTTCTAAAAGACAAGCATAAGGATAACACTAATGAACATACCTACTCAGATGGAGGAAATGGCACCATTCTTAGATGAAGAGTTGCAGGAAGTTAATGGCTAGTGAGAGATGGGAAGTGAGTTTCCTTCATGGATGAGCTCTCACATAGCTTGTCCAATTCACAATGGTCAGCCCTGGACACATGGACATTCAAGCAAAACTAACAGTCTCAGTAGTGTGTGTGTGTGTGTGTGTGTGTGTGTGTGTGTGTGTGTGTGTAAATAACAAGTAAAGAGAAATCATAAATTTAGTAGGGGGCATTGATTTCCTGACTTCTCCTTCTCCCCAGGTCCTGTGGTAATCTGGCTATGTTCCTGCTCCACACTACTCTCCTCCCACCCCAGTGGATTCCCATCAGCACCTACCTGTCACTCCCTGCCAGCCCTCTCCTGGGCCTGTGACTTCTCCTTAAGAAACCTTTTCTGGTAGAGGAGCCTCTTTATTTTTTGGACACTCTCTTCTCAGATGTACCTTCCTTTGCCCTGTGATCCATCTTTGACTCCTCACTGAGAGCTCAAAGGTTGCATGGCTGCTTCATGCCTGCCTTAGGTGGCTGCATAAGAACTCTGCATGCAGAAACCATATGGAACTAGAGCCTCATGGAGATGGGCCAGTGGCATCTCCATGACTCTAGACTGATGGGTCGGGAGCCAGCCTAGGACTGAACTAGGCCCTCTGCTTGGGGGCCACAGTTTAGTAGCCTGGTCTGTTTGTGGGACCCTGGCAGTGGGACCAGGATCTATCCCCAATGCATGAGCTGGCTTTTTGAAGTCCATTCCATATGGTGCAGAGGGGAAGGGTTTGATCCTTCTTCAACTGAATTTGCCAGGCTTTGCTTACTACCCACTTGAGGATTTACCCTTTCAAAGGAGTGAATAGGGGTAAGTTGTGGGAAGGTGTGACAGATCCGGAGGAGAGGAGAAAAGAACTGTGGTTGGTATGTAAAATGAATAAAAGATAAAAATTTTTTAAAAAAAATTTTTTTGAAAAAAATGTCACCTCTAACAGGATAGCAGTCTCTGGATGAAAAAATGATCACATATAAAAAGCACTAATGTCCTCAGAGATGTATATTCTGAGATGTTATTTTAGTAAGTACCAGGACAGATATTTTTAATGTAAGAGCCAAGCCCAAGCCACCATGAATCCTACATAAATGGAAGAACATAATTATTTTTTAAGTTTATGTGTTACAGCAGACAAAGGAGAAAATAGCATTACAAACTTGTGGATTTTACTGGAAATTTATAATATACTTGCAAGGTAACTTGATGCATTCAAAAATCAGATACCTCAAGAATTTGTGGCCATGTAAGAATATACTTACCAATAGTCAGACCTAAAAAGATACATACATGTAACAGTATATGGACCAAAAACTAATATTTAAGGATATATATGTGCATATAACACACATATATGCATGCAATAAGAGGGAAGGGAAGGGTGGATATGAAGGTTGGAGGGAGGATAGGGAAGGAAGAAATGTAACTAAGATACAATCTCAAAGATAAAAATAAAGAGAATATAATTCTTTCACAGAATATGTAGAAGACTAATTAAATTAATGTTATTGAAGTCAGAATGGCTAAGATAAACAAAAACAAAAATGATAACAAAGGCTAGCATTAATGTAGAGAATGGAATACTCATTTTTTAATTGACTGAAGTGCACACAGGTCCCTCCAATTTTCCACAATGGATCTTTTCCCACTTACCTGGAACATCTTTACCTTCGTTTTCCTAAGACTTTTGACTGTATTTAGTCTCTTTATCAAGCATTAAAAATATGAACTCCTTCCAGATGTATCAGATTCAAGCATTCTTCACTTTGATTTGTTGGAATTTAACCTTAGGACAAATTTTGCACTAAGTCAGAACATCTTAACTTATATAAAAATCACTTCATTTTCCTGTTCCTTATATATTTATAGTTCTAGGCATTTCCATAGGTATTTTGTATTTTAATAACTACAGCTATATAGCCATGTGTCTGCATGTTGTAGTAAGGATAAATAAAATTCACATAGAGTTACAGAAAAAATACATTGGAATAAATTTAGCCAATAAGAAAAAGTTTGTACAGTGAAAACTTTATGACCCTGACAAAAATTGAGAACACCAGAACTTGCAAAGTGCTTTATTCTCAAGAACAGTTAGGGTTAATATTTTGGAAAAGACCATCCTACCAGAAGTAATCTATAGACACAACTCTATGTCCATCAAATTTCCAGTGTAGTTCTTCAAAGAAATAATTTTAGATTGTACATGGAAACACAAAAAACACCCAGGATAACCAAAATAACCCTGGGCATAACAAAACAAACAAACTGAAAAGACCATCTGCTGGAGGTACGGAGTTATCTCCATAGCAAATTTCAAGTTGTTCTAGGAAATTATCCCACAATGGGAAACACAGCAAAGTGGACGTTTCCATCCCTGAAGTTTGAAGTTACACAGACGCCATCATGTTCAGCAGCACCTACTCAGCTGATGCCTGAATGCCATAAGGATGCTACAATGAAACTATTTTTAGGTGACAGAGTCCCCTTCATCAGCTGACTGGCTGAAACTTACTGCAGAACAGTCTCCATAGCACTTCAGAACATTTGCCTCTACCTTCTTTATTGCTTTCTAGGCTTTCCTGCTACTCTCCCTAATTTCCTTATCAGGCAAATTCATGTCTAGAATCAAAACCCTTCAGTTTCCTGGAGAATGTATGTAATGCAGTACCTATATGGCATTTTCTTCCCTCAGAATTACGTTATGGAAGACTTTGGAATCTATTTGTAATAACATTTTTTCCATAAAAGGAGAATAATAAGCTGAAATCAAGACTGTAGTGATGCTACCTTTATAAATGCCCAACTGTGGGGAAATGTCATGGGTACTTTATTCTAATATCATTATTGTAATTATTGTTGCATAATTATGTATCATTATTATAATGTCTGTAGTCACTATTCATGAGTAAGTTTTAGCTATATCTATTTCCAGTAACAACATTGGGTATGGGCCTTTATAGAATATTTGATTTCCTGTGTCTTTTTCCCTTTTATTTAAATTAGACTTTTTTCTCACATATTAAATCCTAATTACAGTTTCTCCTACCTTTCTTTTTTCAGTCTCTCCACATCTCCCATCCCATCCCAATCCATTCCTTTATGTCTCTCATTGGAAAACACACAGGCTACTAAATAATAAGTAAAATAAGGTAAGAACAAAAGTAATACATCAGAGTTGGACAAGACAAACAGAAGGAATCAAAAGTCATTCTATTAATATGTTTTTGCTAGGAAAATGCTTTTTGGTTTTACCCTAAGTCCCTGGGCTATTTAGTTTCTGGTTCCTATTCACTTGCACAGTGTCCTTTATGGGTTCCATATAGCAGAGTGGGCCTTCAGTCAAATCAGATATTGGTTGGTTATTTCCACAAGCTTTGTCCCACCATTGCTCTAGCATATCTTGCAGTCAGGACACCATTGTCAAGCAAAGGGTTAATTAATGTCTGACTTGGTAATTTATATTTCTCTTTTGGTAAAATGCTGAGTACCTTCCTGAACTAAAGATGCTAGCACATAGGTGTAATGACAAATCTTTACTCCAAGCCGCCCGAGCCCTGCCCTGCCACATCGGTGCTTTTCACCAGGCCCCCAACTTTCTTCTGCCACCACACTAAGGTCCCAAGTAACATAGAGAGACTCATATTAGGTACAAATGCTGCTTGGCCAATGACTAGGATTTCTCATCTGCTAGCCCAGTCTTAATTATCAACCATAAAGTCTTATCTTATCTGCTGGTGTCTTCTCTTGCCGGAATCACATGGTAGCTCCAGATCAGAGAGCAGAAGGAAGAGAAAAAAGGAATGAATTCCTTCTTGCCCTTGCTTATATATGAGTCTGCCTGCTATGTCACTTCCTGCCTGTATCACAAGACTTCCTTTCAACACATTTCCCAGAATCCTCCTTGACTCCTAGTCCCACCTGCTTCTTCATAAGCCAATAGTACTTTATTCAACAATCAATAAGATAAACATATACAGAGAAGGACATTCCCTGTCACTTAGGTGTGATGGTTCTACAGAGGCACTGGTTTGACTTTTCCATGTTCAATGAGTTATATAGGTATTACCTTCAGCAAAGGGGCCTTGCTTTCAGTTTGTGGAGAACAACCAGGCAAATGCCTGGTTATTTGGTGATTCCCATGGGAACCCTTTGACCAACAAATGAATTCATTAGCACCTAAGATATGGCCAGTTGGGACTCTGTCTCCACCATTGTTTGGTGGAAACCTACTATATTAGGTTTCCTTACTAACTCTCAAATGGTCCTTAATTTTATCTGGCTTTCCCCATATTCCCTCCTTTATTAGCATCTCCCATCCTTCTCCCAACTTGGTTTTCCTGTTCTAATCACCCATTCATCTTAGCTATATATTCCATTTCACTTTGCCACTCTGGTCTGACTGTACCTCCTATTCCCTTAGTCTAGGCCTATCTTATGTTGCTCTATAGATTGTGGCTTAGATATGACTTACATTATTGAATTAACAAATAATATCCACATACATGGGAAAGCGCACTATATTTGTTTTTCTGGGTCTGGAATACCTCACAGGATAACCTTTTCTAGTTCCATCCATTTACCTATGTATTTCATGATTTAATTATTTTGAGTATTATCATGAAGTAATACTCCATTGTACAAATGTACCACACTTGCTTTATACATGTTTTATTAAAATAATGATCCACTAACTTCCTAGTGCTATGAGCCTTTAATAAAGTTCCTTATGTAGTGATGTCCAACCATAAAATTATTTTTGCTCTTAAAACTTTAACTGTATAATTGCAATGAATCATAAAGTGAATATCTGATAGTCAGGCTATCTGAAATGAGACTCCCTTAAGAGGTTGTGACCCAAAAGTTGAGAATCACTGCATTAGAATAACATGTAAGTTGTTTCCATTTTGGGCTATTATAAATACATCAACAATGAATATGGTTGAGCAAATGTTTCTATGATAGGATGCCCAAGAATGTTAATGCTGGATATTGGGCTAGATTGGTTGCCATTTTCCTGATGAACCACAACACTGATACACATCATAGATATACAAGTTTGAACTCTAATCAACAAGGGATAAATGTCCCCTTACTTCATATTTTTACCAGCATAAGCTGTCATTTCTTTTATTGATCTTAGTCATAATAACTGATGTAAGATAAAATATCACAGAGGTTTTGATATGTGTTTCACTGATGACAAAGGATGGTAAGCATTTCTGTAAGTAATTCATACCCATTTGAGTTCCCTCTTTTGGGAATTCTGTTTATATCTGTACACTATTTTTAATTGGGTTACTTATTTCATTGATATATAGGGTTTTTTAAAATTCTGTTAGACTGAGGTGATGTCTGTCCTTTTTGTTAAGGGGTTTTGTGTTTTGTTTTGTTTTGTTTTAGAATAGAAAGAAATATGGATACTGCTTTTGTATGCATAGAGTTATTGTTATCATTTCTAGTATGTCTGGGGTCCCACAGCCACCCATTCAGCCCTCAGCATTCAGGGAAAATGCTTAGTTACCCAAGGTATTAGCATTTCTAGGGTCCCACAGCCTCACATGTGCTGTCAGCATTCAGGCAAAATGCCTAGTCATCCCAGGGCTTTATGTAATCTATGCACATATGAAGTGTGGCTTGGCTACATAAGCCCCATATGCATTCACTGAACCACCTTTAAAACTGGACATGCCTGTTCCACTCTTTCTCTGATAATTTTCTTCCAGACAGGCCTGCACAATCCCCCTTCTTCCCTTTCCCCACTCTTTACTAAGAAAACTCTTAAAGAATTTTTTTGTTGTATATGTAGTTTTCTGTTCTCCTGCATGGTAAAGAACAGTTATTCTCTCTCTCTTATTGAAGAATTGAGGCCACTGATACTGAGATTTATCAATGATCAATGAAAATCTGTTGTGGTCATTGCTGTTTGACAAACTTCAAGTATTTTTACACTGAAAGCACAATTATCCAGTACATTTTCCTTTTATTTTTAGTGATTCTCACTATAGGCTATGAGAGATCTCTTATGCTTTTTCCTTTGAGAGATATTTGTATGGGTTTTGAAGGTTGAAAATATACACTAATGACTTTGCATACTTGTGCCCATCTGATTACATCAAGAACAGAAAAGTTAGAGATTCACTAGATACATCTGACACCAAGAATGTAAACGATACAATCCAGATCTAAAGCCTGAGGCTATGATGGGCAAAATTTCAGTTAAAAGTAGAGAGAAATCAGAATGGTATGGTATAATGAAAAAATAGTAAGACATAAGAACCTCCCTTTGTGGGGGGTTATGAGAGAATCAGGCTCATATAGTAAGACTAAAACATAAAGGGGATCAATAAGGAAACAGCTTATCACAAAATCTTCCATCTCTTTTAGAGTCCTCCTTGTTGCCTAACTTCTCTAGTGGTGTGGATTGTAGGCTGGTAATTCTTTGCTCTACGTGTAAAATACATATATGACTGAGTATATCCCATGTTAGTCTTTTTGTGACTGGGTTCCTTGCTCAGAAGAGTTCTTTCTAGTTCCATCCATTTGCCTGTGAATTTCAAGATTTCATTGTTTTGTTTTGTTTTGTTTTTTCCCAGCTGAGCAGTACTCCATCGTATAAATGTACCACATTTTATCTATCCATTCTTCAGTTGAGGGGCATCTATGTTGCTTCCATGTTCTGACTATTACAAATAGTGCTGCTATGAACATAGTTGAACATATTCCTTATTGTACAAATGCGCATAATTTGGGTATATGCCTAAGAGTGGGATTGCTGGTTCTTATGGTAGACTGATTCTCATTTTCCTGAGGAATCCCCATACTGATTTTCAAAGTGGCTGTATAAGTTGGCACTCCCACCAGCAGTGGAGGAGTGTTCCCCTTTCTCCACATCCTCTCCAGCATAAATTGTCATTGGTGGTTTTGTTTTTAGCCATTCTGACAGGTGTAAGATGGTGTCTCAGAGTTGTTTTGATTTGCATTTCCCTGATGGCTAAGGATGTTGAACACTTTCTTAAGTGTCTTTCAGCCATTTTGGATCCCTCTGTTGAGAATTCTCTATTTAGTTCTGTACCCCACTTATTATTGGATTATTTGGTGTTTTGGAAACTAGTTTCTTGAATTCTTTGTAAATTTTGGAGATCATTCCTTTGTCAGAAGTGGGATTGGTGAATATCTTTTTTCCATCCTATGGGCTGCCATTTTGTCTTGCTGTGTCCTTTGCCTTAGAGAAGCTTCTCACTTTCAGGGGGTCCCATTTATTAATTATTGATCTCAGTGTCTGTGCTACAGATGTAATGTTCAGGAAGCTGTCTGCTGTACCAATTCTTTCAAGGTTACTTCCCACTTTCTCTTCTAAGAGGTTCAGTGTGGCTGGATTTATGTTGAGGTCTTTGATCCATTTGGACTTAAGTTTTGTGCATGGCAATAGGCATGGATCTATCTGCAGTCTTCTACATTCCAGCATCCAGTTATGCCAGCACCATTTGTTGACGATGCTTTCTTTTTTCCATTGTATATCTGTTTAGATTAAAGTCTCTTTATTCAAGAAGACACCAAGGCAAAACACAGGCCAGAGCTAGATTATAGAACCCAGCAAGCATGGCCAGAACAAAAGGGGCTGGGGTCCCCACGTGCAGCCCCTTAAGAAGCTCCCTTACGTCACCCCAGCTTTCCTTCACCACGCCCTTATGGGCGAGTCCCGGGTCCACCTGGTACCTGTCCCAGGACTATTGGGCGGGGCTAGGGTGTCTCCCTACAATTCCCCTTTTAGTCTAAAAGAGGATTAAAACTTAATAGTGTAAAATATCCAAAACTAACAATCATAAGGGTGAAATACAAGAAGATACAATAATCTGCTATGGTACATCCTATGTCTATTCTAGCTAAGTCTTAAAGTCATGTGGAAAAAGTGTCTAATTGAACACCTTCTTCCAATCCCAACTCTAAACAATAAGAAGGTCATTCTTAACTAGACTTATACTACCCTAATACACAATAATGGGGAACGGGGGCATAGCATCTTCTAGGTTACTTCCTGCTGAAATGGGATGATGATAGTCATGTGGAGGCCCTGTGGAAAAAAAAATGCCAGTACAGGGAAAGTCTCTAATGAGTTATGTCTAGTCCATATTAGATGAGATTTGTTTGATTGAAGATCTACGTTGAAATCCTCAACTTGATTGAAGTCATTACTCGAGGTTCTGGTTGGAGTGTCAGTCGAAACGGAGTGAGTTGAATCCAGTGCAGTCAGGGAGGTGTAGTCCAATTCCTTTTCCGGAGCATGCAGGGATTGCTGTCAGGCTGGGTCTTGTTGGCTGTATGGGACTCAAACATAAGTGTCATCAGAGAAATGTTCGCTTGTTCATGTATGTGTACCAGGAAAGGTACCTTGACGAACCTTGAGGAACAATGATTATGAGAGGGTGTGAAAGAAAAAGCCAAGAAAAGACAAAGATAGTCCTCTTATTCTTCATTTATTCTGTATTACAGCAATTGGTTTCTTGATATAACACAGAAACTTTTAAATGTTGTTAAATAACATGCTTGGATTTTAGAGTAGGAAAGCCAAATCCAACTCTAAATCCAGCCTCGATTTAGTTGAATAGGGACTAGGAAATGAATAGACATAGAGTTATTCGAGAGACAGCTGTAAATTTTACCATATGGTACGTTCCTTTTGTTCGATGGTTATAGCTACATTCTTTCCTTAAGTATCCATACATGTAGTGTCCTTTGACTTCTAGAGGAGGGGTTCCTCAGAAAATACCTGTCAGTCATCCTTGTCGAGGGGGTTGTCTTCCTCAACTGGAATCTTGATCAATTTTGATGGTATCCAAAGATTTTCTTCTCCTGTGGAGACAAATGCAAAACCCCTACCCCAACATAACACATGTCCAGGCTTCCATACCGAGGTCAGCACATCTTTGAAATACACTGGTTGGTTCATTTCAGCAGTTTTTTCCGTAGTCCAGTGTCTTTTCGCAGCTGTCTGTCCACTGTCATTGGCATTAAGAAAGTTTAACGTTAATAAAGCATTATGTAATCTATGTTTGGGGGGTTTTGACTTACCAGCTTGCCTATGGAGCATCTCCTTAAGTGTCCTGTTAGACCTTTCAACGACTGCTTGTCCTGTAGTGTTGTGTGGTATACCTGTGACATGCTTAATGTTATAATATTTGAAGAACTGTTCCATTTTTGTGGAGACATATGCTGGAGCATTGTAAGTTTTTATCTGCGCTGGTATGCCCATAACTGACATCACCTCCAGTAGGTGTGTAATAATGGAATCAGCTTTTTCAGAGTTGAGAGCAGTAGCCCATTGGAAACCTGAGAATGTGTCAATGGAATGATGCACATATTTCAAATTTCCAAATTCTGTAAACTGAAAGACATCCATTTGCCAGATCTCATTCCTCCAAAGGCCTTTAGGATTACATCCTGCTGGCAGTGGAGTTTAGTTATAAAAGGAACAAGTAGGACAGTTTCTCACTATCTCCTTGGCTTGTTGCCAAGTGATGGAGAAGCCCTTCTTTAAACCCTTGCTATTTACATGATGTTTTTTATGAAATTCTGAGGCTTCTAGCACAGTGCCAATCAATAAACGATTGATCTCATCATTGCCTTGTACCAGTGGGCCTGGCAGACCCGTATGGGATCTGATATGTGTAATGTACAGTGGGTTAATTCTGTTTCTGATTGTTTCCTGTAACTGCAAGAACAACGAGGTTAGTTCAGTATTATCAGGGACGAATTCTGTAGTCTCTATGTGCAAGACGACTCTCTCTGCATATTGGAATCAGTAACTATATTAAGAGGTTCCGTATAATCCATAAGCACCATAAGAACTGCATATAATTCTGCTTTCTGTACAGATGTATATGGACTTTGAACTACTTTACTTACCTCACCTGCTTTATAACCAGCCTTACCTGTTTTGTTAGCATCGGTGTAGAAGGTAAGAACTCCAGAAATGGGAGTTTGTCTTACTATGCGTGGAAGAATCAAACTGTCTTTTTTATGAATTTAATTCTGTCAGTTTTGGGATAGTTGTTACTAATTGTTCCCAAAAAGTCGGTGAGAGCTATTTGCCAATATTCATTATCCTTCCATAAGGAGGAAATTTCATCATTAGTTAAGGGTACTATAATCTCTGCTGGGTCTTTCTCAGTCAACTGATGAAGTCTTAATTTGCCCTTTAAAATCAAATCAGAAATCTCTTCTATATACGTCTTTAACTTTTTGTTCTGCTTATGTGGCAGAAATATCCATTCCAATATAGTGTCTTCCCTCTGCATCAGAATCCCAGAAGGGTATTCTCTGGATGGCAAGATGACCAGAATGCAGTCTAGATCAAGGTTTATCTGATCTACATGCGCATCCAATATTCTGTTTTCTACCCATTGTAGCTCTTTTTCTGCCTCAGCAGATAATATTCGTGGACTGTTTAAGTCCTTATCACCTTTTAGTGCCATTTTTAAATGCTTTAAGTCATGTCCTTCCACACCAATAATCATCTGTAATTGAGAGATTTCTCCCAGTAGCTTCTGAAGACTGTTAAGAGTTTGATAACGGTCCCTTCTAATTTGTACCTTTTGAGGTCTGATTCTTTGTAAGTCTATCTTATATCCTAAATAGTTAATAGAATCTCCTCTTTGTATCTTTTCTGGGGCAATTTGTAAACCCCATCTAGGCAGAACATCCTTCACCATTCTATACATATGTTCCAAAGTTTCCTCACTAGAATCTGCTAAAAGAATATCATCCATATAATGATAAACAAGAGATTGTGGAAATTGTTTACAAATTATTTCCAAAGGTTGTTGTACAAATTGCTGACACAAGGTAGGGCTATTTAGCATCCCCTGAGGTAAAACCTTCCATTGGTATCTCCGAACTGGCTGTGAGTTATTAAGAGTTGGCACTGTAAATGCAAACTTTTCTCTATTGCTTTCTTGTAATGGTATAGTGAAAAAGCAGTCTTTAAGGTCAATTACTATGATCCACCATCCTTTAGGTATTAAGGAAGGCAATGGCATTCCAGGCTGCAGAGCGCCCATAGGCTGAATTACCTTATTTATGGCTCTCAGGTCTGTCAGCATTCTCCAGTTACCTGACTTCTTCTTGATGACAAATACAGGAGAATTCCAAGGGCTGGTAGATTGCTCTATGTGACCAGCCTCTAGCTGTTCCTGTACTAACTTTTCTAGAGCCTCAAGCTTTTCAGAGGTCAAAGGCCATTGCCCTATCCAGACTGGTTCATCTGTAAGCCATTTTAATGGCAGGGCCTTTGGTTCCTCTGAAGGCCTGTCATTTGTATTTAGTGTCTGTACAGCCTGGATAGTTGGTAACCATTTTCCATGGCATCTTACCCGATCTTTTCTACTATCCAGCGATTGTCTAGAATTCGTATCTGACACTGGAGGGATGTTAATTTGAGTATTCCATTGTTGTAATAAATCACGACCCCATAAATTTATAGCAATATCTGCTACGTAAGGTTTCAGTATTCCTTTTTGTCCTTCCGGTCCAATACAAACCATCGAGTTAACACTCCGTCGAACTCTAGATAGAGTTCCAATTCCTAAAAATTGTACATTGGCCTCTTTAAGTGGCCATTTTTTAGGCCAACATTTCTGAGTGATAATAGTCACATCAGCTCCAGTGTCCACTAAGCCAGAAATAACTTTATTGTTAATTTTAATTTTTAACTGAGGCTTTTTATCATTAATAGAAGCTTGCCAAAATATGCGTTTGTTGTTTTCACCAGTCACATGTGATTCTTCATCACTATTTAAACTACCCTCTAGAGCAGTATCATTTTCCACGATAGGCAAGGAATTATCTATCCGTCCTGTGAGAGATTGTCTTCCACTCTTACTGGGAATGATCGAACTATTCTCGGGGCAGGGACCTGCTTGAGTCCCCCTTCTGAGTTTCCTGGTGCCAATAAGTTCCCCTGAACATCCCTAGTTGATCTGCATTCATTAGCCCAGTGTTTGCCCTTACCACATCTCCTACATAACCTAGAGGGCAACGACCTGTCGCGTGGGGAACTGTTAGAATTTCTCTGTCTACAATTTTTCCTTGTGTGTCCTATTTTACCACAGCTGAAACATCTATTCTCCTGACGCCTCCATGGACTTCTGGAGCGTGCTCTTCCTATGTGAGGCTCTGGGTCAAGGTGGCGATGAGCACTGGCCTCACTGTACCTGTGTGAGCCCCTGTAAGTTGCTCTTCCTTCCCAAGTCCTTCTGTTGCTATCTTTTCTAATCTGTTGTTTGTTGAAACCTCTTGGGACAGCTTCTTCTGCCCAGATTCCAGCATCTTGTATGTTACAGTCAACATGGGCAGTATGCAAAACCCATTCTTCTAGTGGAGCTGAGCTGATCTTTAGAGGCAAAAGTATTCTTTTGCACATTGGGTTTGCACTATTATAAGCTAAGCTATACACAATTGAATGTCGTATCGTTGGATCTGCTACCTGTTTGTCTACTGCTCTGGTCAATCTGTCTAAGAAGTCTTTAAATGGTTCTGTTTGTCCCTGTTCTATTTTTGTAAAAGCTTCTAGCTGTTCTCCTGATTCACGAACCTTGTCCCATGCATTTAGTGCTGCTGTTCTGCATAGGGACAGCGTATGGTCGTCATATTCAGCCTGAATCTGTGGGTCAGAATAAATACCTTCTCCTAGGATTTTTTGGAGGGGTGCATCAACTCCGTCCCTGGCGGCTTGCCATTCTAGGAGCCCTCCTTCTTCCCTGAATAATGCTCTCCATTCAATTAAGCAGGAATTCTTGAGGACAGCTGATGCCAATCCTACCCAATCTGCGGGCGTCACCCTGTTAAAGGTGGCCCATGAATGCAACAGCTGTTTTACATATGGGCTATGAAGACAATACGAGACAACCGATTCCTTAATATGCCTAAGATCCTTTAATTGGGTTGGTTGCCATGTATATGCTCTCTGCCCCTGGGAGTGTTTTTTAGATGGTTGTTTGTCCACCACCATGGCCGGGTATACTAAAGGTGTGTGTGTAACCACTTTAGGGTAATTGAAATACCTTCTCGAATTGTGCATCTCAGATGGGAGTGAGTCAGTGTCTTCTTGTTCAAAATATGTCAGCCGGGTCAGAATTTCCTCACGTGAGGCTTTAATCTCATCCACCATAAAAGATTGTAGGCGTGATGCGGAATCCACGATTTGCTTTGACAATTCTCCTGTAAGATTTTCTAGACGAGTAATACGTTCATCCCTAGCTAGCATTTGGGTGGCCTGGAATTAGCCATCCAGAGATTGAAATTTAGAATCAAGGTTGCGATTAATCTCTGCCATGAACTCGGTAGACATTTCCAGTTTGGCAACCCTGGTCTGTAACTCCTCCTGTAAGCTTTGAAACTCAGTTCTAAATTCATTATAGTCCCTCTCATATTTCCCAGCTATTGACTTTATGGCATTATCTGATTGTTGAAGCCTATTCTGGGTTTCTTGTACCTTAGTAACAAAGGAATAAGAGAGAGAGCCTAACTGAGTTTCTAAGTGGCTGCATACCGTCTCCAATGATTCACAGTCTGCTGCCTGCCTAGCCACTAAGGCATCATGGTCTGTAGCCTGTTTCATTTGTAGCATCACTAAACTAGATTTCAGTTCCTCATGGTCTGTAACCTGTTTAGTTTGCAGTATTCCTAAACTAGATGTCAGTTCCTCATGGTCTGTAACCTGTTTAGTTTGCAGTATTCCTAAGTATTCCTAAACTAGATGTCAGTTCCTCAGGGTCTGTAACCTGTTTAGTTTGCAGTATTCCTAAACTAGATGTCAGTTCCTCATGGTCTTTACTCTGTTTAGCTTGTAGTATTCCTAAACTATATGTCAGTTCCTCTTGGTCTTTAGTATGTTTAGCTTGTAAGGTCTGAATATGTTCCTGAATCTCATCATGGTCCTTTGCCTGATTGGCTTGTAAAGACTCTAAGATGGAGCATCTTTCTATTTTTATGTTGTTATAAATGTGCTGCACTTCAGCTTGAGTAGTAGAGAGATCTGCCTGTATTGGATAGAACATTGAACGGAGCCCATCATCCAGTTTTTGTTCTAACAGCTCAAAAAGCAATGAATAGGTAAGTTTTGATTCATTTAGAGCCTGGCTACATAAGGCTTGTATGTCCTGCGAGTGGGTAGAGAGATCAAACTTCCTTCTGTTCTTGTGGAACAATGACACGTGAATCAAGAAAATCACAGCTAACAAAACATATAAGCCAATATTTTGTAAGTCAGCCTGCTCCTCCAGCAGTGAATGCATATAACATAAGATATGTTATACATGTCTAACTGCAAAGGAAATGTAGCCATATTTATTGGTAATTTCATTTCCGGTTGTAGTAACCACATGCCGGCCAGCAGGTGGTTGAGTAGGATCTAGAGTAGGATCTGACTCACAGAAATCTACTTTTGCTGCTAAGGAACTCTTTAGAACTTACCTGTCAGGTATTTGCGTCAGGCAGGTGGCTGTGCTCAGAGCTAGAGTTGAAAGGCTTACCCTGCCAGGGTCTGGCTGCAGACAGCGGCAGCAGGTGTAGACAGGCAGGCGGGAACAGGAGGAGTAGTAGCAGCATGAAGCGGGTGCTTTCCCTGCGGATGAAAGCTGAAAAACCCTCTGCTGTGCGCGCAGATAGCTCCTGCGTTCAGGCCCTAAGCGCACACACGTAGCTAGCTAAAGCGAGTGCCCGGGAGAATTCTCCCAGGCAGCCAGAGGGCCAGACAAAGCCAGGCCGGGTCTCCTGCGGGCAGGGCGGTGGTGTGGAAATACCGCGGCGGAAGTCAGAAGTCCCAGTGGCACGATTAAGCACGGGCGCTGCTGTTCGCGGCTGAGCCGCAGCCTGCACCAGCGCTCGCGGGAAGCGGAGGAGTCCGGCCCACAAGCGGGTGGGTGGGCGGATGGGCCTCACGTGGCAGTGTGGAAATACTGTGGCAGGAGTCAGAAATCCTGGCGGTGCAAGCGCTGCACCTGGCCCGGGGGAGGAGAGGGCGGGGGAGGGAATGCGCCGCGCGTGGCAAAACTCACTGGATTCTCCTGGGTGCCCGTTGGCTCTTCAGGGTCGTAAAGTTCGTTGAGCGCCACCTGTTTAGATTAAAGTCTCTTTATTCAAGAAGACACCAAGGCAAAACACAGGCCAGAGCCAAGTTATAGAACCCAGCAAGCGCGGCCAGAACAAAAGGGGCCCAGGTCCCCACGTGCAGCCCCTTAAGAAGCTCCCTTACGTCACCCCGGCTTTCCTTCACCATGCCCTTATGGGTGAGTCCCGGGTCCACCTGGTACCTGTCCCAGGACTATTGGGCAGGGCTAGGGTGTTTCCCTACATATATCTTTACCTTCTTAGTAAAAACTCATGTGTTCTTAGGTGTTGGTTAATATCTGGGTTTTCAACTATATTCCATTGGTCTACCTGCCTATTTTTGTGCCAATACCAAGCTGTTTCAGGACTATATCTCTATAATAGAGCTTGAAGTTAGGGATGGTGGTGCCTCCAGAAGTTCCCCTATGGTACTGGGTTGTTTTGGCTATCCTGGGTCTTTTGTTCTCCATATAAAGTTGAGTATTGTTCATTCAAGGTCTGTGAAGAATTGTGCTGGGATTTTGATGGGGATTGCATTGAATTTGTAGATTGTTTTTGCAAGATTGCCATTTTTACTATGTTGATCCTACCTATCCAAGAGCATGGGAGATCTTTCCATTTTCTGTTATTCTTCTTTAATTTCTTTCTTTAAAGACTCAAAGTTCTTGCTATACAGGTCTTTCACTTGTTTGGTGAGTATTACCCCAAGATAATTTATGTTGTTTGTGGCTATTTTAAAGGGTGATGTTTCTCTGATTTCTTTCTCAGCTCCCTTATCATCTGTATATTATATGCCATCCTAGAGCCTTTGTTCAGCAGCTTATGGAAGTAGAAGCAGACACCCACAGCTAAACACTGAACAGAACTTCAATCCAGTTGCAGAGAGGAAGGAGTGATGAGCAAAGGGGTCAAGACCAGGCTGGTGAAACCCAGAGAAACAGCTGACTTGAACAAGTGGGAGCTCTTGGCCCCAGCTGATCACTGGGAAACTAACATGGAATTGATCCAGACCCCATGAATGTGGGTGTCTGTGAGGAGACATTGGAAATCAATGGGGTCTCCTGTAGTAGATCAGTACTTATCCCTAGCACAGGTGTGGATTTGGGAGCCCATTCCACATGGAGGGATACTCCCTGAGCCTACACACACAGGGGTGGGCCTAGGCCCTATCCCAAAGGATATGACAGACTCTGAATACCCCCCTAAAAGAGCTCAATTTCCCTGGGGAGCAGAAATTGTATGGGACAGGTAAGGTGTTAGTGGGGGCAGGGGAAGGGGGGAGAGAGAGGGAAACTGGATTGACTTGTAAAACAATCTTGTTTCTAATTTAAATTAAAAATGGAAGGAAAAAACAACTCTGCCACCATGCCCTTTGAGGAATAATAATTGCTCTTAGAAGTCCTTTTCTCAAGGTCAGGAATTTGGATAATTTCCTCCATTCCCTCAGGGGCTTAAGGCAATTTCCTGTTCGGTAAAAGTGGTTGTTCTTATCTCTGCCCACTTATGGTCCTTCCATTGAAGTAAGAGTGTTCCTGGTAGAGTTAGTAAACCTTTGAGAAAAACAGGCATTAAGATACTTGCTGAACTTAACAGCTTTTGTCTATGGAAAATTGCTATAATGTAGTTAATAGCCCCTTCCTCTCCCTGAATCACTGAGTACACTTTCAAAGACTATGTGGCTAAACTATTGAATACAAAGGGTGTTTTCCATTAGCAATAAATGGTAGATGGCTCAGTCCAGATTCACCCTCAGATCATGTTTGTCTCCTCTCTTCCTTTCACCAATTCCACACATCCTGTTTGGGACTTGAATGCTACTTCCCACCCCCAAACTACCCCCAACACTGCCTCCAAAGCTGCCTCTGGCAAATGTGGGATTCCTGTTATTATGTGGATGTGTGGATTTTGTTGTTGTTGAGTGTGTGTGTGTGTGTGTGTGTGTGTGTGTGTGTGTGTGTGTGTGTGTTTTACCTCTTTTGACTTTACTTGGACTTTACAGGTCTGGGATAGGGTTGGGTTAGCCAATCAATATTGCCTAAATTTGGTTTTGACATGGACTGTCATATTTTATCCATGTATCATAATTGAAAGACTTGCTGGATATAATAGTCTGTGGAGGTATCTGTGGCACATTTGTCTAGTCCCTTACCTTTTATAGTCTCCAGTGAGAAATTAGGTGTTATTCTAATGTGTCTGTTTGTAGATGTTACTTGGTCTTCTCCCCTTGTTTTTAACAGTTTTTTTCTATTTATTTAGTGTTTTGATTATTATGTGCAAGGGGCACTATTTTCTGGTCCAGTATTCTGTTTGTTTCTTGTACGTTGATAGATATTACCTTCTTTAGTTTAGGGATTTTTTTATCTTTGATTTTGTGTAAATATATTTTGTGCTTTGACTTGGGTTTCTTCTCCTTCCTCTATTACTGTAATTCTCATCTTTAGTCTTCTCATAGTGTAAGACCTTCAGAAAGCTCAGGCTTCCAGGATCTTATAGCCCAGAACCTCGGCCACCCCAACCACCAGGCAGGGGTAGAAGCTTGATGCAAAATGCATGAGGCTTTATTGTTTAACGAGCTAACCCCATGTTAGCTCCAGTCTTTCATCCATCCACCAAGGCTGATGGCTACAAAAGACAGTTCAAAGCGGCTGCATACAGATCTTATAGGGCAGTGTAAGGGGAGTGTCTAGGGTTATGCACAGGTTCAGGATTAGTGTGCCTCCAGGCTTGGAGGGCTTGCCCTGTGTTGATTGATCAACTGGTTGTTAAGGCCCATAGGCCCTCCCAGGGTGGTTGCTATGCTCTGCATGTCATTGCTGTGCACTTGTCTGTAATGCACACCCAGAGCCGTAAAGCATACCACCACCAGCTAACTTCTGATTGGTTCCTTGCCAGGAGGCAGGCACCTAACCTCTAGTCACCAAGGCAAGGTCAGACAAGCAAGTGTTCGGTTGTTATAGCTGCCGAAATGGGGAGCTGTTCCCTTCATTCCCCCATTTTCTTTATTGGAAATTCAAGTCATGGAATTGCTGTCTCTCCCTCGTCCTCATCAGGGAGAGAGATATTGGCATCCCATGCAAGAGAGTTCCCTCTGACTTAGTATTTCAACCATGGAAAGTGGGTGACGTATTCTTTCTCATGCTATTTCCTGCTGACTTTGGGATGAAGTTAGGGACCCGCAAAAGGCTAAAATGCTAGTCAAAGCAAAAAAGGAAATGTAGGCAATGGGGATTCCATCAGGAGCTTCTGGTTGGCAGATTCTAATGCAGAGACAAGGGGTGTCCACATCAGCTGCACTGGTTCACATCTACAGCAAGTCCAGGGTTCAAAATCTACTTAGAACAGCCTGTAGTCAGCAACTGATACTCAGATGTGTCTGCCAGAAGCAGAAACCTGTTTAAGACATGTTTAAACTAGGAACTGAAGTTAAACTTATTTATTGAAGTCCACAGTGCAGAAAAAGCAGATATCTGGATAGTTGTTCAAACAGCAGGAACATATTTATAATTTTGAGACCTAGAAAAAAACTACAGATTTGGGCTAGAAGCATGTACATTTTTCCTTCTGTCCAGAGAGCCAGGTATGGTTTGGACCAAGGTGCCTTTGGCCTGATGAAAAGCACTTTAAGTTTATACTTTGATGACAACTAAAATAAACCTAAAAACCTTGAGCTTGTGCCTAAACAGTAGATAGTCATTACTTTATCAGCTAATATACTGACTATAGTCTATAGTGGATCTGACTGTCTGATGCTGCCAAGCTGACAACCATTCATATTTCAGAGATATGAGAAGGGTATATTTTATCCGAATCTACTAAAAAGTGACAGAACCCAGTTAGAAGCCAGTCCATATACAGTTAGCCATACCCAAGTTTCTCTATTACCACTGGAAGCAGATGTCTCAAAGAACAGCAATCTTTGCCAGGCCTATAAGGTAAGAGGTTTTTTTTTTTTCCTCTTCCTGTGGAAAAGGGACATGGAAAAGACTGACCTTGTTTTGTCTAGGCAAAGGTGTACAATCAATTTTCCAGTGTCCAGCAGCTTTGTCCACAGTCTTGGCCAGGTCCTGGCAGGCAACAAGTATCATATCTAAGTATCTCGCTCACTGGTCCAGGTGCAGGAACTAGGGCACCTCATAATCTTCTTTGGAGACTTTGGGTCACTGTCAGGATCTGGCAGTCTCTCTGATATTATAAACTTTAAAGATAACATTTTAAATGCCATATTCTTCAGGTCTCTGAAGCATTAGAGGTCTGTCTGTCTGTAAGTACACAGGTGGCTAGATAAGGTCTTATTTCTGTAATTTTCAGTCTGACTGTAACTGGGTTTAACTTAGTAAAACAATTGAAACTTAGCACAGCTGAATTTAAAATTGCATAGAGTTACCTTATATTCCTTAAACAGTAGCTACATGTACATATTTTAGCTGCTTGTTTGAGCTTCTTTCTGAGACAGGAGTCTTTGGAGCCTGTCCTGGAATTCGCTCTACTGACCAGGCTTGGCCATGAACTCACAAAGATCCACATGCCTCTACCTCCCGAGTGCTGGGATTAAAGGTGTGTGCCACCATCGACCTAAACTTAAAGACGTGTGCCACCAACACCCTAAACTTAACTTCTGAAAACATAAACCATAACATCTTATAATAGATTAGCATCTTTTATAAAACAAGAACATTACGTTGTCAGGCTTTGCTTAAAAATAATTCTAAATTGAAGCTCCTTAAGTACAAACATTAATAAAAAGACATTTAAAAAAACATAAACATTTAAAAAACTGGTTTTAAAAAGAAATTTAAATTCCCTTAATGTCTTTAATATATAGAAGCATTAACATTTAAATCTTAACTGAAAAACTTGTTTCTAAGATGGTACCTCTAATTCCCATATGGTCATCTTTAGTCAACATGGTGGTTTAAGTATCTCTTTTTCAACTTCAGCAAAATGGCTACCAGTCAGCCATGTAACAAAACTTAGGTTATGCCAGACAACAGAACATTTTAAAACAAGTATACATAATTTATTTGAGAAATAAACAAAACTTTTAAAACAGAATTAACTTAATATGTTTAAAATTTTAATTTATATTTCCAGTTTTAAAATTTACTATTTATAGACATGAGAAACCATAACACTAAACAGTTTACATTTTTCTCTGACTTGTAACAACCTTTCCTCTGACCTTTGACAATTTTCCTCTGATCTTCTATAACCTGCTTTAACCCTCTATAACTTTCTTAGTTCATTTCTTGATTTCCTTAGACATTCTTAGACAAATTTCTCTCATTTTTCAGTCAACATAAAAACTCTTATCAAAGTCGTTCATAGGGTTTTTTTAAAATAACTTTAAGGCCGTTTTTTTAGAAGTCTGGATCAGGCCAGATAAGTTCATATGCCCCAGCTCCATGTGCTCAAGGCAGAGACCTGGGAGGGGGGGTGTTGCGGCTGGTAATCCCAGACCCTCAGCCAATGCAGGGGTGGGAAAAAGACCCTCAGCAGCCCCCCTGAATACCATGTGTGTGGAGCACAGAGAAGGCCGGGCAGCCAGGCAGATGTTGGCCTTGCAAACCATGACGCATGGCAGGATGGCATTTGGGGCCTCAAAGACTGGCATGTGAAGATAGAAAAACAGACTCACCTCAGCCAGACTCAGCTGTGAGGGCTGCAGCAGTGGTTGGAGTTAAGAGTAGCAGCCTCAGGGGACTCCAACGCAACACACTCTAACCCATGACACAAAGCAGAGGAACTCCTGTCCATACCACATGCTCAGGGCAACAAAAGACCTATGACCCATGCATGCCAAGTAGTAGGAACAGAAAGAGATGCTTAACAAACACACAACACAAATTTGAAACATGGACAGACAGTACAGTAACACAGACCAGGGTCCTATTCAGAATTTCAGATGACTAGCCCCATGGAGAACAACTTGATCCAAAACCAAGTCTCCCCTACAGATTTGAGACCCACCTGGGTCCCCTGACAGATGGAGCAGGCAACTTGCTCCCAACAAGTCTCTGTCCTACAGATTGGGCTACCTGCTTGGGTCCCCTTAAAGATGGAGCAGGCAACTTGCTCCCAGCAAGTCCCTGTCCTACAGATTGGGCTACCTGCTTGGGTGCCCTTTCATATGGAGCAAGCAACTTGGTTCTACCAATTCCCCGCTCCTACAAACTGCGGAAACTGTCATCCGAACCTCCACCCTAAACAATTCTTGTACAGAAACCATACAGAAACAAAGACTGGCACAGATAAGGCAAAACAGAAACCCAAGACACACAGACAAAACCTATCAGATGTCTGTCTCCACCTAGACAGACAAAACCACTCCAGAAATACAGACGGTCTGGAGGGTGAATAACTTCCGTACCCTTACCAGCTCCCAAATGGGAATCTCCCAAGCGTCCCTGAGGTTCCCACAGACTTCCAGGAACGTCTTCCAGGGTGGCAGTCGGTGATCCCCTAGCACGTCTGCTGATCACACTCCATCTCCTCCCGAGACCAGAGTCCTCGTCTCTTTCTGGGACAGGAGTGACTGCAAAGCACAGAACCAGATTTCAGCCAGCACAAAAAAACAAAGACACAGACAATACAGGGTACCCGCTTACCTCCAAGATCGACTCCACTCAGGTGAGGGGTGGTCACAAATCCAGGATGAGCCCCCAAATGTAAGACCTTCGGAAAGCTCAGGCTTCCAGGATCTTATAGCCCAAAACCTTGGCCACCCCAACCACCAGGCAGGGGTGGAAGCTTGATGCAAAATGCATGAGGCTTTATTGTTTAACGAGCTAACCCCATGTTAGCTCCAGTCTTTCATCCATCCACCAAGGCTGATGGCTACAAAAGACAGTTCAAAGTGGCTGCATACAGATCTTATAGGGCAGTGTAAGGGGAGTGTCTAGGGTTATGCACAGGTTCAGGATTGGTGTGCCTCCAGGCTAGGAGGGCATGCCCTTTGTTGATTGATCAACTGGTTGTTATGACCCATAGGCCTTCTCAGGGTGATTGCTGTGCTCTGTGTGTCATTGCTGTGCACTTGTCTGTAATGCACACCCAGAGCCGTAAAGCATACCACCACCAGCTAACTTCTGATTGGTTCCTTGCCAGGAGGCAGGCACTTAAACTCTAGTCACCAAGGCAAGGTCAGAAAAGCAAGTGTTCGGCTGTTATGGCTGCCAAAATGGGGAGTTGGTCCCTTCAATAGTACCCTACATTTCCTGGATGCTTTGTGTCAGGAGTGTTTTACATTTAACATTTTGTGAAAGCTATATCCATTCCTTTTATTGTGTCCTCCATGCATGAGGTTCTCTCTTCCATATGTTGTATTTTGTTGGTGAAGCTTGACTCTGTGGTTCCTGTTAAGATTTCTGAATTTATATTCCAGATTTTCTTCAGTTTGACTTTCCTTTATTGATTCTATTCCTACATTCAGGTCTTGAATGAGTTTGTCCATTTCTGTTCACTGCTTGTGTTCTCATAAGTTTCCTAAAGAGATATTTGTTTCCTCACCAAAGACCTCTATTATATTTATAGATATTGTTTTAAGGTCTTATGCTTAAGCTATATTGGAATATTCAAAGACGGTGCTGTTAGGATTGCCCTGCTCTTGTAGAGCCATACTGTTATGGATATTAGTGATTGTGTTTTAACCTGCCATTTAGGTATCTGGGATTGGGATAATTGTAATTCTAGACCCCAATATCTGGCCTTCTCTTTGTTGGGTAGTGTTAGAGTTTAGGCATTTGTACTGGCATCTTCTTTGGGTTCTGACAGGATATACTCTCAACTGCAGCCACAAAGAGCACCACCTGTGCACATTCACAATGTTCCCTTCTAATAGGGCCCTGCCACCCATTCATCTCTCTTTTTTTATTTCTCTCTCTCTTTCTCCCTCTCTCTGTGTACATGGGTGTGGGTGTGGGTGTGTCAGATCCCCCCTCTCTCTCTGCCTCTCTTTGTTCTCTCCCATTGCTCTTGTCCCTTGAGGCTACATTCCTCCCTGCCCTTTCCCCATTTTACTATCTTTTTCTTCTAATAAAATATCCCTCCACTTGAACTCTATGGCCTGCAGTCTTACCCTCTCTAGCCACTTTTTAAAATTACAACAAGTAGATATTTTGTTCCTTGTTTTTTGTTTACTCTCAGGTTTTATTAGAGTGCAGTGGCTGTGTGGTGTGCATAGGAAAATTTTCTGTGGCAATGATAAGTGTGGGAACAGGGGCTTCCAGGAAAAATAGTTTTCTGAGTGTCAGGACCTGAGACATAGGAATTGGGTAACATTGGGGATATATTTAGTTAGTTCCCTGAATATGGGAACAAAGAGTAAGAGGATACTACATCACATTTGTTAAAGAGCTGGGGAGGAAACTGATGGATTGGATTTGAACGGACTGAGTAAGAAGTGAAGATGTGGTCTTGGCCTACCATTTTCCTTGGAAAAAGTAGCCTATGTATTCCCAGGGAGTGTCTGTCTGAGTTGGAGCCTAGGACAAAGCACATAGTGGGCAAGTGGAGGTTAAGAGGGAAAGAAAGATCTGTGGAATCTACTGGAGATGGGAAATGGGAGAAAGGAGGCCTCAGTTGAGGTCAGTTGCAGAGCAAGGGATAAGACTGGGGGATTGGATTTGGAGGAGAGGAATGAGAGGTGAAGGTCTGGAGTCAGATACATCCTTCCCTAGCTAACGTTGATCTTCCATTTTACTTTCAGTCTTTTTCTTAAATTCACAATGCACGTTCAAAATTCTACACTACAATGTCTTCACTTGACGAAAAATTAGATCTAGCTATAATCTGCATATAGTCAGATGTATAAAATGTGTCTAATAACTGAATTCACAGCATTATGTTAGCTGTACTTGGAAAACAATTCAACACTAAATGAATGCTATTTTTGGCTCACAGGTAGCTGTTGAAATTCCGTATGAGTAGGCATTTATCTTTTTGCTTCTTTCTCCTCCTCCTTCTCTTCCTTTCTTTCCTCCAATTTTTTCTTCTCCTCCTCCTTTTCCTCATCTTTCTCTCCTTCATTCTTTCTGAGAATTGTTCTCACTATGCTGCTCAGCATGGCCTGAACTTTTCTGCTCAGGTGACTTTCCTATTTCAGTTTATGAGAGCTGGGACAACAGGAGAGTGATATCATGTCTGACTTGAAATGGTTATTTTTTCTTAGTATATCAGCATAGGGCAGAATGCATAGACATTTTGGAAAACAGATGTCTGTATTTTTTTACAAAGGTGTGTTTGTGTGTGTGTGTGTGTGTGTGTGTGTGTGTTGTATGTGTGTGTGTGTGTGTGTGTGTGTGAGAGAGAGAGAGAGAGAGAGAGAGAGAGAGAAAGAGAGAGAGAGAGATGAAGAGAGAGATGAGATTAATTAAGGGAATTTCAATAAAGAATTTCCTCTCTCCAGTATGCTTGGGCTTCATTCTAGCAAGGGATCACATTTTCTCAGATGAGGACAGTAATATCTCCAAACCATCTTCCTGAGCAGGAGGGAAGCATCATTAGATAGCTTTGGAATTCTACCTTGATATTCAGCTAGCCCACACTAGCTGGACTTTCCAGCCCCCATAATCCTGTGAGTCAATTTCTAGAAAGAAATCTTCCATTTCCTCAGTGTAAATGTTTTAAAAAATAGAAAAGAATTCCCATGTGGCACAAAGGTATATACAAATAAAGCAAATGTATCTAAACATGACAATTGTTTTTACAAGAAAAAAAAGTGCATCAGAATGCAAGCAGTGTGACATCACATGGGAGTTAACAGGAATCAGGCTTATGGCTTTGATACAGTTGATGATTGCATCTCATCCAATTCCTGGGAGCCAAACTTCAAAATCTAAAGCAGTTGATTAATTGCATAATGGGAAGCAGAGGATCTCACAAATATGAGTTTTTGATAAGCTAAATTCCTATAATGAAGAAAATGATTACTTACACTACACACCCATTGTTATTGTTTTTTGGTGGAGCCCTGGCTAATTATATTGGCTTTCCCAGATAAAGCAGATTTTCTCTTGTTGGACAACTTTGCATGGAGTTTGCTTTTGAGATAGTAAATTTTAACTGACTTTTCAAAAATTTAAGTGAAGTTATTAGGTAGGTGGTTCTATGTGAATCTGCAGTGCTGACACCTGGACTAAGGAAAGGTAAAAATTAGAGAGGCATTGCCATATAGTGACTAGAAGAATGATGGTGATAATGACCTAGATAGAAGGCAGAGGTCTGTGTCTGGCATGTCTCACTATGAATACTATGTAGTATTTCACAGTTATTAGTTTATAAAACTGGCATGACATTCAGTCACATATAATAAAAAGAGTGTATCATTTTATTATGCATCCACAAAATGACTAGAATTCAACAAGTCAAAGCAAGACTCCTTGAGTGTGAATCTCAAATTATGTTGTACCCTGTCTTCTTTGTCATTTTGTACTTTTGTTTTGTGTTATTAATACTTCTTCCATCCATGCAACATCTACTGACAACTGTTTTGACAAAACATGTCACATGATGAACCTACCAAGATTTGGCAGGCCACAGCATTTTTCTACATTAATAACAAAAAGAAATGAGCATTTGCCAAAAGGCAAGATAGCTCACTATATTATGCAATTGCTTTTTGGAAATAATTCTGTGTTTTTTGAAATAAACACATTTAGCTGCATGGTGGTTGCGCATGCCTTTAGTCCCAGCACTCAGGAGGCAGAGACAGATGGATCTCTCTGTGAGTTTGAGGCCAAGCCTGGTCTACAAATCTACACAGAGAAACCCTGTCTCAAAAAAAAAAAAAACAACAAAACAGAAAGAAAAGACATTTAAATTGGAAAAATTCACTGGATAATTTTCTACCTTCTATGGCATCACAGGGAACAGCTTTGCAACTTAATTGACATATTGATGAGATTCCAATTTCCTATAAGATTTAGTTTACTAGTTGAAATCTAGGCACACTATTACTACTATAGGTTTTACATTTTCAATTAACATAGCCTAATAATGTACACTAATATTTGATGAAAAATCTATTACTACAGAAAATTACAGATGGAGGGATAGACCCTCCTTAGCAATGAAGAAAGTACTTCACAGATATGACCATGAGTCAATCTGAAGCAATCAATTTTTCCATTGAGGTTCCTTTACTCAGGTGTCATCTTCACAGCAAAAGATTAGCCATCACTCCACTAAAACAAACAAATTCTGCTTTTTTCAATATGTATTTTGCCTTTATTCCATTTCATGGACAGTTGGTTCTTTTACAAAGGAAAAGAAAAATAAAAATCAATCTATTGCCCCTTCTCAGCATGATGAATACTTTATATAATAGGGAAGCTCATTGGAGTTGGGGAGGCTTACCTGGGAACCCATCTTCCCTACTCCCAATCATGTCAAAAGACATATCATATTCCCTCACTCCATCAAGCTTCAATGGGTAAGAGGAAAGTGCTGTTGTCAGATTCCAGAGAGAGAAAGAGATACAGAAGGCAGTTGGGGGAATGAGGTCAGGGTTGTTTCTGGGCTTTAGATGACACTGTTGCTGTCTACCCTTTATAACACCATAGGGCTAAGAAAAAATATCATTGCCTCCTGTCCCATCTCCTTATCTCCACCAGTCCTCACTAATATCCAGGAATGTAGGAAATCTGCATCATTGAGAACCAAATAATGAAGTCTTAGATCCAGGGCAAGTGGATGACAAAGAGCACATTTTGGCCTCCCGGGTGATAATACAGGAAGTACTTGACAGGCAGCCATGTAGTTTACCTGTTTAGTGAAGTCAAGAGTGATACCATCAGATAATATGCATGAAGCTGGGTGCAGGAAATGGGAACTCCCAAGTTCCCTTCTGCTCTGCTATATAAGGTGCTGGTTGAACTTTTAAACCACATACAAGGTCCCAAGACCCTGAGTATAGAATCTTCAGTCAATGAGCTCTGAAACTATGTGGAGAGAGAGGTAATGTCCTCCAGCCTGACTTGGGTCTTCCTTCTCTTTGGTAAACCACCCCCACTTAAATATTCTGAGCCTCAGTTTCTCATCTTTAAAAAGGTAGCACTACCATCTTCACAAGTTACAGAAAGGGAAAGATAACATGGGCTTTGGAATTACATGACCTGGTGTCAAGCCCCAGATCATCCATGTAGAAGTGTCTGGCTGAGCTCACAGCCCACACTTGGAAGGCAGGAATAGTAAAAGCAGCTTTCTGGTAAGGGGCTTATATTGTAGATCACATGAAATTATGTAAGCACTTCTTATACCTGGATTAGTGGGTAGAAAATAGGGTCTAGAAATTTGGCTCTCTTTCTGTTTCCTAGATACACATCTGTGGTCAGTGAGGGCACTTATCCTTCTTCTCTCTTTCTAGTTCCTAGATGTAAACAGTAAGAAGTAGATTATATGTTTTTTTTTTTTTTATCCAGAAGATACACTGGGTATCATTGTGTCAGACTGTTCTCCCTGCCTTAGGAAGCAATCCACACTGTACCCTTCTCAATATAGTGCTATTCCCTTTCATGCTCCATTAAGTAAACATTCATTAAAGTGTTTCCACTTGCTCTCTGGAAAGATTTTTTTATGCTATGATAAAATTCCCTGGTAAAGAAAACTTAATAAAGCAAGTATTTATTTGGATCACACCTCCAAATTACAGTTCATCACTGCAGTGAATTCAAGGTGGCAAAACATTGAAGCAGAGTCACATTATATCCATAGACAAGAACAGGGGGAAATGAATTAGTGCAAGTATGCTTGTATTGAGTTGGCTCTCTCCAATTTAGAGTTCAAATGGTATTTGCTTAGGAAATTATTCTGGTCAAAATTTCAGTGCTTCTTCTGCTGTTACTAGTTGATTTATCTAAAGAATTTGTTTCAGTGTTGGAAGTTGTCTAGCAAAAAATGTTACACTTTTAGTCTGAAATGGATACTGAAATTAAGATGTGTTTTCCCAAATAAATTAATAAAGGACAAGCCCTCACAGACAGTCAGAGACATTGTAAAATTAAACAATCTCTCACTGATGTTTCTGCAGACATGCTTCCACTATATCAAGTTGACAAGTAATTCTACCCCTAGCAGATTCTGATAGATTTGTGGCAACAAATATACTCCTAAGGTTCCCTTGGACTTCATTTACCAGAATCAAAGAAGGGTTTCTAAACGCCATTCCAGGAGAACAGCTTGTTTACTCCAGCACTGAGCTTCTCTCACAAGCATCATATGTGCTTAAGTGAGAATTCTCAAGTAAGTCTGGAAGAAATAGGCCTCAAATCAACAGGAAGGGTCTTAGAATTAGGTGTTTGGAAAAAACTTATGTCCTGGATTCCAGTTGGTGATATAGTAAGAGAAAATTATCTGAGACCAAGTGGATGCAATATAGAGTCTGGAGAAAGAGAAGGGATTACTTTCCCTAGATTTATCTGAGTTCCTCTAAAACTGAATGATAAATAACTCCACCCCTAAGCAGATTGCAACACTGTGTTTCTATTTCAAAATAACTGGTATGGTTCCTGTTTCACCATAACACAAACACACCCTTTATTTAGGATAAGGCACAGTATCTCTTTTTTCTGCAGATCAGGACCTGGGATCTCACAAGCACAGACACTCGGCTGAGCTAGCTCCTTACCTCTCAACATGTTTGACCTTGACAGAGGGCCACACACGCCTCATGGTGTCATGCTGCTGCCTCTATTGTTGGGACTCACAGGTGAGTCTAACCCAGGAAGACAGTAATCTCTCTGCCTCTGTCCACCTCTGCCAATGGTAGGCAAGGACTTCAGGTAAATACAAGGACTGCCATAGGAGGGAAGGTCAAACATTGTCTGAGGGCCAACAGCCAAAGTCCTCAGCACTGCTCTGAGATTACATCAATTGTGACAGGTGGGTAGAAGCATCCTTGCAGATAATGCTTCAGAAACAGTCATTTCATATTTCATCTAACAAAATTCTTCTCAGGCAAATTCCACTTAAATCACTATAACTCTGAGGTGCAACAGAGCCAAGAAGTCACTTGCAAAGCAGCTGATGGAATTGCTTGGCTCTTTACACTGCATTCACTCTCTTTGCTTACTGCCTGAGACACTGAAATTCACATGCAGGCCAGTGACAGGACTAGGGGTGAAATGTCGCTTCAAAAATGTCTCTGGAAATGCTCAGCCACCATTCTTTCTCAATTAGGCTCTTCATCCTGTCCTCTGTCTTCCAGTTCCTTATTCATCTGATCTCAGGTTTTTCACTGAGTGCTACGTCTTTGAGAACCTGTACTACGTTATCTTTTCTTCCAGGTTTCTGTGTTTATTCCTAGGGTTGCCATGACAAGGTACCACAGTTTAGTGGCTCAAATGAACCATTTGGTTTTTTCTCACAGTTGCTCTCCATTTGGCAATATATTTAGTTATTTAAACTATTTTCTTTAGTGCCTTTTTCATACTTTCCTTTTGCTCTATTCATATCTCAATTGAATGTTGCATTGTCTTGGTCCATTAGTACAGTACAGTGCAGTCCCACCAGATCATCAGTGTCCAGGCAAGAAAGGGCAGAGATGTCAGAGCTATGGACCTATGAGCAAATAGGGTGCTATGATGGGAGGACAGGTGACAAGAAAGAGTGTAGACAGATGATGAAGACATCATGTGCAAATAATAAACAGTGTCTCCAGAAGGGTGGGGTGCTATGCCCTGTGATATTGCCTTATTACACCAAATTAGAAGTCTGACCTCCAAAGCACGAAATAAAGTGTGTCTGTTGTGTCAAACCACTAACTTTAAAGGAATTTCTTGCATCATCCTTAAAGTTAATATGATGCTGGGCCTGTAGAGATGGTTCAGGGATTAAAATAACTTGCTAATCGTCCACAGGACCCAGGTTCAGCGATGACTTAGAACTATAAATAACTTCAGTTCCAAGGGCTCTGACACCCATTTCTAGCTTCCTTGACCAGTAGGCATGTATTTAGTGTATAGGCATACATAGAAGCAAAATATTCACACATATACAATTAATTAGATAACTAATGTGATTATAATTTTAAAAAACTGTTACCATAAGCTGATGTTTTATTTCTCTAATTAAGGTGGGAATTACTTTATATTGGGAGCTATTTGTGGCATTTTTATTCAACCTGTAAAGCAACCCCATCTTGAGCTATAGGACTGACTCAAAGAATCTTGTAATCAAATGTACATCTCAGTATCTACACCTAGCACTATGCTCACATCTCACTGGTCTAAAACAGTCACATAATTACACCTATTACTATTACTATTACACAAGAAGTGCCTCATGGGACCCCAAGAGAAGATTACATAGTCCCTCAAAGAAGGAGAGGAGGACAAGAACCCCTGAGAAAATTGGGAGCACTGAGAGGGAGAGGTGGGAAGGGAGGGGGAGGAGAACAAGGGGACTGAGACAGGGGAGCAATAGAGGAAAGCAAGAAAGGAGATAACTTGATAGAGGGAGACAGTACAGGTATGGAGAGAGGTCTGGCACAGGAGAAATGTTAGGGGATCCACAGGGATGACCCCAACTAAGAATTTAGGCTGTGGTGGAGAGGCTGCCTTTGATGCCCTTCCCCTATAATGAGATTGATGTCTACCTTGGTTACCATTCCTAGAGCCTTCATCCAGTAGCTGTTTGAAGCCAAAACAGGCACCTACAGCTAAGCATTGAACCATACTCCTGGAATCCAGTTGTGGAGAGGCAGGATGGATGAGCAAAGGAGCCAAAATTGTACTCAATAAACCCATAGAAACAGTTGACCTGACCTAATGAGAGCATGGAGATCCTAGTCGTAAAGCTGGGGAAACAGCATTGGACCAAACCACGCCCTCTGAATGTGGGTGCCATCTAGGAGGCCAAGACAGTCTATGGGACCTCTAACAAAGGAGCCAGTGTTTACTCCTAGAGCACAAATGGACTTTGGGAGTCCATTCCTATGGAGGGATACTATTGCAGCCCAGATACAACAAGGAGGACTAGGCCCTCCCCCAAATGATGTGACAGAATTTGACGGTCCCCAGTGGAGGGCCTCACTATCCCTGGGGCGGGGGTGGGGGGGGCTGCATAGTTTGAGGGGGCTGAGGGGAGCATGGGAGGATGCATGAGTGAGGGATGGGGTAATGGATATGTAAATATGAGTGATTCCAATAAAATAAACATACTACAAAAAAAAAAAGAAAAAGAAAAAATGCCTCATGCCACAAGCACAGAAATTGAGAACAAAACAGACACTGGATGAAGCAAGAAAATTCCAAATGGAATTGGGGCTTCAATCAAAATACTACCAAGTTCTCAGTGTCTCTGTGATTCAGTTTCCTCATCTGTTACATCCTTGTGTTAGAGACCCAAGATGGGGGAACTGTGATCATGTGCATGCTATGCTCTAGTAATAAACAGTATTTGATCACAAACTAGAGGAGCCTGTGGGTTTCCATCATCATGAGCACTAACTGATATTTCCAGCAGGAGCAGCTACAAAGGAGCTGAAGGTGATTCAGCCCGAGAAATCAGTTTCTGTTGCTGCTGGAGAGTCAGTCATTCTTAACTGCTCTGTGACCTCCCTGATGCCTGTGGGGCCCGTGAAGTGGTTCAGGGGTACAGGGCAGAGTCGGCACCTCATATATAGTTTCACAGGAGAGAAGTTCCCCAGAGTCACGAATGTTACAGATGTTACAAAGAGAAACAACTTGGACTTTTCCATCAGCATCAGTAATGTCACACCTGCTGACACTGGCACCTACTACTGTGTGAAGCTCCTCAGAGCAGAAGCTGACAAGGAGCATCAGTCTGGGGGAGGCACTGTGTTGTATGTGCTTGGTGAGTACTGCATTGTCCTCCTCATCCTCAATTCTCCAACAGGTCAAAATGTGTTCAAGATGCTGTAAGCAACAAGGAAGAAGCAAACCTGTAAGTGACTGTCATGCTCATGGGGTGAGTTTACCCCAACTGTGGGCCTAAGAAACAGAGGAGAGGAGATAACATGCTATTTGCTACCACTTTTAGTGAATGAGGGTAAATCCATAAGCTAGTCTGCCTCACAACACTTATATTTCTCAATCTGTCCCACTCTAGAGGCTACACGAAGATACCTGATAAGATGTTCAATGAGAAGGTCAAGCCTGACCTACTGCCTCACCTGATTAAGTTTTCTCCATCTTCCCAAATAACCTGGGACCTAGGGTATTCCTGGTTCCATTCTAGATGTCAAATGGGATGGTAAGAAGCAGGCAGCTCTTTACCCAAGACATGTGTCTCTTCCCGCCAAAGAGCAAAAAGCAAATCAAGGCAGAAAGTGACAAGGCCAGGGCACAGTGTGCTTTTCTCATTTTCTTGTCATCCACAGCACACTAAGATCCTTCCATATCTGCCCACATTCACTGTGGAATCTCCTACCCTTTGTCTCTGGAAACATTTTTTATCTTACTTGCACAGGCACTGAAGGTTCTGGGCAATGTAGACTTAAGTCCTGGAGTTGGTCACCACGTACATAATCTCCAATCATCAGCACAGGCATCAGGACATTCACTTTGAACTTACTGGCAGAAACCTGAAGTCTTAATTCTTGGTCTTGATTTTGGTAATTTTATAGCATAATGGACAGTCAGATTATGAGGTACAACCATGTTTGAGATGTGAACCTGATTTGCCAGTAACCTGTCTGTAATAACATAGCCAGTTAGGGTTAGGATCTGGCCTTGAACTCACATCTGATTCCAGGCCAGTTTCTTGCTGCTTATGCAAGTGACACTATCCCACAAAGGAGCCTAGTGCATAAGAGATGCTGAGTCAGAATTTCTGGAACTCAGCCAGTGTTCCCATTCATCATCATATTCCCAAGGTTTCAAGATGTTCCTCACACTCAGATGCTAATAGTAGTGATGACAAACTTACAGCAATGTCAGCCATACCCTCACTCTACTGTTCCCCTGTGTAAACAAAGCATTGTAGTCTACTGGCTAGAGATACACTAATTCAGATGCCAGATTATGAGAGTTTCATTTCTTTCAATTTGTGGCCACTAAAGCAATCCCACAGTACATTAACATGTACAGCACAGTCCCAGCAATAAAGCACATGCCTGTAGTTGGTTTTTATTCTTCGGGGTCCTGCCACCCATCTCCCAAATAAATATTCAGAGATTTATTCTTACTTATTAATATGTGGCCTTAGCTTAGCTTGTTTCTGGCCAGCTTCTCTAACTTAAATTATTCTGTTTCTCTTTACCTTTTTTTTTGGCTTTGGACTTTCATCTTTTAGAAAAGGTTTTATTTATTTTCTTATCCTACAAACCAACCACAGTTCCTCCTCCTACTTCTCCCATTTCCTCCCCACCTACACCCAACTGACCCATAAACATTCACCACTCCTAAAAGGATAAGGCTACCATGGAGAGTCAACAAAGACTGGCACATTAAGGTGAAGCAGGACCAAGCCCCTTCAACCTGCATCAAGTTCAAACAATGCACCCCACCATAGGGAATGCGCTGCAAAAAAAAGCAGATTCTGATCCTACTGCTTGGGTTGCCCTAAATAGACTGAGCCATACACACAGTGTGCCCAGCTTGGTCCCATGCAGACTCAATAACTGTTGGTCTAGAGTTGGTGAGTTCCCAAGAGCTTAGATTACCTGTCTCTGTGGATTTCCCTATCATGTCCTTGACTACCTCCTGCTCCTATAATCCTTCTTCCCTCCCTTCAACTGGACACCTGGAGCTCAGCCTGGTGCTTGACTGCATCTGCTTCTGTCAGTTACTGGATGAAGGCTCTATGATGACAGTTAGGGTATTGACCAATCTGATTACAGGTGAAGGTCAGTTCAGGCACCTTCTGCACTATTGCTAGGAGTCTTCGTTGGGATAATCCTTGTGGAATTTTTCAGGATTACCCTAGCACAAGGTTTCTACATAACCCGATAATGGCTCCATCTATCAAGCTATCTCTTTCATTGCTCTCCAACTTCATCCCTCCCCCAACGAGGTCACCCCATTACCTTACATTCTCATCCCCCATCCCCTCCTCTCTACTGTCCACCACCCCCAGTTTACCAAGAAGATCTCATCTATATCCCCTTCCCAGGTTGATCCTTGTGTCCTGCTTTGGGTCCTCCTTGTTACCTAGATATTCTTTTTCTATGGATTGTTCTGGTTATCTTTTTACTTTATACCTAGCATATACTTATGAGTATCACTTGTTTTTTTGAGTCTGGGTTATCTCAGGATAATTTTTTGTAGTATTATCAATTTGTCTGCAAATTTGATGATGGTATTGTTTATATCTCGCTTTCCTTCTTACTCCATGGCTAGCAATGTGGCTGTGTGGCTGGCCCATGGAATATTCCTCCTCTTCTCACTTTCTCACTCCTTCCCTTCTCTTTAGCCTAGTTTTCCCTTCCTATTTATTCTCTTTGCCTGCTAGCCCCACATATTTTTCTCTCCTGCCTAGCTATTGGTCATTTTTCTCTTTATTCGACCAATCAGGTATTTTTGACAGGCAAAGTAACACAGCTTTATAGAGGTAAACAAACACAACATAAAAGAATGCAACACAGGTTAGCATTATTAAACAAAATTCCACAGCATAAATGAATGTAACATATACTAAATGAATATTCCACAACACATGCCCTCTGGAAGAGGCCTGCTGAATTTGAGGACAAATTAGTTATAAGGATGTCACCAGTTTCCTACCTGGGTGTGGCATTGCAAGTTTTCTCACAACCTCTCAACAGAGAGAAACAAAAGGAGTGGCTTCATCCTGGCACCACACAGGGGCATCCTATGATACCCTCTTCCTGATAGCACTGTATGTAAACTTCCCTAACTAAAGGAATTAAGTCATATAACACACTTAACGAAACTGCTGCCATGTAGGAGATATTCATCTTGTGGTTTTGTTACTCAGAAACCATATGAGCTTAAATTGTCACTTTCCCCCTCCAGGTCTTAGTTATCAATTCAGTGAGGGTGGGGGGTTGGTAGCTCTCAACCTGGCTGAAATTTTCTTTTTGAAATAACTTTGGAAATGAGAGAAATCCAAGATCTATGTTCATTTAATTGGTCTGATATGGGTTTTGGCCTCTGAAATATAAAATACTCCAGGCTTAAAATCTCCTGAGATACATTTTCTGAAATCACAGGAGATATTTGTGATTATTCCCTTGATAGCTTTGTTAGGCCACCAAGCTGAGGCATCACAATCCCTTATGCTTCAAAGTAGCAGGGCCCAGCCTGATGCATACAATATCCTAAAATCAAAATAATAAGCCAGAAACATAGCTCAGAGAGGACACCCTAGGCACCCTAAGATCCAAGCATGGCAGAAGCCTGTTCAACTCCAGTCTCAGGGCACAACTTCCCCAGAACAATTTCTGAGTCTAGACATTTCTCTCTTTCACTCAGAAATCTACCTTAATGACACAGTGTGTCACTGAGCTCTGTCCTTCAACCTTCTCATGGTCCTCTGCTCTCTTTAATTAGCATGTGTGGAGCAGGTGTTTATTGTACTATAAAAGCCACTGACCAAATTAGTGAGATCATTATGAAAGAAGATGGCAGGACATAAAGGTGTTTCTCAACCTCTGGACACAACCTATCTGCTGGTTGAACAGAACTTTCACAGGGATCTCATATAAGATATTTATATTATGATTTATAACATTAGCAAAATTATACTAATGAAACACACACAAAATAATTTTATGTTTGGGGGTCACTACCACATGATGAACTCTGTTAAAGGGTCACAGCCTTGGAAAGGTTAAGAACCACTGGTATAGAGGCTCTGCTGCTTACATAGGTTGTTCAGACACAAGAATAATCTGGAGACATGCCATATGATACCTTTATGGACTTTGCTGCAGCTAACAGTAGAAAAGAATCAATATATGATTTCACATCTAGTAACAACTCCAGTAATAGTTAGGATTTGTAAGTGCATACTTCGTCATAGGGATCTACCTTTATTTTCATCTTTCTATGGTAATGTTTTATTCAGTTTTTATTTAAAAAAAGACATTGATGCTCATTAGATCAAGATCAGAATTCAAATTAATCACCTGTTTGGGGTGAGATAAGCTTTGTCATTTGGTCTGTATAACTGGCCCACCCTAATGCACTGGAAACAGGGCAATGCCAAGATGGTCAGGAACTCCTGATAAACAGTGACTGGTCCCTCAACCTGTAGGGACATCAGGTGTGCTCATGTATAGATATATTGACTTCAAGTAACACTTATTTAACAATCATGATTTGATGGGCATTTGATAAGAGGTCACATATACACAAATACAAATGTGCATGATATTTCCAAATTCAGCCTGGTACACATAATAATTTCAGCACACGGCATCCACAGAGGACACTGCCTTCTACTCACAAGTTCATCCATATGTGTACTTTCAGCCAGGGAGTGATTTTGTGCACTCAGCAGGCCCATATCTGTGTCTCTTATGATTAACAACCAGGAAACAAACTACCTGTGTTCCTATGCAGAGGGTAATCACTGTTTTCAACATCAAACTAAGTAAAACTGAAGCCCATTTAGAGATGCAGTCTAGTGAGCTCTCAATTTTAATTTCAGACTTGGCACAGATGAGGCCTACTAACATGTAGGTAAAAGGAAAGAAAATAATTGGAGAGAGCAGGAAGCACTCCAGCTTTGTGGCCCTTCTGTGATGTCATTTATTTACTGGATTACAATAGAAGTAAATCTACAAACATTTTCCTATATTTGCAAGGTTGCCAGAGGAAGCCAGCAGGAACAGATGATATAAAATATAAAATATATATTGACAATTGCCTTCTTTGCTCAGGCTAAGAATTACCTGGCCTTGCTCTTCCTAATTGACTTGTGGAGATATTTGCTAAACTTCAGAGACAAAAAAAGGGGGATACCACAGAAGAACCAGGACAAACTCTGCCAAAAATAAATAAATAAATAAGAAACAAAAAACAAAACACAGAGAATAAACAGTTATAGCCTGTGTCTGGAACACAGCTATTACCTTGGAGTAGAACAGGTCCTTAGTGTGGCTAAAGCTCTGGTATTGATATCAAGCACCATAATAAATAATGAAAATAGTGTTAATATCTAGGAAGGTTCTTCACAGTGTTATGTCATCAGTGGTGGCATCACAGTAACACCCTTGTCTACATGCTCCTTTGTAGCTAAACCATCTCCTCCTGTGGTTTCTGGCCCTACAGCCAGAGTGACTCCTGAACAGACAGGGAGTTTCACATGCAAGTCCCATGGCTTCTCCCCTCAGCACATCACACTGAAGTGGTTCAAAGATGGACATGAGCTCACTCACTTCCAAACTACTGTGGACCCCAAAGGAGAAAGCACCACCTACAATATCTCCAGCACAGCCCAGGTGGTGCTAGATGCTGGGGATGTATACTCTCAGATTATCTGTGAGGTGAATCATGTCACCTTGCAAGGAGGTCCTCTCCGTGGGACTGCCAACTTATCTGACACCATCCAAGGTAAATGACTCTGAATCCCAGCTCAAGTTCATATCTGTTCCGAATGACTTTGTCCGTAATTCCCAGCAAGTATTCATGCATACCACACTGGGGGTGGGGGAATCATAGACTGTGATCAGCACATAAAGGAAATTGTATTTATTTTAACAGAAGAAATTACAGTTGTACTGATTATGAGCCACACCCCTCATTCCTAGCATTTTCATACACTTTACTGTTGTTACTGCTTTCCCAGTGTGCATGGGAGTTCTGCTTGTTGATTTCACTTATTACTCCACTCACTCTGTGGCTTATGTGTCAGAACTTTAGGGTCTCTACTCTGGCACAAATAATCATCCTGTCCCCATGATGAAGATGTAAGGGGCATGGTGCACATCAGCCTCCTCTGGGATCATTTTGGGCTTAGGTTCTGAAGTCTCACCTTCTCATTCTGCATTTCAGTTCCACCCACAGTGGAAATCATCCAGCAACCAACAATGATGTGGAGACTGGTAGGTGTCACCTGCCAGGTGAATAAGTTCTACCCTTCGAGACTTCGGTTGACTTGGTTAGAGAATGGAAATATATCCCAGATAGAAGACCCTTCTACACTCACAGTAAACAAGGATGGAACCTACAGCTGGACCAGCTGGCACTTGGTGAATATATCTGCTCATGAGGAGGACATCAAGCTTATGTGCCAAGTTGAACATGAGAGACAGCCACTAGTCTTAAAATCCCATACTCTGGTGATCAGTGCATTGCAGAGGGAACAAGGTATTGGCAGCATATCTGGTGTTGCTGCACCTCAGCTTCTTACCTGTTTACCAATAGTTCCTCTCTTTTTGAATGTCAAATGTAGCACTTTGCTTATTGTGTGTTAATTCTAATATCTATAAACTAAGTAAAAATTTAAAGTCAGGTTTCATGATGACTTTCACAGGTCTCTTACATCCTTCTGTTATGTGTTGACATTTACAGATATTAAATAAGGGAGACAGGAAGCCATCATCCTACCCTAGAATCCTGTCTCTTTCATTTTTAGCTAACATTTGTTATATCCTCATGTTCATCTTCTTCATTTTCAGTATCTCCCCTCTCTCCTTTCCATTTCACACTTTTCCTTGAACATTGGGTCCTCTCTCATTGTTCCATGCTATCTCCTGAGAGTAATTCACACATGTCTCAAGAGGATCTATATTGTTAGTGTGGATGGGGAATCCAAATGAGTGTGAATGAATGGTCCTAACAGGAGCCATTTTTGTTATAATGGACAAATATCTATGTATCCATGTCCCGTCCCTTGTCCCGTCAGATATTCAGGGTTCCGGAGGGGGGGCTGCCTGAAAGAGTCATGGGCGAGAGAAGGAAGGAGGCCAAGCGGTGCAAAAGAGGGGACCAGAGTCCATCTGTGCATTGTCAAGGCCTCGATTTATTGGGGTTTAGACTGGGCTTATATAGCCCTTCACCAAGGAAATTGGGTAAGCGGGGAGATAACAGGAAGGAACATCTGGTGTATGCGGGGGCCAGAGCATTCTTCTTACCAGCCGGAATATCTTGTGATCTTCCCCAGAACGGTGAACAGGAAAGCCCCAGGCCCTTTCTCGGAACAGAAGCAATTAGCAGTTCCGTGTGGCCAAACCATCTAATTACAGGTTACAGGAGGCTCACAGAGCTGGCTTTAAGCTGAAAATTTAAAGGTCATTAAAAGGCTTACAAAGGTGGGCTTTAAGCCGCATAGTTTTGGGTCCACAGCCCCTTACATAGCCAGACCCTGACTCCATAGTCACTACATGCAGCTTTCCATTTAGCTGCCTATCTCTTCCCTTCATCAGTTGTCCAAAGAGTCATCAGTTTTATAGACAGGAAATCTAGGTATGGGGAAGCAATAGAGTTATTGAGTTCTTGTCTTGAAACCATGTGATCTGATCTAATTAATATACCAAAGGGAAATCTAAGGTCCCAGGGATCAAAGTCATTAGCAATATACTGAAGGAACCAGCTTCCCTTTCGGCAGCCATAACAGCCGAACATGTGCTTGCCATAAACCTGCCTTGGTCACTTAGAGGTTAGATGCCTGTCTCGTGACAAGGAACCAATCAGAAGTTAGCTGGTGGCACTATGCTTTATGACCCTGGATGTGCTTTTTGGACAAGCGCACAGCAATGGTGTAGAGAGCATAGCAACCACCCTGGGAGGGCCTATGGGCCATAACAACCAGTTGACCAATCAACACAGGGCAAGCCCTCCAAGCCTGGAGGCACACCAATTGTGAGCCTGTGTGTACCTCTAGAAACTGCCCTTACGCTGCCCTATAAGATCTCTCGGGAGCCCCTAGGAGCCGTCTTTCCTAGCCATCCGCCATGGCAGGTGGGTCAAAGACCCGAGCTAAAATGGGGTTAGCTCGTTAAACTACAATAAAGCCTTATGTAATTTGCATCAAGCTTTCACCTCCATTCTGTGTTTGGGGTGGGACTGCTTAGCAGCAGTCTAGGATTGCAATCTGAGGTTTGGTGGAGCCAGGATCACCTTTCAGTCTATAGTAGCAGTAAGAGCTAGTAGGTGGCTGCTTTGTTTTTCTGATCTGCAGCTTAACGATTCAACCATAAAATCTGTCTCTGGGTCTTTTATTTATCATGCTACAGTTTGACTTCTTTATGGAAACTTCTGTTCATAAAAGCTAGTGCTATATGGCATTAAGTACAAATTCCTACAGAATCTCTCTAGAAGGGCAACTTGGTGACCTGTGGCAGGGCCAAAGATCTCAGGTTCAGGCAAGAGGCTTACAGCAAGGCAGGTGAGGGGCTTGCTAAAATAGTTCTAATCTGAGGGCCTAAAGGAAATCAACCAGCTCACACATGCATTCCCGTCATTGCTCTTTAATCTTCAAGAATGGAAGCTCTTTATTATTCAAGAAATGTTCTTCACAAAAAGTACTCTCAAAAGCTCTCTTTAGGATTTCTCCTTAAAAGTTCTAGTATTTTTCCTTCTATAAGCTCTCTCTTAATGTTCTCTTTCAAAAGTTCTCCTTAGAAATTCTCTGAGAGTTCTTTCTAAGAATTCTCTAAAAGTACCTTCTAAAACTTGTCTCAAGGTTACTTCTAAAAAGTCTCCAAAAGTTCCTTCTTCTAAAAGATTTCTTGACTTTTTTTCCCTATCCCACAAGGCTTCTAGTTTTTATATCCACAGGCATATTTAACAACTCTCTGACAACAGGGTATGCATTTCTTTCAGAGCCAAGAAGGCAACTCACATCTCTCCCTCAATGTGACTTGCAAAATGTTCAGCAGTACTTGTAGAACTGGCTGTTAACAGATTAAAGAGGGAAGTGCTATGTGAAAGGGGAAAACTAAGGCTATGTAGTGTGAGATCCTGAGACTAGCTCTTACTGATGATTCTCCAGTGAGAAGGAATTTCCTTTCTCTGGGACCTTTTTGAGAATATAAAGCCTCCAGTATATATTCAATATAGAGACACATTCATAGTAACAAATATTCTGGAACTGATGCCTAGAATATTAATTGCTAATTCTGTAATAAATTATAAAGGTTCACAACACAAAGCAAAACTAGAAATCTCTTTAGAATATATTCTGCTTTGAAGTATTAAAGCTGGGGTAGGGCACAGATTCAAACTCCTCCAAGATTTGATAGACTTGGAGATCTATAAATGGGACAGGTAAAGCTCCCTGATCATAAATTCCTTGTGTCCTCTCTAATGGTTCCTCCTATCACTTGATTTCCAGAACTGAAAACATCAGATACTGCTGAAATCCTTGTAGCTGTGCTTATTGGACCCAAATTGCTACTGGTAATTGGTGCCTCTGCCATCTACATGTACAAGAAGCAGAAAGCCTGACAGTAAGTTAGGAGGGATGGAGGGTGTATTAGTTACAATTCTGTCAATAACATGATACAGCATGCTGAAAACAATGTATAGAATAAAGGGTTTATTTGGCCATACTGTTCCTAAGGCATATGTATCCATCAAACCTGAGAGGCATGAAAGACAGATCAAGAAGCTAAGATCTACAATCTCATTAGAGAGCATGAAACAGATAGAACAAACTGAAAGTAATCACAAGATCTTTTAATATCAAAGCTCACTTCCTGTGACATACTTCCTCTGGGGAGACTGCACTACCTGAACCTCTATAAAGAGGACCACCTTCTGGGAACCAAATATTCAGATATTCTAGAACAGAGAATGTTTCTTATTCAAATCACGGGGTGGGGGGATAATAGTCTATGGAATAACAAGGAATTAAAAGGATCAATAGAATGGCCAAGGCATTTGTCAAACAGATTTAGAACCTGCGGTGATAACATGTTGCTGAGGATGCTCAGGAATCTCTTAGAACACTGTGAGACATCCAAAGCACCAAGGAAGAATGTGTGTACTGTAGAAAGGGTTCAGTCAATCTTTAAGAAAGATACCCAACAAGGTCTAAAGGTTTTGAAAGACATAGGCCAATTATGAGAAGATCCAGACACCTGTAATAAGGACTGTTTCTGCTATGGTCTCTCTATGATCATGAAGAATAGACACAGAAAAACTGTATGACTCAGGGACAAGGCTGGGATGATATTTTATAACATGAGCATTTCATCCACTCAAGACAGGAGAAGAGCAGTGCCAGAGACATTGCAGAACTAAGACATAATGAGAAATTAGCATTGAATGAGAGATGATTCTTCACAGCACTTCTCTTCATCTTCTGCCACATTGAACCCTAAATATTGACATCACCTCTCCTGAATGCTATAAGCCTGGAAGAAGTCTGTGAGAAGCTGTGGAAAACTGCTGCAAATGCCTCCATTACAAAGACTACTGCAACTCAGTATTACCTGTTGTCCCTGTATATAAGCACTGATAGCTCAGAGCTGTGATGCTATTAATTATTAGATTCTCTTCTTGGTATTCTTATTCTCATTAATAAAAGAATTTAAAAATGGGTTCAAGTGAAATTTAAAAGATAACCTATTCAAGCTATGAGGGAAAATTCCAAGTTCAAGAGTGTATAAACTCAGCAACCTCACAGAGAAGAAAAATGGAGAGTAAAGGGGAAAATGCACTCATGATGTTTAAGAAGGCATGGAGGTCAGGCATATGATAACTGACCCATGGTGAAAAGGGGGCATTTATAGAAAAAGTAAAGAAATCTAAAGTGTCATTAAAGGAATACGTAAATTCAGCCATCATCTAAAATCCAAAAGAAAGAAACAGAAGAAACAAAAAAGGAAAAGTTGTTCAAGTTAGATCTGGCCATAGTGACATAAGCAGACCCAACTGAACCTCAACATAGTATGTAGGGAGTGTTCTGGATAGGGAGAATTCTGGGAAGGAAATGGGTCATATTTAAATTAATGAGAACTTTGTTTTGGTTTGTATTCTTTACTTTATTTTTTATTTTTTTTAATTTTTGTAATTATTATTTTTTTAGTTCAAATTAGGAACAAGCTTGCTTCACATGTTAATCCCTTCTCCCTCCCCTCCCCCACCCCTCCCCTGAACTCTCCCCCCAACTCCCCACCTGTTCCCCACTCCACCAATCCTCCACTCCTCAGGCAGGGTAGGGCCCTCGATGGGGCTCCTCAAAGTCCACCACATCATCCTGGGCAGGGCCTAGGCCCTACACCATGTGTCCAGACCAAGAGTGCATCCCATCATGTGGGATGGGCTCTCAAAATCACTTCTTACACCAGGAAAAAATACTAATCCACTACCAGGGGCCCCCAAGAGTGCAGAGGCCTCCTCATTGACATCCATGTTCAAAGGTCTGATTCAGTCCTATACTGGCCTCCCAGACAGCAGTCTGGAGTCCATATACAGCCCCTTGTTCAGGACAGATGATTCTGTGGGTTTCACCAGACTCATACCGACCCTGCTCATCTTCATTCCTCCCTCTCTGCAACTAGGTTCCAGAGTTCAGTTCAGTGTATATCTGTGGATGTCTGCCTCTGCTTCCATCAGCCACTGGATGAGGGCACTAGGATAGCATAAAAAGTAGTCATCAGTCTCATTATAGGGGAAGAGAGTTTAGGTTATCCTCTTCACCATTGCCTAGATTGTCAGATCATGTCATCCATGTAGATCTCTGGAAATCTCCCTAGTGTCAGATCTCTCCTTGGACCTATAATGGCTCCCTCTGATATGTTATCTCTCATCCTGCTCTCCTCTATTTTTCCCCCAACTCAACATTTCTGGTCCTCCATTTCCTCCTCTCCCCTCCTCTTCCCCTGTTCTCATTCTGGAAGCTCCCTCTCCCCTAGCCTCATGCTCCCAATTTACTAATGAGATCCTGTTCCTTCCCATTCTCTGGGGTCCATGCATTTTTCACATAGAGTCCTTCTTGATTCCTAGTTTCTTTGGTGAAGAGGATTGTAGGCTGGTAATACTTTGCTCTATGTCTAAAATCCATGTATGAGTAACTTCATACAATATTCGTCTTTTTATGACTGGGTTACCTCACTCAGGATGGTTTCTTCTAGTTCCATCCATTGTCTGCGAATTTCAAGATTCTGTTGCTTTTTTTCTGCTGAGTAGTACTCCATTGTATAAATGTACCATATTTTCTCTCTCCATTCTTCAGTTGAGGGGTATCTAGGTTGCTTCCAGGTTCTGGCTGTTACAAACAATGCTGCTATGAACATGGTTGAACATATGTCCTTTTTTGGATGTGCATTATTTGGGTATATGCCCAAGAGTGGAATTGCGGGATCTTGAGGTAACTGATTCCCATTTTTCTGAGCCACCGCCAAACTGATTTCTAAAGTAGTCTTACAAGTTTGCACTCCTACCAGCAATGGAGGAGTGTTCCCCTTTCTCCACATCCTCTCCAACATAGATTGTCATTCGTGTTTTTGATTTTAGCCATTCTGACCAGTGTAAGATGGTATCACAGAGTTGTTTTGAGTTGCATTTCTCTGATGGCTAAGGATTTTGAGCTCTTTCTTAAATGTCTTTCAGCCATTTTAGTTTCTTCTGTTGAGAATTCTCTATTTAGTTCTGTGCCTCACTTTTTAAATTCATTGATTGGTGACTAGCCCTCTGTCAGATGTGGGGTTGGTGAAGATCTTTTCCCATTCTGTAGGCTGTTGTTTTGTCTTACTGACTGTGTCCTTTGCCTTACAGAAGCTTCTCAGTTTCAGGAGGTCCCATTTATTAATTGTCAATTCCAGTGCCTGTGCTACTAGTTTTATGTTCAGGAAGTAGTCTCCTGTACAAATTCATTGAAGAGTACTTCCCACTTTCACTTCTAATAGGTTCAAAATGGCTGGATGTAGGTTGAGATGTTTGATCCATTTGCACTTAAGTTTTGTGCATGGTGACAGATATGGTCTATCTGTTGAAGATGCTATCTTTTTTCCATTGTATAGATTTAGCATCTTTGTCAAAAATTAGGGGTTCATAGGTGTGCAGGTTAATATTAGGGTTTTCAATTCAATTCCATTGGTCTACCTGTCAATTTTTGTGCCAATACCAAGCTGTTTTCAGAACTATGGCTCTATAATAGAGCACAACATCAGGGATGGTGATACCTCCAGAAGATCCTTTATTGCACAGAGTTGTTTTGGCTATCCTGGGTTTTTTGTTTTTCTATATAAAGTTGACTATTGTTCTTTCAAGGTCTGTGAAGAACTGTGTTGGGATGCTGATGGGGATTGCATTGAATCTGTAGATTACATTTGGCAAGATTGCCATTTTTACTATGTTGATTCTACCTTTCCAAGAGCATGAGAGATCTTTCCATTTTCTGTTATCTTCTTTAATTTCTTTCTTTAAAGACTCAAAGTTCTTATAATACAGGTCTTTCATGTTTTTGATTAGTGTTACCCCAAGATATCTCATGTTGTTTGTGGATATTGTGAAAGGTGATGTTACTCTGATTTCTTTCTCATTGCATTTATGATCTGTATATAGTAGGGCTACTGATTTTTTTTAGTTAATTTTATATACTGCTGCTTTGCTGAAGGTGTTTATCAGCTGTAGGAGTTCTCTGGTAGAGTTTTTAGGGTCACTAATGTAGACAATCATATCATCTGCAAATAGTGAAAGTTTGACTTCTTCCTTTCCAATTTGTATCCCTTTGATCTCCATTTATTGTCTTATTGCTCTAGCTAGAACTTCAAGGACAATATTGAAAATGTATGGAGAGAGTGGACAGCCTTGTCTTGTTCCTGATTTTAGAGGAATCACTTTGAGTTTCTCTCCATTTAGTTTGATGTTGGCTGTTGCTTTGGTGTATATTGCTTTTATCATATTTAGGTATGTTCCTGTTATTCTTGGTCTTTCTAAGACCTTTGTCATGAAGGGATGTTGGATTTTGTCAAAGGCTTTTTCAGCATCTAGTGAGATGATCATGTGGTTTTTCTTTTTCAGTTTGTTTATATGGTGGATTACATTGATGGATTTTCATATGTTGAACAATCCTAGCATCCCTGGGATGAAGCCTACTTGATCATGATGGGTGATTTTTCTCATGTGGTCTTGGATTCTATTGGACAATATTTTGTTGAGTATTTTTGCATAGAGGTTCATGAGGAATATTGGTCTGTAGTTCTCTTTTTTAGCTGTATCTTTGGGTGGCTTGGGTATCAAAGTGATTACAAGTGAGTAGCCTCAAAAAAAAAGTTTGGCAATGTTGCTTCTGATCTATTTTTTGGAACAATTTGAGGATTACTGTTATTAGCTCTTTTTTGAATTTCTGGTAGAATTCTGCAGTGAAGCCAACTGCCCCTGGCTTTTTTTTTTTTTTTTTTTTGGTTGGGAAGCTTTTGATGACTGCTTCTATTTCATTGGGGGTTATAGGTCAATTTAAACTGCTTATCTGTTCCTCATTTAATTTTGGTAAGTGATATCTATACAGAAAATTGCCCATTTCATTTAGATTTTCGAATTTTGTGAAGTACAGGTTTTGAAAGTTTGATCTGATGAATCTCTGGATTTGCTCTGTGTCCGTTGTTATATCCTCCTTTTCATTTCTGATTTTGTTAATTAGCATGCGCTCTCTCTCTGCCTTTTGGTTAGTTTGGCTAGATGTTTGTCTATCTTGTTGTTCTTCTCAAAGAACCAACTCTTTGTTTCATTGATTCTTTGTAATGTTTTCCTAGTTTCTACTTTATTAATTTCAGCCCTCAGTTTGGTTATTTCCTGGTGTCTACTCCTCCGTGGTGAGTTTGCTTCTTTTGTTCTAAAGTTTTCAGTTGTTCTGTCAATTCTCTAGTGTGACTATTCTCCAGTTTCTTCATCTGGGCACTTAGTGCTATGAACTCTCCTCTTAGCACTGCTTTCAGAGTGTCCCATAAGTTTGGGTATGTTTTGTCTACATTCTCATTAAATTCTAGGAAGTCTTTAATTTCTTTTTTTATTTCTTTCTCTACCCAGTATTGGTGCAATTGGGTGTTATTCAATTTCAATGAGTTGGTAGGTTTTCTGCAATTTATATTGCTCTTGAATTCTAATCTTAAAGTGTGGTGGTCTGATAAGATACAGGGAGTTATTTCAATTTTTTTGTATTTGTGGAGGTTTGCTATGTTGCCAAGTATGTGGACAATTTTAGAGACGGTTCCATGTGGTGCTGAGAAGAAGGTGTATTCTTTTGTTTTGGGATGGAATGTTCCATAGATATCTGTTAATCCCAATTGTGTCATAACTTCTGTTAGTTCCTTTGTGTCTCTGTTAAGTTTCTGTCTGGTGCTCCTGTCTAGTGGTGAAAGAGTGGTGTTGAAGTCTCCTCCTGTAAGTGTGTGTGGTTTTATGTGTGGTTTGAACTTTAGTAATATTTCTTTAACAAATGTGGGTGCCTTCATATTTGGGGCATAGATGCTTAGGATTGAGACTTCGTCTTGATGGTCTTTTCCTGTGATGAGTAGAAATGCCCTTCTTCATCTCTTTTGATTGATTTCAGTTTAAAGTCTAACTTCTTAGATATTAGGATTGCTACAACAGCTTGATTCTTGGGTCTATTTGATTGGATAATATATTCCCAACCCTTTACTGTGAGGTAACACCTGTCTCTGAAGTTGAAGTGTGTTTCTTGTATACCACATAAATTTCATTCTGTCTTCGTATCCAATCTGTTAATCTATATCTTTTTATAGGTATGTTAAGACCATTGATATTGAGGGATATTAATTGCCATTGATTGTTGGCTCTTGTTTGTTTTGGATTTTTTGGTGGTGGTATCATTGTGTGTGGATTTCACCCTCCTGTTTCTTTTCCTGTTTGGTAAAGTTGGCTTATCTATTACCTTTGTTGTTGTGCATGTCGTTATCTTCATTGGGTTGGAGTTTTCCCTCTAGGACACTTTGTAAAGCTGGATTTGTGGATATGTATTGTTTAAAACTGGTTTTGTCATGGAATATCTTGTTTTCTCCATCTATAGTGATTGAAAATTTTGCTGGGAACAGTAGTCTGGATAGGCATCGATGTTCCCTTAGTGTTTGTAGGACATCTGTCCAGGACCTTCTGCCTTTCAAATTTCCATTGAGAAGTCAGGTCTGATTGTGATAGGTCTGCCTTTATATGTTACTTGACCTTTTTCCTTTGCTGCTCTTAATATTTTCTCTTTATTCCTTATGTTTGGTGTTTTGACTATTATGTGGCAAGGGGGTTCTTTTTGTGGTCCAGTCTATTTGGTGTGCTGTATGCTTCTTGTACATTCATAGGCATATCCTCCTGTATTTTGGGGAAGTTTTCTCCTATGATTTTGTTGAATATGTTTTCTGTACCTTTGAGCTGTATTTCTTCACCTTCTTCAAAACCTATTATTCTTAGGTTTGGCCTTTTCACAGTGTCCCATATTTCCTAGATATTTTGAGTTAGAGATTTGTTGGGTGTGTGATTTTCTTTGGTCGATGACTGTATATCCTCTAGTGAGTCTTCAACAACTGAGATTCTCTCTTCCATCTCTTGTATTCTATTGGTTATACTCACATCCTTAGATCCTGATCGTTTATCCAACCTTTGTATTTTCAGCATCCCCTCATTCTGTGTTTTCTTTACTGTTTCTATTTCAGCTTTCTTGCCTTGAACTGTTTCCAGTGCTTCCTTCACTTGTTTGGTTGTTTTTTCTTTAGATTCTTTAAGAGAATTACTTATTTCTTGAATTTTCTGTTTGTTTTTTCTTCTATTTCCTTAAGAGATTATCTTGTTTTCTCTTTAAGGGTTTTGAACATCTTCATGAAGTAGGTTTTTAGATCCATCTCTTCTTCTTCCTCTGTGTTATGCTTTTCAGATCTTGCTGGTGTGGAGTCCCTAGATTCTGATAGTGTCATATTGGTCTTTCTGTTGAGAGTGTTGTTATTCTGCCTTCTTCCCATCTCTTCTTCCAATGGGTGCAGGTGGAGTCTCTCCATCTCCTCTTGTCAGCTGGTGGTGTGTGTGGGCCAAGATTTCAATGTCTGCAGATATGAATGATCTTGCCTACCCTGGTCGTTCCTCACTCAGGAAATCTTGGAGCTGCAGAGGGGGAAGGAAGAGTGAGGTATTTCCAGACTCAGGGAGGTCCTTCCTGTCTGGGTGGGTCCACTCTATGCAGATGGGTTCATTCTCTGCAACCTCAGGCCTAGAGAGATCCTGGGGTGATGGGGACCTTGGGCAGGAGTAGGGCTCCGAAGAGGTCAGGGAGGCAGAGGGGAAAGGAAGAATGAGCCTTCCAATATAACTTAATACTTCACTTTCTCCCTTCTTTTCCAACTATGCTCAATGTCACCATGTAAACAAAACTTTCTTCCACCACAATATATAAATTTGGGCACCAAAGAGACAACACTTCTATGAGTATGCTATGTGTCTGGAAATAAAGAATATCCCTCTTCCCATCACTGAATACAAGATAAAACACCTCAGCAAAACTTTTTTAAGGATGAAAGGGTTTACTCTGGATACAGATCACTATTTCAGTCCATTCTGGTGGGAGTAGCTTGAAGAACCTGATCACATTGTGTCTATGGTCAGAAATAAGAGAATAGTGAATGATCATGTTAAGCTTTCTTCTTTTTATAATTCTAGGATGCAAGTGACTGGAACCACCTAGCTTTAGGGTTGGTATTACCACCTCAATTAACCTATTTAAATGATCCTTCACAGGCATTCCCAAGCACTAACCTAAACTCCATATTCTGCATAGATATATCCACAAAATTATCTCCTAAGTGTTTCTAGTTCCCATAAAGGTAGTAATCAGTATTAAATATTAACAAACCTGCAGTAGTCAGTCCATGGACAGGAAATCTGAAAAAAAAAATGCATGTGATTGGTCACTAATGATATTGAACACTTTTAATTGATATCTTGCTCTGTGGACTAAGTCAGCAATGAGGTGTTCCATGTCACTCAAGATAAAACTACTGTGCCTCAGTGGCCACAACACAGGTAACCATACAATACACGTTAAGTGATTCTGTAAATAAATTAATGTGTACATCATTGACTACACTGGGTTTTCTTAGATGTTCCACTTCTTTGTTTTCAGATTTTTTTTATTTGAATTAGAAACAAGATTGTTTTGCATGACAATCCCAGTTCCATTCTCCCTCCCATCCTCCCCTACAACCCCCCCCAATTAAAACACCACCTATCACATATCCTTTCTGCTCCCCCTGGATACTGAGGTCTTCCACTGGGTGTCATCAGAGTCTATTGTATTCTTTGGCATAGGGCCTAGGCCCACCTCCATGTGTCTTGGCTCAGGGAGTATTCCTCTATGTGGAATTGGCTTCCAAAGTCCACAACTATGCTAGGGATAAGTACTGAAGTACTACAGGAGGTCCCATAGATTTCTGAGGTATCCTCACTGAAACTCATGTTCCTGAGGTCTGAATCAGTCCCGTGCTGGTACCTCAGCTATCATTCTGGGGAACAAGAGTTCCCTGATGTTCAGGTCAACTGTTTCTGTGGTTTTCATCAGCCTGGTCTGGACCCCTCTGCTCTTCACTCATCATTCTCTGCATCTGGATTCCAGTTAAGTTCAATGATTAATTCTGGGTGTCTGCTTCTACTTCCACCAGGTGCTGGATGTGGGCTATTGGGTGGCATATAAGTCAGTCATCAATCTCATTATCAGGGGAGGGCATTTAAGGTAGCCTCTCCTCTGTTGCTTAGATTGTTAGTTGGTGTCATCTTTGTAGATCTCCAGACATTTCCCTAGTGCCTTATTTCTCTGTAAAACTAAAATGTCTCCCTCTATTATTGTATTTCCATTCTTGTTATCTTCTATTCTTCTTCTGACTCAAACTTTCTGCTCCCTCATGTCCTCTGCATCCCTCCATTTCTCCCCTTCTCATTCTCCTAGCTTCCTCCACCCTCTTCCAGTGCTCCCAATTTGCTCAGGGGATCTTGACCCTTTCCCATTCTCTAGGGGACCATGTATGTCTCTCTTAGGGTCCTCCTGTTTACTAGTTTCTCTGGCAGTGTGGATTGTAGGCTGCTAATCCTTTGCTCTATGTGTAAAATCCATATATGAGTGAGTGCATACCATGTTTGTCTTCTTGTGACTGGGTTACCTCACCCAGGATGGTCTCTTCTAGTTCCATCCATTTTCCTGCAGATTTCAAGATTCCATGTTTTTTTTCTGCTGAGAAGTACTCCATTGTGTAAGTGTACCACAATTTCTCTATCCATTATTCAGTTGAGGGGCATGTAGGCTGTTTCCAGGTTCTGGCTGTTACAAATAGTGCTGCTATGAACATCATTGAACAGATGTCCTTGTTGAATGAATGTGCTTCTTTTGCGTATATGCTGGGTCTTGTGGAAGACTGATTCCCATTATCTTGAGAAGTCACCATAGTGATTTCCAAAGTGGCTATACAAGTTGGCACCCCACTAGCAGTGGAGAAGTGTTCCCCTTTCTCCACATCCTCTCCAGCATAAACTGTCATTGGTGTTTTGGATTTTGGCCATTCTAACAGGAGTAAGATGGTATTTCAGAGTTGTTTTGATTTGCATTTCCCTGATGGCTAAGGATGTTGAACACTTTATTATGTGTCTTTCAGCCATTTTAGATTCCTCTGTTGAGAATTGTCTATTTAGTTCTGTACCCCACTTTTTAATTGGATTATTTGGTGTTTTGGAGACCAGCTTCTTGAGTTCTTTTTATATTTTGGAGTTCAGCCCTCTGTCAGATGTGGGGTTGGTAAATATCTTTTCCCAGTCTGTGGGCTGCCATTTTGTCTTGCTGACTGTCTCCTTTGCCTTACAGAAGCTTCTCAGTTTCAGGAGGTCCCATTTATCAATTGTTAATATCAGTGTCTGTGCTACTTGTGTAATGTTCAGGAAGCAGTCTCCTGTACCAATTAATTCAAGGGTATTTCCCACTTTGTCTTCTAATAGGTTTAGTGGCTGGAGATGTTGCACTTCTATATGAAACATTTCTCCACATCTCTTGTAACCTCTAGCCAGCTCCTAAAAGGACATTCTATCTCACAAAATGTCTACATTTTCCAGGAACTAGGAAATGGTCAGATTTCAATCATAAAAAATACTTAAAATAATGAACTTATAATGAAGAAAGATTAATTTGGGCCTCAGGCTTTGGGTTCATTTCATAGTCAAATGACCCATAGTTCTTTGAACAATTGATGCCATGGTAAAGAAGCATGGAACAGGGAGAACCTGGAGCAGAGCCTGCTACTCAGCTCATGATGTCAGAGAACAAAAAGAGAATAAAAGAGATGGTCTACAGTTTCTTTCAGGTAATGCTGGGAATAAATTAATATCACCTACTAGACCTCACCTCTTAAAGTTCTCATCACTTAATGATCGTGTCAAAGGGATCCATTATGTGTAACAGGTAAGTTCTGGAAAGCAATAAGGAAGTGATTTAAGTCAATAACAGAAGGGGCATAAAAAGAAACAAAAAGAGCTCTCAGCAGCCAATGAAACAAGTTCAGGAACAAATAAATCAGCAAGATATAATATGATACACATGTAAAATCAGTATCTTGGAGTCCATACTGATAAAAAGGAATGGTTAAATAAATCAGTAAATGAGAAGAAACAAATCTTCTTTGCCAGAGAGTTACAGATTATTCATGCACATGCTCCTCCCTGGGTTGGAGGAAGAGAGTTCCCCAGGCTTAAATTCTGGCAGCTCACATTGAAATCATAAAAAAATGAAGCATTGAAGGAATATTTAGATTTTTATGCAAGGATTATATCATTTTATGATGGAGAAACTAGGTTGTCATTGGTAAATCAACAGTCACAATCAACACAAACACTTGCACACCATGTCAATCACATGCACCTTTGATTTGCTGTCCAAGATCTGGTAGGTTTCCACTGCAACCATGAACCATAAACTCAGTCTAGTCATGAGAAAAATATAAACATGATCCCACTAGAATGTCCTCTTTTATACTTTCCCTGACTCCTCAAAACTATCAGACACCAAAATTAAGAAAAGTCTGACAGGAACCTGAAAAGATACATCAGGTAAAGCAAACATGGCATCCTGGATTAGATCTCAAAGTAGTTAAGGATAAGATAAAGACAAAGGAATTCAAATAATATGTGAACTTTGAAGAATTCCTCCATTGTCACTCAACAAGGTACAATAGTACATAAGAAAATAAAGTGAAATTGGATAATGACAAATAGAAATCTGGTGTTCCCAAAATTTTGGAAGTTCCTAACCCAATCGATGTCTCTGAGTCTCCTGGGTGAGCAAATGTTAATCATCTTAGGACAGCCTGAGATAAAAAGAGTCATAGGAAGGGGCAAGGTATGCAAGAGAATGACCCTTGCCTTGAGAAAACTTGTACTTTTCTCAGTCCATTACTTAGCTACCCCTGGCCATTTCTGTCAAACTTGGTAACTAGGAAGAAAGAAGTGTCCTGGCCACATAGTCCTTCTTCATATACAGCCACCTTTATCAGTTGTCATGATATAGAATTGCAATCTACCCATACAATTACAAGACCTTTCCAGTTCATAGAAAGGTCATTTAAATAGAGCTCACAACATGAAAAAGGACTCAGAGTCTGCATTGTGAACTTTCAGTAGAGGGTGCTGGGCACTCAAAGAGCATGTAACAATCTCTGAGGATTCAGGGTCTCTCTTTTGTGAATATTTTTTTAAAGGAACTGCATGCAAAGATACAATACAATCATTAAATCATCTTTACAAGAAAATGGAGTCATTTGCTTAATAGATGAGCAGGGATAACAAAGACAAAAAAGTACAGAAGATAAATATATGGAACAAAATGAGCATTTACATCTTAAGTAATAGCTCATCCTCATGTCCTTATGGGAGAAATGTCCATTGTAACGATCATTTCCCTTTCCCCTTAGTGTCACAATGAGAAGACTGCTCTTAGACACAGATTGTATTCTTTCTTAGATTAGACTGTTGACAGCACACATTTGAATTGATCTTTGTTGTAGACTGAAGCTATTCTGTGATACTCAGGTTCCTGTGCTAGGATCATCATTCTTATGGTGATAGAAGATGGGAGATTTGTGGGCATTTAGAAATCCTATGAAGCAGTCCATTACTCTGTAGGACACTGTCCTTGGGTGTGATTACATGATGTGTCTTAGGTGACACCTGTTGGATATTAAAACTGTAATTGGAAAAGTCTAAAGCTTTCCCTGAACTTCCTCTCTGTCTTCCTGTTTAATGATACCTTGCTTCCTTCTGTATGCACGTCAAGATGCTATGTTGTGCATAGCAAAGAAGGAGAGTTCCTATGTATGTGCCTGTGTCATGGTACCTGGACTTTCAACCACTGAAAATATAAGAGACAAAACCTTCTGTTTATAAAGTTGGATTGCCTCATGTGTTTTATTATAGCAATAAAAAAGTCATGGTGTTTATGGCAGGGTCAACCATTCATAAATTTTTCCAACATGGATCTTGAGAATTTTCTGAGAACATCTAAGTATGGGACTTTTATTATCATGATATGGAAGTCAGGATAGTGCTACAGATAAAAAAAATGCCTTAGAGCCTCCTGAGGCCTGGGGAATGCACCCAGGGAACATATCCCAACATACCAGGCTATCCACAGTTTACCAGCATCCTAGTCCCACCTCTAATGATGAGAGGAGGCAAGTATGGGCCTGTTTCCAGCCCACCTTCTGGTGCCCTGCTGGAGCTTCCAGAGGCCTGGGGACTGCACGCTGTGGAACACAACCCAGCAGACCAGCTCATCCATGCTCTGCCAGCATCATATTCCCACCTCCACCCATGGGAGGAGTCCTGCCTCCACCCAAGAAAAGACGAGAGCCATCCAAGTATTGGACCTACTTGCACCCACCAGAAGAGAACCTTGAACCCATACCTACAAAGAGAGGAAGAGACTTTACCTGCACCCACTGGAAGAAAGGATGGGAAGATGAAACTATATATATATATAAAAAAACATTCAAAAACAATATTGCAGCACCAGAGTTTAGGGACACTACACCAGCAAGACCTGACCATCCCAATGCAGACAAAGCAGAAGAGAATGACCTTAAGAACAATTTCATGAAAATGATACAGGCCATCACAGAGGATGTGAGAAAATCCCTTCAAGAAATGGAAGAAAAAGCAAACCAAAAAATACAAGAGATCAACAAATCTCTTTTTAAATATCACACAAACAGATGAAGGAAACAATTCAAACAGATCAAAACCTGAAAACTGAAATTGACACAATAAAGAACACACAAACTGTGGGAATGCTAGAAATAGAAAAGCTGAGTAAATGATCATGAACTACAGATGTAAGCATAATCAGCAGAATAAAAGAGATAGAAAAGAGAAACTCAGGCATTGAAGATACACTAGGAGAAATAGATTCATATAACAAGAAAATCTTAAGTTCAACAAATCCCTAACATAAAATATTCAGGAAATGTGGGACAAGGAAAAAAGACCAAAACTAAGAATAATAGGTATAAAAGGGGAATAAATTCACCTCAAAGGTGCAGAAAACATATTCAACAAAGTCATAGATGAAAACTTTCCCAACCTTAAGAAAGACATGCCAATGAAAGTGCAATAAGCTTACAGAACACCAAATAGATTGGACCATAAAAAGACCCCTTGCCACATAATAATGAAAACTCCAACCATAGAGAATAAATAAAAAATATTGAGAGCAGTGAAGGAAAATGTCCAAGTAACATACAAAGGCAAACCTATCAGAATTACAGGTGACTATTCCATGGAACCTCTGAAAGCCATAAGGTCCTGGATGGATATTATACCATTACACAAATCCTGGGTCAAGGAAGAAATAAAAAAATAAAGACTTCCTAGAACACTTTAAAAGCAGTGCTCAGAGGAACGTTCATAGCACTAAGTGCCCACAAGAAGAAACTGGAAAATAGTTAAAATAGAGAATTAACAACACAACTGAAAGCTCTAGAACAAAAAGAAGCAAATGCATCCCACAGGAGTAGACACCAGGAAATAATCAAATAGAGGGCTGAAATCAATAAAGTAGAAACTAGGAAACCAATAAAAAGAATCTATGTAAGGAAGAGTTGGTTATTTGAGAAGAACAACAAGACAGACAAATGTTAATACAAACTAACCTAAAGGCAAGAGACAACATGCAGATTGACAAAAATCAGAAATCAAATGGGGACATAACAACAGACATTGGGGAAATCCAGAGAATCATCAGATCATACTTTAAAAGGCTGTAGTGCACAAAATCAAAAATCTAAAGGAAATGGACAATTTTCTAGGTAGATATTACTTAGCAAGATTAAATGAAGAACAGATAAGCAAATTAAACAGACCTATAAACCCTAATTAGATAGAAGCAGTCATCAAAAGTCTCCCAACCAAAAAACCAGGGCCAGATGGCTTCATTGCAGAAAACTACCAGAAATTCAAAGATCAGCTAATACAAACTCTACTCAAAGTATTCCACAAAAGCAGAGGGGTCATTGTAAAACTCTTTTTACAAGGCCTCAATAACCTTCATACCCAAGCCATAAAAAGGCACAACTAAGAAAAAGAACTACAAACCAATATCCCTCATGAACACTGATGCAAAATTACTCAATAAAATAATGGCAAATTCAATCCAAGAACACATCAGAGAAATCATCTACCATGGTCAAGTTAGCTACATCCCAGGGATGTAAGGATGGTTCAACATATGAAAATCCATCAACATAATCCACCATATAAAGAGACTGAGAAAGTAAAACCACATGATCATCTCACTAGATGCTGAAAAAGCCTTCCACAAAATCCAACACCCATCCATCATAAAAGTCTTGGAGTAATCAGGGATAACAGGGATAAATGTAATAAAAGCAATATACACCAAGCCAACAGCCAACATCAAAATAAATGGAGACAAACTCAGCATGTTTCCCCTAAAATCAGGAACAAGATAAGGCTGTATACTTTCTCCATACATTTTCAATGTTGTCCTTGAAGTTCTAGCTAGAGCAATAAGAAAAGAAAAGGAGATCAAAGGGATACAAATTGGAAAGGAAGAAGTCAAATTTTCACTATTTGCAAATCATAGGATAGTCTACATAAGTGACCCAAAAAACCTCTACCAGAGAACTCCTACAGCTAATAAACACCTTCAGCAAAGTGGCAGAATACAAGATTAACTCAAAAAAATAAGTAGCCCTACTATATACAGATGAAAAATACATTGAGAAAGAAATCAAAGAAACATCACAGTTACGATTGCTACAAACAACATAAAATACCTTGGGGTAATTTTAGCCAAAAAAGTGAAAGATCCATATCATAAGAATTTTGAGTCTTTAAAGAAAGAATTTAAAGAAGATACCAGAAAATGAAAGGTTCTCTCATGTTCTTGGATAGGTAGGATCAACGTAGTAAAATTGGAAATCTTTCCAAAAGCAATCTACACAATCAATGCAATCCCCATCAAAATCCCAGAAAAAATCTTCACAGACCTCAAAATTTCAATTCTTAACTTTATATAGAAAAACAAAAGAACTAGGATAGCCAAAACCACCCTGTAGAATAAAGGAACTTCTGGAGGCATCAACACCCCTAAATTCAATCTCTATTATAGAGCTATAGGCCTGAATACAGCTTGGTGTTGACACAAAAATAGACAGGTAGGTCAATGGAATCCAGTTGAAAACCCTGATATTTACCCACACACCTATGAACACCTGAATTTGACAAAAAAAAGCTAAATTTATACAATGAAATAAAGAAAAGCATCTTCAACAAATGGAGATGGCAAAAATGATTGCTGGCATGTGGAAGAGTAAAGATAGAACCATGTCTATCATCATGAACAAAACTTAAGTCCAAATGGATCAAAGACTTCGGCATAAATCCAGCCACACTGAACCTCTTAGAAGAGAAAGTAGGAGGTACCCACAATGAGTTGGTACAGGAGACACCTTCGTGAACATACCACCAGTAGCAGAGACAATTAGATCAACACTTAATAAATGGGACTTCCTGAAACTGAGAAGCGTTTGTAAGAGTACAAATCTGGTTTATTTGGGTTAAAGAGGAAACAAAAAATGCCAGAGAGATAGGAAGATTATTCCAGACATAAGAACAGAATTTTTTTTTAAATCTAGAGAAAAATAAAAATATTCAGGTAGAAGAAGATCTAAGGTCACAAATCAGCTTCAACTCACCAAGTCTACCTCAAGACAAGCGCAAGTTTTCAAAGATTAAATACGATGGAGTATTCTCAAGCTGCAATATGAAACAAACAATACATAAGAGCCCCATCAACCCCAACAATAAGACTTCTGAGTGAAAACCTTACAAATCAGGAGAGAATAGAAAGAGATTTGCATAGTTCTGAAGTAATGGGATAAGGATTGAAAGAAACTGGCAAAGCATTTGGAGGCAAGAAATTAATGCAGTCTGACTTCTCTCCCAACAATGCCAGTGCAAGAAAAAGCCAGAAATATGAAATTAGCAAGTGAGGAAAACTGTAAGTCTGTATGATCCATAGATTAAATGGAAAAGAAGATGCAGGAACACTGAAGATTGCTGGGGAATGAATGTTTATTGTCCTCCAATTCTATGTTAAATAGTAATGTCTAATGGTCATAGGACAGGTGGTTAGGGCAGAGCCCTCATGAATAGGATTAGTTATGGCCCTATAAAAGAGGTCCAGGAGAGCAGCCTCATCTTCTGTTATATGAGTGAACCATAGAGAGGCTCCCTATGTGAACCAGGAAGCCAGCTCCTCCCAGATACTAGATCTACTGCTGCCTGGATTTGGACCTCCCAGCTCCAGAGACTGTAAGACACATTTATTATTATTATTATTTATAAGCCATTTTTCTCTGTTTTGTCATGTTGCTCCAAAAAAAAGTTTCAAGACAAAGAGACAGTTAGGATATGAAGGTATGTGAGGAGTTGCCAAAACTGGCACTAGACGTTCCAGCTTAATTAATTAGGTAGACAAAGCTGCCATATGCAGATAAGGTGTGGGAAGGAGAGTAAAATGGAGAGGTGTGGAGAACCAAAATAGTTCCATTATGGAATGTTTTGAGGTCCACTCTCTGTCTTCAGTAAACAGGAGCACCCAAAAGCTCCGGCCCACTATGGTATTGCTAATGCCAGCAGGTCTACTATGGTTTACCATGACCTCAGGGTACAATGCCTCCTAGTTTGCATCTCTATGGGCCCAAGCATCTGAATAGGCTTTCACCTGGTCAGAGGTGCAAGGAGTGTAAGTAACATGTGAGGACAAAGGGTTAGGAGCCATCTAGCAGAGAGAAGAGAAGGACAGAAGTGGTCTCCTCGTGGCCATGGAAGCATGGATAAGAAACAGCTGAAAAGATGGTTGATGGGGAATGTACTGTGTATGTTTATTGATTGTTAAATAAAATACTGTTTGGCCAATGAGACAGCAAGTTAGATGGAACTAGGAGTCAAAGAGGATTCTGGGAAATGCAGTAGAAAAGTAGTGATCTGCAGGAAGTAACATAGCAAGGAGATTCATATTTAAAGAAGGAGAAACAGGAAGCTCTCTTTTCCCCTAGACTCCTGCTCCAGCAGCACAATGTGATCCACCGGCAAGGAGGGATGCCAATAAGGCGTCCTATAAGATAATGGTTTATGATAGTTAAGACTGATCTAGAAGATGAGAATCCTAGTCATTGGCCAAGCAGCTTTGAACCTAATACAAGTTTCTGTGTATTCATTTGGTCCTAACCCCGGCGGGTGGCTGGCATAAAGCTCACACGTGTCGGTGGGGCTCAGGTGGCTTTTGGCAGAAAGATTTATCATAACAGATGGTAAATAAAGAAGAGACTCTAGTTTTACAACATGGAACTGAGAGCTCTCTAAAGATGACAAGATGCCTATGTTTGGTCTATATCCCTGCTCTGGGTTGCTAGTGAAAGACCCGCGAGGAGGTACTTTCGTAGAAGGAGACCCACAGCCAGGAATCAGCGAAACCATGAACTTTGGATGCAAAAGCAAGAGGCTTTATTAGTAGCGCTGGTACCCGGGGACTTAGCTTCTGTTAGGCCAAGCCCCGAGCCCTGGAAGGGGGTTCCTTTTATAGGGGAAAAAGGCTCAGTACAGAAGCGAAAAGCATCAAATCAGCATTTTCTCAAGGTCTAGTAGTCAGGCGAAATGGCCTTTATCTTCTGCCACGTCCAGGTGGCTGACCTTGGAACGGAGCGATCCGGCAGGGGTCGGCCTTGCGCGGCAGTGGGGAAGTGGGAGCAGGCAGCTGTGGGGATCAAGGGTCGGGGAGTGCAGGGGAGGATGTATTCGCCGCGCGCCCCGCCAGCTGCCGACCAGAGGAGGAGGCAAACTTAAAAGAAAAGCTAAGGCCCGGGGGGGGGGGTCTTTCATCCCCCATTTCTCTTGTAACTGAATGGAATCTTTCATTCAGAGGTCTCTGGATATTCTGGATCTATCTGCTTTAGCTGGTGGTATTGTTGAGTTAAGACTAAGGTTTGTATGGCAGATAATCGTTCTCTGATGAATTGAGTTATCTTGTTCAGAATGCAGGGACCAAGTATAAGGATTAAAAATAGAATAATCAGAGGTCCCATGAGAGTAGATACAAGAGTAGTGAACCAGGGAGACTTAGCAAACCATCCTTCGAACCATCCCTGTTGGGACTCAAATAACTGTCATCTCTGGTTAAGTCTTTCTCTAAGCTTGGCCATGCTGTCTCTAACTATTCCTGTATGGTCTGCATAAAAGCAGCATTCTTCCTTGAGGTCAGCACATAGCCCCCCTTCCTGTAAAAATAATAAATCTAACCCTTGTCTGTTCTGCAGGACTACCTCAGAGAGTGATGTTAAGGATTTCTTGAGTGCACTGACTGACTCTTCTAGGACCTGGATATCTGTGTGCATGGCTTGTTGTAGAAGCTTAAAATGATTAATTCCCTGTAAGGCAATGGTTCCGGTCCCTATGCCGGCTGCTATGCCCCCCACTGTTACCCCTCCTAATAATAGGGCCATGGTAAAGGATATTGGCTCCCTCTTATATCAGGTTGATTTCCCTAGTATGCTGTAAACGTATTTAGGTTGGTGGTATGTGACTTTGGGCCAAAGTTCTATCAATATACAAAAGTCAATGGTGGTATTGAGAACAGTGGTAGAGACACAGGGAGTCAACCCAGTACTGCAAGCCCAATAAGTTCCATAAGGGGCAACAAGGTATCGGCTGTCCTGAGATAATGGCTCTACTTGGTTACATAATTCTTGATGTGAGGGAGGAATCCTGCCTATGCATAGCCCCTTTCCTGAGACCTCAGATATTGTGAGCTTGTGCTGCATAGCAGCTCCACAACTGGTAGGTGCTGAGATCTGGTTAGAATAGTTGCCCAGTATTGCCACACCTTCATAATATGGGGGCTGGGAAACTAGGCATAACCAGCATTCCTGAGTCTTGTTGGGGTCTGAAAAATTTAAGGCTTGGTAAACTCCTTGGATTAATTGTAATAATCTATCTCCGGTACCTGGAGGGTCTCTAGTTATCTCGATGTTTAGGGCGTCTGGGGAGGGGGAGAAGATGACAGCACCTGGGGTAGGAGTGATAGCTTTAGGAACGGTAGGGGGTTCAGGGACTTGGAATTGGGTTGGGGCTCTCTGGTCCGCTATTACTGGGTTTGGCCCGACTGATTGTTGGCTTAGGGGAGTAATTTGTCTGTACAGGGAGAATAAGGTCACCGGATCTTTCCCTGCTCGGTACAGCCGGAGTCCCCAGACTTTAGGACTATCCCAAGTAGTCCTTTTTCCAGCATCTGTGAACCTTAGGATGAGAGGGTTGCATTTTCCTCCGGGGGTGGCTCCTTGAAAACCTCCCCCTCTGGCACTATCATAACAGGGTCCGAAGGCTCTTTGCCCACATCTCCATGGTCCTTTCCCTGCGTACCTTGGGATCTCCCTCCGTTTGAGAGTGATGAAATCCCAAGAGGAAGATGGTTTCCAGTAAGCCTCCCCTGTGGTTTCACATCCCCAGTTTGCACAGTACCCTTCCTGTGGCCCCCCGCAGTCATGAGTTGGTTTATGGCCGGGGCAAACATAAAAATCCTTGCTTCTTGTTCCTATCCTTCCCCCAGGGTGGTGGCATCCGTACCCTGGGAATGGTTCCTGGTCAGAGGGATCCCAGTCAGACCCTACTAAGTCACATAGGTCGACATAGAGAGGAGGGAACCCATCATGTAGGGTCCCTATATAAGTGCTGAGGTTGGCTATTTCCCCGGTCCCTAGGTTGGCTATTTTCCAGGTGATATTATAAACCCTGTGGGGGTTGGTTGCTACATGGGGGGTAAAGAGACAACCAATCAACAGGAGGGTATACGAGAGAGTCTTATCTTTAAAGGATTTTGAGTGCGGTGTGCAGTCCATTCTGATGCAGTGGCTGAATCGGTGGGTCGGGCTGGCTTTACATGTGAAGCATGTATCCAAGCTGCAATGCCGTCTACTTTGAGTGCGGTGGGAGTGGTAAGCAAAACGATGTAGGGTCCCTTCCAGTGGGGTTCAAGGTTCTTGGCCTGGTGACGCCGGACCCAAACGGTGTCCCTGATCTGGTAGGAATGGGGAATGGTGGGATGGTCCCTCTGGTCTTTATAAGCTTGAGCAAAGGGTTTCCAGACCTCCCGCTGTACTAATTGTAGTGCCTGTAAATGAGCTTGGAGAGAAGGGGAGTTAGCAAAATCTGAGACATCTTGATCAAGAAAGTTAATGATAGGAGTATGTACTCCATGCAGGATTTCAAAAAGTGTGAGCCCATGTGGCCCAGGGGTGTTGCGAGCACGGTAGAGGGCTAGGGGGAGTAGGAGGACCCAGTCTCTGGTGCCAGTTGCAAGCGACAATTTTGTTAAAGTCTCCTTAATTGTTCTATTCATTCTTTCTACCTGCCCTGAACTTTGGGGTCTATAAGCACAATGTAATTTCCAATCAATCCCCAACAAGGTGGCCACTGACTGACTTACCTGGGAGGCAAAGGTGGGCCCATTGTCTGTTCCCAGTACCTGAGGCATCCCATAACGGGGAAAGATTTCTTCAAGCAATTTTTTAGTAACGATCTTGGCAGTTTCATGTTTAGTAGGGAAGGCTTCAACCCATCCTGAATAGGTATCTACAAAGACTAATAGATACTTGTATCCATATTTACCTGGTTTAATCTCAGTAAAATCTACCTCCCAATGTGTTCCGGGCCGGTAGCCTCTGACCCCGTTCCCAGGAGGAAGCTTCAGTCTGGATGCGTTGACTCGGGCGCACGCATCACATTGTTCAGTTACCTGTTTTAAAATGTCATTCTTCCCCAAAAGGAAATTGAATTCCTCTTCTCATTCGAGTAGCTCTCGCATCTTCTTGGGGCTCAGATGTGTCATCTTATGTAAAAATGTCACTAGGTACTTAGTTACCCGGTAGGGGAGGACAGTTTTTCCCTCATAAGTCCAATCCCCATTTGATTCCTTGGTGGCTCCCAGTTTCTCTAGGGTCTGGATGTCTCTTTGTTCATAGTCCCATGGGGGGGAGGGACAATCGTTGGTGGGTTCTAGTGCCAGGAGGTTAGTGGTTTCTGTAGCCAGGGCCGCCTCTTGAGCAGCCAAGTCTGCCCTTCGATTGCCCCTGGCTTCAAGAGAATCCCCTTTTTGATGTCCGGGGCAATGTATGATACTTAAGGCAGAGGGCAGATGAAGAGCTCTTAGGAGAGCGAGGATTTCCTCCTTATTCTTAATGTCCTTCCCTTCTGAGGTAAGCAACCCCTCCGTCTGTAAATTTCTCCATGTATGTGTGCAGTGGCGAAGGCATAACGACTGTCTGTGTACACGGTGAGCCTCTTACCTTTTGCCAATTTTAGAGCCTGCGTGAGGGCAATGATCTCCGCCCTCTGCGCAGAGGTTCCGGGAGGGAGTGCCTGATCCAGACGACTTGATCCTCTGAGGTAACTGCCGCGCCAGCCCTCCGTTCTCCTTGATGCAAAAAGCTGCTTCCATCTGTGAACCAGATATGGTCCGGGCTGGGTAGAGGCTGGTCAGTCAGGTCGGGTCTCATCCCATGGGCCTCAGCCAGTACCTGTAAGCAATTATGAGCCTCTGGCTCCCCTGGGAGAGGGAGCAAGGTGGCTGGATTCAGAGTCACCAGAGGCCCAAAGTGGACCCGGTCTTTGTCCAACAGCATAGTCTGGTAATGAGTCATTCGGGCATTAGTGAGCCATCTGTCTGGAGGCTGTCTGATGACTGCCTCAACCGCATGAGGGGCATGTATGGTCAAAGGCTGCCCCAAGGTTAGCTTGTAAGAATCTTTTACTAGCAGGGCTATGGCGGCAATCATTCGGAGGCAGGGTGGCCATCCCGATGCTACAGGATCCAATTTCTTGGAGAGGTATGCAGTGGGCCTTCTCCAAGGCCCCAGTTTTTGGGTGAGGACTCCCTTGGCATAGCCCTCTTTTTCATCCACAAAGAGTTCAAATGGCTTAGCTAAGTCCGGTAGTCCCAGGGCTGGTGATTCGAGGAGAGCCTTTTTGATGTTGGTGAAGGCTTTCCTTTGGGGCTTCTCCCATTTAAAAGCCATCCCTGGCCGAGTGAGGGGGTAGAGGGGAGCCGCCATTTCAGCAAACCCGGGTACCCATAGTCAGCAGAAACCTGCCGTTGCCAAGAACTCTCTTAGTTGGCGGGGATTTTGTGGGGTGGGAATGTCTAAGATGGCTCACATGCGGGCTTCCGTTAGCCATCGCCGTCCATCCTTTATCTTGTTTCCTAAATAGGTCACCTGTTTCTGACATATCTGGGCCTTCTTGGTGGATGCTCAGTACCCTAGGCTCCCAAGAGTCTGGAGGAGGGCTTGAGTGCCCTCCTTACATTCCCCTTGGGTTTTGGCTGCCAAGAGGATGTCATCTACATACTGTAAGAGGATTAGCTCGGGGTACCGAACCCGGAATCCTGCCAGGTCCTGATGTAAAGCTTCATCAAAAAGGGTGGGGCTGTTCTTAAACCCTTGAGGTAACCTAGTCCAAGTTAGCTGCCCAGAGATTCCAAGGTCAGCATCCTGCCATTCAAAGGCAAATATAGGTTGGCTGGTGGGATGCAGGCGGAGGCAGAAGAAGGCATCTTTAAGATCTAAAACTGTATACCAGGTATAGTTGGGTGGCAATCCGCTCAGCAAATTATAAGGGTTGGGGACAGTAGGGTGTATGTCCTCTATCCTTTTATTGACCTCCCTCAGATACTGTACTGGCCTATAGTCATTGGTTCCTGGCTTCCTGACGGGCAACAAGGGTGTATTCCAAGGAGATTTACAGGGAGTCAGAATCCCTTGTTCAAGTAACCTTTTAATGTGTGGCCGGATTCCTTCGCGGGCCTCTTTAGGCATCGGGTACTGCTTGACGGATGCAGGAAGGGCGGCAGCTTTTAAGGTTACTATAATTGGGGCCTGGTTGATGGCAAGGCCCATCCCGCCTATCTCAGCCCAGGCTTGGGGAAATTCCGCGAGCCAGTGGTCAAGGGTTTCCTGGTTGCCTGGGTTAGTCTCTTTTTCATGGAGTCTATATTCATCTTCTATGGACATTGTCAAGATGGTGAGGGGAATACCTTCTGGCCCTGTGACTTTGACTTTTGATTTCTCAAAGTGTATTTGAGCTTTTAGTTTGGACAATAGGTCCCGTCCTAGTAAGGGATAGGGGCAATCAGGCACATGGAGGAAAGAGTGCATGACTTTACCGGTCGCGAGCTGGAGCTGCCGATCTGTGGTCCAACGGTACTGCTTTCTGCCTGTAGCCCCCTGTACCCATGCAGTCCGGTGACTCAGGGGTCCGGGTGACTGATTCAGAACGGAATGTTGTGCCCCTGTATCTACTAGGAAGGTGACCGGATGCCCCCCGACTTGCAGTGTTATCCTGGGCTCAGGGGGGGGCTCCTGGCCCTGACTTCTCTAATCTTCTAGGTTTAGAAGGTCAGAGGTTCTTGGCCGTGGAGGCTTGGCCCGGGGGTTCTTAGGGCATTCTTTTGCCCAATGTCCTTTTTCTTTGCAGTAAGCGCATTGATCCCTGTCCAGGTGGGGCCCCCTTCTGCCATCCCTCTGCCTATTCTGTCTCTGACCTGTCACTACTGTGGCCAATAGCCTGCTCATCTCTCTATTCCACTTACGGTCTCTCGCAGCCTCTTTCTCCTCTGCTTCTTTTCTCAGTCTTTCCTCTCTTTCCTGGGCTTCCTTTCTCCAACGTTCTTCTCTTTCTGTCTGTGTCTCTCTCTTATTAAAAATATGTTCTGCTTCCTTTAACAAGTCTTGGAGCGTATATCCCTGTAAATTATCTAGCCTTTGGAGCTTGTTTCTTATGTCCGGAGCTGACTGCCAAATAAAGGACATAGAAACGCTGGTGGCCTGCCCTGGATCTTCCGGATCATAGGGAGTATACATACTATATGCTCCTTTTAGTCTCTCTAGAAAAGTGGCGGGCGATTCCTCTGCCCCCTGTATCACCTGCTTTACCTGGGCCAAATTGGTGGGTCGGCGTCCTGCCCCCCGGAGACCCGCTACAAGCAACTGGCGATAGAGACGCAGATGGGTCCTACCTGCTTCAGTAGTAAAATCCCATTCAGGTCTTTCAAGAGGGCAAGCCGCATCAATTTCATTGGGCAGCTGGGTGGGCTGCCCGTTGGCTCCTGGGACATTCTTTCATGCTTCTAGTAGAACGCGCTGCTTCTCCTCCGAGGTTAAGAGGACCTGCAAAATCTGTTCACAATCATCCCAGGTAGGTTGGTGAGTTGTGAGGACCGATTCTATGAGAGATGTCAGCCTCACAGGGTCTGCAGAGAAAGAAGGATTATTATTTTTCCAGTTATAGAGGTCCAATGCTGAGAATGGCCAATATTGAGGTTGGCCATTCGGTCCAGTTCGGAGGGGCAAAGCGGTTGAATCTGGAATGGGCTGCTCCCTACAACCTCTTAGTCAGTGAGCCATTGGGGAAGGGTCAGGTGGGGGAGCTGAAGCCGTCTCCGCCAAGGCGGCGGGGGCCGCTTCTGCCTCTGGCGGGGGGCAGCAGCGCCGGCGCCGGGTATGGCGGGGGTTCTTCAGTCAATAGGTCAACCAACAGGTTTTCTCCCGGGGGAAGCACCTCAGGCATCTTCTTTTCTTCAGCTTTAGCGTCTTTTACCGCTGTAGGGTAAAGGCTGGAGTGGGGAGGGAGCTGGGGATTGGAAAGGGTAGTGGCTGAGGGAGTGGGCCGGTTGGGGCGGTTAGAGGGAGGAAGGAAGGGGGGGCCCTTGGGGTGTAGGAAAGGACGTATCCAGGGGGGAGGGTCCTGAACCAAGGCCTCCCAAGTGACTATGTATGCCACCTGGTCGGGATGCCCCTGTGGTCCAGGATCCATAGTCTTCTCTTTCACCTGAAATATAGTTTGGAGGTTAAAGGTACCATCTCGCGGCCAGCCCACGTCAAAGGCTGGCCATTCTGAGGAACAAAGAGTAATCCATTTGCGTTTACGCACATCAACAGATTGGTTATGAGCATAATCCTGCACATCTCTCCAGTGTGAGAGTGTTAGGGACAAGGGAGTGGTGATAGTTTGTCCCATAGTTTCTAGACTTAGTATAACAAAGATAATGGTTATAATACAAAGACTAAACAAAACAGAACAGGCTTTCGTTGCGCGGTTTCGACAGAGAGTCGAGAGTAAGATTTGAGAGGGGGTCAAAGAAGGGGGCCGGCCTTCTTCGTCCCCGGTAAGGATTGCAAATCCCTCAAGCCGAGGACCCTCTCCAAAGAGGCTGGGAAGATGTCCAGTCATAGATCTCAGCTCAAAAACAAAAGTACAAAGGTGAGCCCACTAGGGCCTCAATCGCTACCAGGACGTCTTCTGGAGCCACGGTCGGGAGTCCGAACCCGTCAAATACAAATGTACGCAGCTGTGTACTACAAACGCGGGCGCACAGTTCATAAAATGGTTTCAGACAGAAAGACAGGACAGGACGAGACAAGACAGTGGATCCACATAACACTTACCTCCCAAATGTGGGTCGGTGGTCCCTGGGCGGGGGTCTCGATCCCGGACCGAGCCCCCAAATGAAAGACCCGCGAGGAGGTACTTTCGTAGAAGGAGACCCGCACCCAGGAATCAGTGAAACCACGAACTTTGGATGCAAAAGCAAGAGGCTTTATTAGTAGCGCTGGTATCCGGGGACTTAGCTTCTGTTAGGCCAAGCCCCGAGCCCCAGAAGGGGGGTCCTTTTATAGGGGAAAAAGGCACAGTACAGAAGCGAAAAGCATCAAATCAGCATTTTCTCAAGGTCTAGTAGTCAGGCGAAACAGCCTTTATCTTCTGCCGCGTCCAGGTGGCTGACCTTGGGACGGAGTGATCCGGCAGGGGCCGGCCTTGCGAGGCGGCGGGGAAGTGGGAGCCGGCAGCTGTGGGGATCAAGGGTCGGGGAGTGCAGGGGAGGATGTATTCACCGCTTGCCCCGCCAGCTGCCGACCAGAGGAGGAGGCAAACTTAAAAAAAAAGCTAAGGGCCGGGGGGGGGGGGTCTTTCACTAGGAGTTTCCAGGTCCACACCCCCCCACTCAGGCTGAACCTCATCGCTTAAGGCTGAGACATGCTGGGTCACTACAGAGAGGCAAGTGGAAAGTTCTCTGCAGATGATAAATGAATGTTTACAACCTGCCCACTATTATTCAAACAGCAGTGCTTTGTTCCCAGCAATCAGGTCCTATTTCTGACTCTCCCTTAGAAGTTGAGAGCAGAAGGGTAGCTGAGTGTCACTGGGCCCAGAAGTGAAGAGCTGGAGGTTGAGAGGCACAGGACATAGCCACATGTGCCAGTGTTTCTGCACAGAAGAAAGGAAACTCATCCTCAGTGAGATTGTTTTTGCTGTTCCTCCATTCCCTCACCCCAAAGTTGATCCCAGACACAAACAGGTGGAAAAGGCACCCCTCTACACCACAGTTTTTGAGTGCAGAATGAACAACCTAAGGCTTACCCCCTACCAAGCCTCCTAAACCTGCTAGAACTGAAAACATTCTCTCCTGGCCAATGTGTAGTTTCTCACTCACCAAAAATAATGTTCTCTAAAAGAAGATTCTCCAAAGCCAGGAGGATGCCTCCGGAAAGGAAAGACAAGGCCCCAAGCCCTGAGTTCTCAGTTCTAGGATCTCTCTTCCCTACTCCAGCTGTGCTGTCCTCTTGATCCCAAGAGTCAGACAGGACCACCAGGATGAATATACTTTTTTCCATGACAGACCCTACCCTCAGATTCCCGAATAAAGAATGACTACTGGTCTCTTCGAGCTGATGAGACACTGGAGCCTAAACACTAAGCCAGTAGTCTTCCAGAGCTTCTGCAAGCACATTAATTCCATTATGTTAGGAACGTCCAAGCATATTTTACCATTTCACAGTGAAGAAACAGAGATATTGCAATGACAATCATATCTTCCCAGCATAGTCACTTCCCCTTACACCACAGGAGACAAAGCACTGACTATCCCTATAGAGCACAAAATCTGGGGCCTCTTCAGGTACTCTGAGCACATACTTGTAACTAGTAACTTTAAGTTACATGGCAGATCCCTTTAGAAAAAACACAAAAGAAAGTATTGAATGTAATGATGATATCAATTAAATAGTAAAGTTTTTACAATGTAATTATTTCTAAGTTGTTTAAGACACAAATGTTCTGAAATAGAGCAAAATTGCCTTTAACAATGCCAAAAGTGTTACTTCATCAAAAAACTGTGCAACTGTTTTATTATTTCAATAAAACACAATACTTGGTTGAAAAGCAGAAGTTTTAATGCATAACCAACTCAACAAATTACAAATGATAATTTGATACCACTGTTAGTAGAAGTTATTTTACTAAATAATACTCAACATAAATGTATTTTCATAACAGTAAATATGTACATCACAAAAGTTAAAGTGGGATAGAATGGCTTATTCCCTCAATCCTACCACTTAGGAGATTGAGGCAGGATTTGCCAAAAAAAAATTTAAGAATTTAAAAATATAAATAAATGAAAATTACATGAAAAACCAGCAAAAGATTATTGTATTGACAAAGATATTCCATTGAAAGCATCATACCAGAGAGGGAATCAGCAGCAAGGATGTCAGAGGAGATGCTGAGGGGCTCCAAGGCTATCCCAAAAGGATGCATACTGACAGCAGTGAGAAGAGCCTCATGGAAGGCTGGTCATGTAAATGCCAATACTACAGGTAAATGGCTCCCTGACTTAAAGTCCAAAAACAACTGTCAGACAAAAAGTGAAAGCAGTTGGTATGATTAAATAAACAAACAAACAAACAAAAACCCTGGAGAGGTTTTGCCACAAATGGGAGTAAGTAGGCAATGTATTAGTAGAGAAAAGAAATATGGCCAAGTAGAATGAATGTCTGATGAGAAAAATTCCAAGATTGTGGGTATTGTGTTCTCTGAAAAATCTGTTCAGGTCTTAATTCCAAGAGCTGAGACCTTACTGGGAATTAGGACTTTGTCCAAAAGCTCCATGAAAACAAAGGAAGTGAGGAACTAATTATTTGACTCCCGGATTTGGAGGTATCACCACATGGTGCTTGGTGCTCTGTGCAGAATATTTCATCAACAGGAGCATGTGGCTGAGGACAGTTTCTCACATCATAGGAAGCAGAGTCTCAAGAAATGACCAAAGATAATATCCCTGCACACAAGGCCTTACTCCCAGTGACCTACCTACTCTCTCCAGGCCCAACTTCCCAAAGTCTCTAGAACTTTCTAAAATGTCACCACCAGCTGGGCACCAAGTATTCAAAATGTGAGCTAGTGAAGGAAACATCAGACTCACATAATAAAAAGGCCCTAATCATCCAGTGACTGTAAAGTGAGCTTTCTGTCCAAGCAGGTCCCACTGTACTTGAGCCCCAAAATAAATACACAGCTGCTATATTAATTATGAAAGTGTTGGACAGTGACTTGGGCTTCTTATTGGCAGGCTCTGTCTTAATTATTTACCTATTTCTGTTAATCTATGTATTTCCGCATGGTCTTGACTTACTGGGGAAAACCCTTTGTGTCCTCTCTTGCCCGGCTCGACATGATGACTGCTCTCTGCCTACATTTCCCAGAATTCTCCTTGTCTGATAGCTCTACCTATCCTTCCTGCCCGGCCACCAGCCAAGCAGTGCTTTATTCATCAACCAATAAGGCAAACATATTTACAGAAGGACATCTCCCATTAAGTGACTTTCATACACAAAGTAAAGCCAGAAACAAGTATATGATTAGAAGAGAATGCTGTGTGAAGACAAGCAGGTGTTGGAATGATTAATCTACAATCTGAAATACACTAGAGGTTGCTAACAATGACCTGATGCTAAAAGCCTCCAAAGCTGCAACACCTTGATTTTAGAATTCTAGGTTTTAGACCTTTAAAACAGGACATTTCTGCTCCAGGCCACCAAGTTTGCCATACTTGCTCTCTGTCTTGGAAACAGAGACACACATACATGTGTGCACTCACATGCACATACACACACAGATGGAATAGATCCAGTAGAAAGAAAAATGATGGAGATTTCAATGTAGAGATATTATATTTAATGAAAGAAGAAAGGGTCGTTAAACAAATATGATCACTTATTTCATAATGACACAAAAATATACATGTGTGGCTACAGCAAGAAGTCCTGAAGTAAGGAAACAGAACTTACTTCCAAAGAAGAGGAGGAGGTGAAAAGACACAAAACTAAAGTTTGCACTCATAGTTGATGTAAAAAAAAGATAATAGAGCCATACAGTGCATATTTATATTAAAAAAGAAAATTGTGACATGGTTTCCACATTATGGCATTCAACCACTTAATGCCCCCAGTTGCAATAATGATCCAGGCCTCACATTACTGGATATAACATATGAGGTTAATATTGAGAGATATGTGCTAATTGCTGTAATTTTGTTGGTTGTTTCCTGATCGGCTGAGCTACTATTTGTAATTGACTTTCCAACCTCAGCATTGTGGTTTTCTGGCTTAGTGTGTTGCACATGACGGATTTGCTCCTAGCTCTTCTTTTACATATTCTTCCCATGACATTTGGTTTTCCTCTGCTTGTAAGATTGAGACTTTCTTTCTCTGTGAATAGTATTCTTTTACATATGTTCTGCATATCTAGTCCTTTGGTCTTGGGATGTTTTTGTTTGTACTTGTCACAAGATGTCATATTTCCCCTTCAAATTTTAAGTGTGGGTTTTCTGGATATAGCAATTTCGGTTGGTAGTTACATGAATGCAGGTCTTGAAATGCATCATTCCATGCTTTCCTAGATTTTAGGGTTTCTGATGAAAGAGCTGATGTTTCATCTTTTATATGGGAGTTGGCATCTTTATATTACAGCTTTTAATTATGTGTCTTTGCTTTGAATTTTGGATAACTTGGCTATAATATGCTGTGAAAGATTCTCATCTGCTCCTGTCTATTTGTGATTCCAAATTCATCTTGCATCTGGATGTCTACTTTCTATGGATTTGTGGAATTTACCCCTACAATTTTGTTGAATGGAATCTCTATGGCTTATGTATTGATATAAGTCTTTTTATTCCAAATCTTAGAAGCCGCTGACAATTGGTGGTTGCAGGAGAAGGAGGGTCCTTTTTTTCAAGCATGTAACTCATGTTCCAGTAGATGGTACTATACCACACACACACACACACACACACACACACACACACACATAGCACAAAGTGGACTCAGTGCTTTGAGAAACAGGACACATAAAGTTGGGAGGGGAAAGTGGTTGGGAAGAAAGAGAGTGAATTAAAGGGGACTACAGATGGATAGATTTGATCAAAACATAATATAGGCATGTATGAAATTCTCAAACAATAAAACTGCAGTCTTGTTAAGGCTTCCTATTGTAATGTACTTCAGAAACTTCTAAGTGGCTGAGAACATGCTATTGATTTGGGTTGTACATTTATACCCCAGGTCATCTGACTTGTTACAATCTGGCACCTATTATATCCTTATAGATGATTATTTCCATTGACTGATATAATAATATGGAGGTTGAAATGTCAATCTTTGGTTATTTTAATTTGTGTTGCTGCTTAACATTTAACGTCTAGGGCAACAAACACACACATAAAGTGACAATTCTGTCAATGAACATGTCAGTTGTAAGAGTGACATGGCCATAGAACTGACCACTTACTTGGTTTGTCAAGTATAATTTTAGTTATTTAATGCTCTCTAAGTTTCTCCTAATCTAGTGAAGATTTTTCAACATACAATTTATGGAAAATTATATTGATTAATAAAAGAAAAAATGAATTTATTTATGTGTATGTGAATTTAAGACATGGCACTTGCTTGTATAAAGGTCAAACCACATGGGTCTCTGTGAGCCAATTCAGGTATTCAGACTTGGCAGCATTAAATTTACTGCCAGAATTGTGGCTATTAGGCTTCAATGTGGGACTTTTAACAATGGGGAAATGATTGGTTTAAGGATATAAAACTGCAGTTGGACAAGAGGCATGGACTCTCTGAAGTCTTGAGGTCTACTGAGAGAATGATAAATATGGTTGATAACAATATGCTATATTTTAAAAGTTGTGAGATAGTAAACTTTAAGTGTTCTCGAAACAAAAATGATGAATATGTGTGATATAACTAACATGTTAATTGGTTTAATTTAGCCATGCCATTGTCAACATACTGTATTCTGTATCATAATTGTGCATGACTTTATTTATGAACTAAATAAATGAATGGAAAAAAAATAAAATAAAATAAATTTACTGCCAAAGGTTGTGAAACTTAAAATGTGAACTAATGCAAAGTTGCACAAAATTTGGGATATTCAATATCCGTCAGAGTTTCTGCCCTTATGCCTTTGTGCTCTTTTCCACCTTTTATTCTCAGTAATAGAGATCAAGCCCAGATTCATGTGAATGCTTAGGTAATTGTTCTACCACTGAACGAGATATTCAGCTTTCTTTACACCCAAATTCAAGATGGCCTTACTGTACAAAATTTGGAGGGGAAAAATCATTCCCAATAATGGCACAGGTTTTATTTGGACATACCTTTCAGGGATCATAATGCAAGTGTATTTTCTCTGACGACAGTAGCTGTCAGATACAGCTGAAGTCATGAAGAGTTCAGTGCCACAGTTCAGTATGACAAGAGGGATGTGGCTCAGCCACTTAGTTCGTGCAGCAGGGACATGTGACAGAGGTTTTTGGCATCATTATAGACTGTAAAGCAAAGAGCCATGCTGGATCCTAGGCATGACTATAATGTTAGAAATTCAGCTTTAGTTGTCTACTTCAGGAAGTTAGATATACCTAACAAAGTCTTCCAAAAAAGTTGCTGAGGAATAAATGTGTAAGCTATGAGTTGGCTGGGGTCTCCAGATTTAAACCATAACAACAATTGCTACTGATAAAAATTGTTTCCTATGGTTTGTAGAACTTGAGAAAATACTTGCTGCTTTGCTTTAGAACTGGCTTCTCAAATCATTGTCTTCCTTGTTTTGTTGTCTTTGGTTTTTACTTGGAGAACCCCATTTCAGTATTTTATAAAATAATTCTTTTATTATTAACTAGTGGTTTCTTTAGAAGAATATTATACAAAATGGTCACAATTGTATAGCTATTCCATGGCTTATTGCTTTTCTATTGCTGTAATAAAACACCCTGGGCAAGTCCATTTATAGGAGAAAGTGTATTTGGGAATTACAGTTTCAGAGGGTCACTCCATTACCATCCTGGTGGCAACAAGCAGACGAGCATGGCGCTAGAGCAGTAGCTGACAGAGTCAACCTCATCCACAAGCAGGAGGCAGACAGAACTAAGTAGGAATGGCATGGTCTTTGAAACCTCAAAGCCCACTCCTAGAGAAACACCTCCTCCTAATCCTTCCCAAACATGTGAGCTTATGGGGGCCATTCCCATTCAAACCAGCACATTTATTTTTTACACCAATTCAGTAAAATGGTTTGATTTGCCTCTTATAATTATTTTAAGGAACTTGATACATCTTTTCTTTCATTTTTCCTTCATTCTTCTCCTTCCTTCCTTTTCTTATTGTTTTTAAAAACACCTTGTATAAGTACGAATAAAAGCAAAATATAACCCATTTGAATTCAGTGAACTAAGGATGCAGGAGAAAAATGAAAATAGAAGGTCTAAGAGGAAGCCAAAGATATGATTATTTTATAGACATTCAAAGCAAAAATCTTATTATTTAAGTTCAAAATTGTTAATAATAACTAAGAATAAAGTCATATTTCACTTCCAGTCTTGGAGCAGTTCATCATAAAAAGTAAACATGTGCATGACTCAAAGTATCAAAAAAAACTGGGAGGCTATTTTCAGTTAGTTATAAAGGATAATGTACATTCCTTTCAAGTAAAATTACAAAATAAAGTGATCAGTGGTTCATTTTAGGACACCAGGACATTTCTGAGAGTTTCTGGAACTGCCTACTCTATTCTCTCTTCACATGAGCTTCTTGTTCCTACCGCTTTGAAATCATTACTCCTTTGGTTTGCTAAGGCAGTTTCTTCCCCGAAAATAGTATCATGATTAATAATAATAATAATAATAATAATAATAATAATAATAATAGCAATAAAAATAAACATCCATATACACTGACAGACATGGAAACATGGTGAATGAGAGCATGTTGGTGTTATCATCCTGGAGAATCTCTGTCTATCTCTTAGAAAAATAGTAGCAATTATTTCATAAAAGTATTAATAAAAGAAACTTGAAAAGTGAATATGGTTTTTATTCTGCTCATTAATCTGAGTGCTGTTTTCCATATACCTGTTAACTCTAACCATAAAGAAATCCAATGTTCAGAAATTGGACTGCATTCTCCAATTTCACCAGAAGATGGTAGAGTGGTGTCTGGGTTACCAGGATTTCTGAGAGGTTTGTCCACATAACTGTTAATCAGAACTCTTATGATTCTTAACCTTCCTAAAGTTGTTCTGCAACAGATTAATGCACTTCCTCATGTTGTCGTGACCCACAGCCATAAAATTATTTCATTGCTACTTCAAAACTAATTTGTCTACTTTGTAACTGTAATATAAATAGTAATTACTCAGAATCCTGATTTGCAGGATATCTTATATGTGACCCACAGATTGAGAACTTTCTGAGATCTCCCCAAATCATTTTACTAAAAACATCGATGGAGAGATGGCTCAGAAGTTAAGAGTGCTTGCTTATAAGACTGGAATTCAGATCCAAGCAACCACATAGGGTGGCTCACAGCACTGTAATTCCATACTCAATTCCTTCTTCTGGCTTCTGCCACCAGAACCTGTGAACACACACACACACACACACACACACACACACACACACACGAACATTTTGAAAATTTGAATGATATAATTGGCAAGTTGATTGATCTTCTTGCTTGTCTCTTTATGGTAGGGAAAAGGCACACTCCACTCATAGCTGCTGTGAGCACATGTGGAATTTGTTCAGTCATGTCCTGAAAACACTGTCTCACTGTGGATCCCCACTGCCTCTGTCTTCCCTAAAGGCGCTTTTACTAATGAGCCCCAGATACTACTGTGACTGAGAGAACCTCTGGCTCAGTGCCAAGCCCCTCTACAGAGACATGAGTTCCTGTATCCATCTTACTATGGTCCTGATCCATTTTGTCTTGAACATATTTCTCCTGGTCCCTTCTGTCCAGACAGCCTTCCTAAATTCAACACTCTAGTCACTGATATATGAGATTTGCCAGAAATCCTAACACAGTCATCCAAGATCGTGTTCTCTTAACTGCATGGAGTAATCCTCTCTTGGGCAGGCTTCATAAAGGAGTCCTACCTTTGGAATTAGGATGCTTGCTGGTAGGTGTATTAATGCTGCCAGTGAAACAAAAGTACATCAGTGAAACACAGGCAAAAAGAGGGTAATCTATTATCTCAGGAAATATTAATTTATGGCTTGATTTGTGTAGTATTGTACAGTATTGTTTCTCCATGGAACATAAACAAATATAAGCATTCAAAGCCTGCTTTCTGCATTCTTTCTTATTTTTTTCATGTTTTTAAATGTTCCTTGTTTGTATTTATTACATGAAAACATTATATGTTGTGCATAGAAAGGGTCCCCCCATATGTACCCCTGTGCTCCCATTTGCACCCTTACTTCCTGGAACTTATCCACATGAAAGTCAAAGATGAAATCCTGAGTTTCTGATTGCAGATCTGCTCTTTGCCTCCTGCTGATCTTGGTTAAAAGTTATTCCACATCGGAGCTTCAGAAGTTTTATCACGTAAGTACTCAGGAAATGTTAGGGTAAGAATCACATGACTGTTCTCTGTGGTTTGTTTATTTGAGACAAAGTCTTGCTATGTACCTCAGGCTTGTGGCAAAGTCATGAGCCTCCTTTCTTTGATTCCCAAGAGTTGGTCTTACAGATACAGGTTCAACTGTTTATTTTTAAAACTTTTCAGGATCTGGGGACATAGTTCAGTTGATAATGTCCTTGTCCTGCAACCACAAAGACTTGATTTCTAACACCAGATCCCATATAAGAAAAAGTCATGGTAACACATGCTTGTAATTCCACCACTGGAGATGAAGAGACAGGCTGATTCCCCAGGGCTCTCTACTCAGACAGTATAGCCTAATTGGGAAGTCCCAAGTCAAAGGAAGGACGTGTCTCAAAACACAAAACAAGTACAACAAAAAGAAAACACTAGACAGTGCCTGAGGAGTGACACCCACAAACTCACACATGCAACACACAAAAATCAATTCTAAATTATTTGAAGAAATTAGAACAACTTAGGGTTACAAACTTTGCCTGCTTTTTGTACCCTGGGTATTGCTAGTGACAAAGGTGATATTGTCCATCAGGATCCTGGAGGTTGTTTATTTAGGTTCGCCCATTCCAATCACTGCCTTTCTGACATACACTTATTTTAGTTTCATTTCCTTTGTACTGTAGATTTAAAGCAAATGCATCAATTAAGATTTTTCCAAACTAATAGTGAAATGAAAGTAAACCGTTCCCTACCACCCAACTTCCTACTTTTCTCTAGAAGTAATTTCTGTTTGTGTTTGTTTGTTTTGTTTTTGTTTTTTAATCAAATTATTAACCAGTCTTTCAAGTTTTGGGGAACATGTCATAATGCAGTCAGTACTCCTCTATATCTTGTTTTTTTATTTATAGAAATGATCTATCATATAACATATAGGATTATTCAATCAGCTTAACATCTGCATAATTGGTAGTTATTTTCCTGGATGTAGCACTTTTGTGAGACCCTTTTTAAATCCATTAATTTATTATTCATGTCACATAAGTAATAATTTTTGTGAATTTTTTGCACAATTTGACAAGAATATATATAGGATTAGTGTGCAGAAATGCCCACTATGAAGTTAAGAGTCAAAGCATTAATAATTTAATGGACACTGCTGCCAAATTGACTCCCATCTCTATGACATGATATCATCAAGTATCTAGTAGTCTACAATGCCCCACCATCTGTATGGGCCAAGACATAAAATAGTTTTAGTCTGGTAGATTGAAAAATACTATCACAGACCAGCAAGGTGGATCAGTGGGTGAAGATACTGACTGCCAAGCTTGAAGATTGAAGCCTGATCCCTGTATTGGGGAAGAACAGTCTTTGACTTTTACACACATTGTGACACATATGCCCATTCGTTCACATGTGCACACACACACACACACACACACACACACACACACACACACACACACGAGAAACTTATCACTTTGCTATTTTTATTTTATTATATATTATACAGATATAAAATATTTTTGCACTTATTAGCCATCTGTATTTTTGTGAACTACTTGTCAAAACATTTGCCAGTGTTGATACTATTTGTCTGACTAATTTATGTGTTCTTTCTGTATTAAAAGAATTAACCCATAGTCTGGTATAGAAGACATATACAACAAGCACTTTATTTGCTTGTTTTGGGTTTTGATTTTTGATATTTTTGTCATTTGCTTTCTTTCTATACAGAGTGTAGTCTGGCTGTCCTGTAACTAGCTCTATAGACCAGGCTGGCCCTCAAACTCAAAAATCCTCTTGCCTCTGCCTCCTGAGTGCTTGGATTTAAGGTATGTGCACCTCTACCTGGCATTACATTTTTGAAAGAAAATATTTGATGTTCCTTGTAGATTTGTGTGAGGTTGTTCCATCAGCTCCTACAGTTTTACATAGTTCACTGATTCCCACACACATCCTATCATTCAGATCATCTATAGGTCTATTAATGGGGAGACTGACATTGAAATACTGAATTTTAAAAAATATGATCATTCAAGAAAAACAAAAGGAAAAATTTGGTTTATGCTTCCTACTAAAAGCTTAATGCCCCAGCAGTGACATAATGAAAAGTTACCTTTCACTGCTGTGTATGGATGCTCTGGTACACAGCTGTCATTATTTCATCACAGCACTACAGTGCTTAATGTAAGTAAAACTTAAGTAACAAAGAAAGAAAATATTGCTGTTGACACAGTGGTACAGTATGACACGGCATGTGCAAGCCTCCAGCGTCATGAGAAAATGAAAGTATTTATGGCATTATTTGTTCATTCATTCCTATATATAACAGATAGTTTTTTCATGAGTACCTCTGGGTATCTACATCTCACTTAGATACAATATCAAGAGCCTGGGAAAGTTAAAATGACTTTGTTGAACGAGTCAATGTCACCTCAAATCCTATTACCATAATAATAATAATATTATTAATGAGTGAATTATTTATTAACTATGTTGCTCCATCCATAAGAATGATCAACAGATAAAAATCATTATCTTTCATTCTATGAATCTTTTTGAAGATTTAAGCTAAACTATGTTATATGGCAGAGTTTGTGGGGTACACACATGAGTGAATGTGCCCTCTGAAGCCAGAGGCATAAAATTCCCTGAAACTGGAGTTACTGGTAGATTGTGAGCCACCTAAAAGGGGTGCAATACAGGTTCCTGACTTGAGTTCCTGCTTTAAGCCTCCTTAACTATGTATCATAACTTCTAAGTTGAATAATTGCAATGGCTAATTTCAAGTCATCTTGGCACAGCTAGCATTGTTTCGGAAGAGGGTACTTCAACTGAGAAAATATCTCCACCAGATTGTTCTGTGAGGAAGCCCGGTTACATTTTCTTGATGATTGATGTGGAAGGTTTCTAGCTCACTGTGAGCAATAACATCCCTGGACTGGTGGTCCTAGGTTCTATAATAAATCAGACAGAGCAAACCATGAGGAACAAGCCAGTAAGCAAAGTACTCCATGGCCTCTGCATCAGTAACCTGTCTCTAGGTTCTGCTCTAATTTAGTTCCTGTCCTGACTTCCCTCAGGAACTATACTCTGAAATAAACTCTTCCTTCTCCAAGATGTTTTTGGCCATGGTATTTTACACTAGCAATAGAATCCCTATCTAAGTCATGATCTTTCTTTCTCAAATTGCTTTGGTCATTGTGTGTTACCAATATAGTTGGTGCATGAACATGGAAACTGAAACTGAAGCAAAGTAAAGTTTCATGCAATAGCCAACTTTATTCAGAGCATCAGACAATATTTATATTCTGGTGATCTCCTGAGGGTTAAAAAATGTCACATGAATGTAGGCTGGTTACAATCATGAGTACCGTCTGTGCTTGGAAACATTACCTGAATAATAATGATGTCAACCCACTCTATTTACTGCACCTGGCAGGGGCATGAAAACACATTTCAAGAACATCCCATGTCAGGGGGAAGCAAAGGTTACAAGACTCTCATCTTGTTTTCCAGGAGTTTTCTTATGAGCTCTCAGAATTTTCCTCACACAGCTTCATTCATGGACTCCTGCTCACATAGCAAGTATCTTAACCCACCCACTGAGCCATCTCACCAACCCCTCCAGTGTTTTTATTTGACTAATTTCCAGCATTTCAGTTCAGTTCTTTTAAGAATTTCTATTTCCTTGTTGAACTCCCTCTGTTTTTAAATTTCTCTCTCATATTGATGACATTTTATCTACTTTGTTCACTTTCTATCTAGGACCTTGATCGGTTTCTTTGCATCATTTCTGCATGTTTCAGTCATTGACATGATAAATGATTCTTTTCCAAAGCTGAAGACTGAGGTCTTTTTTTCTAGAATATCAGCCATTTCATTATGTTTGGTACCAGAATTGAGGCTTTGTGAGTGTGTAGATAAGTCAGAGCAATCTAGTTTTTATTTGTATACATGCAGAAGTTGGGAATTCTTCAATTCTTGTGTTTTCTTCATCTGTTGTGGTGGAAGTGTCCTTCAGTTTTTTTTTCCACTCTTTTTGTTTGTTGTGTTTTATATAGTATTCTGGAGGGTATTCTTCATCTGAATTTATATTCTCCACTTTTGTTTTGTTTTGTTTTTCAAGACAGAGTTTTACTGTGTAGCCTTTTCTGCCCTGGAACTCACTGTGTGGATCAGGTTGGCCTCAAACTCACAGAAATCTGCCTGCCTCTGCGGCTGGAATCCTGAGACTAAAGGCATGTGCTGCCACCACCTATATTCCCCCACTTTTTCAGCTTTTTCCTGCTGATTTCCCACAGTTCTTACCTGAAAGTCCCTGTGTCCCATGAGAATGTGCTAGGTTGGATCATGCTTATGTTCCTTGGGCTCTTGCTTGCCTAGTCAGGGACAGACACAAGGTCTTCCATGTTCTTCAGGCTAGTCACTTCAGGGTGTTCACAAAGAACCATACTTTTAAGACCCCATACTGCATTTGTTCCACAGCCTCCATGGCCAGTACCTTGGCCATCCACCTGCTTGAAGGGCACTCAGCTCCTGTTGACTTCTCTGTAGCCTTGCTCTATGTCCTAATTATGGTTCCTAAAGCACGAATTATGGGGAACAGCAGAAATGAGTGAGTAAAACCCTGAGTTAATGCATAAGGTTGGCATGGGCATGACCATGTCAAGGACTTCAAGGTCTTTGACCCACAGGAAATTGGCAAAGCTGATCCTCACATTGGTCAGGCTCAGAAAGGCAAAGCCGTCCTCTCTCCAAGTGGTAGTGTTTAGAGACAGTTGGTCAGGGTGGGCAAAACCAAGCAATAACAGCTTCTTCCTCTCAGATATTTATAGCCTGATGCTGCTCACTTACAGAGACTTCTTACCAAGACTACCCAACCCCTTCCCCTCTGCTGTATATAATTAACATGCTAACTTTCCAGGTCATTAATAGCTATGGCTCCATCAGCGTGAATACTGCATCTGAACCTAGCTTTTCTGTATATGTGTATGTCCTTTCTTCAATTCCTAGTCACCCTGCTCAAGGTTCTCAGACCCAAGCTGCTGCACGTAACAGTAACCCATGGAGACTGCCATGTGGAATTTACCTGTTTTAATGCACTACTTATAGTTATGTCATAATTGGTATGTAGAGCCATTAAAATGTTTTATTAAATATTTCAAGAAAGAGTTGGTAATAGCAAAAAGAAAATGGTCATGCATCTTACATTAATAATGAATGCTGGTGCTAAATAATAACTGCTGTTTGATTCTTCAAAATCTCCATCTCCCAATAAATACTGCTCCAGCTATAATAAAAAGAAAATTATCATAATATTTGTATACACCCCCAAGTCAACAACATTTCATCAATATTTCCTTCATACCAAATATAAAATTAACTTTTATTTCACTTACCAAGATAACATCATGCAATGGATCTCAATAGAAACCAATAATTTCAGAATAAACATACTCATTCTCCACATCTAATGATACCTGCTGTGTTTCTATTGATATTCTTTCACATATATATCCCTTATCCATATAATAACATATCTGAAGTGATTTTCTTTACTTATAATTCCACTATTGAGAGGTAGCTAACATTCACTGTTCTATTAAACATTTGCAGATACAAATTATAAAAAGCATAGGCAAAAAAGATATTAAAAATAAGAATCAAAAAAATAAGAATCAAAATTATCCAACAGTTACTGCATATCCACATGTTCTTCAAGTTTTTAAATGCCCTAATCATGATGAAATGTTCACTTTTCACCTAATAGTATAAATGAAGTTAATAGAACTGTCTTAAAACTGGACAAAGTGGTTTTAGAATGTATCCTTTTACATAAGTGTAGACAGTGGCAATTCTGTTCTTCTTGTGCCACATGTACCTCAGTTTGTGAGAACAGCATGACTTACAAGGCTGCACAGATCTTAAACAGTGACAGTGGGACCATGCCCTCTGCAGGAAACTCTAGGAAAGAGCTCTCTTGATGCCTCCTGCAAGCTATGGCAGCCATAATGATCATCTAGAGATGACCTAGGGTCTGGTCAGCTGACATTGAATGATTAACTTTGGTGTCTTTCCTATATCATACTTTACGAAGTAGGAAATATTGGCCAAAACTAAAACTAAAAGTAACTAGATGAAAAGCATCCTTAAAGGCCAACAGATTTCTGCTGCGCAGGTACAGACCACACCAGTCAGAAGAGTAGGTGAATGACCTGCCTGCCAGCTGAACTGTCCCACTACCAAGATTTGGTTCCCAATGACCCATCCCATTCCACCATCTCACTGCCTACCCTGTGACTGCCTGCTACCCCCAATGCCAGCAGATTTCTGCTGCTCAGATGCAGGGCAAACTTGTCAGAAAAGCAGGTGCAGGCCACACCAGTCAGAAGAAGAGAGATCTACTGCTGCACCTGAGGCCAAACTAACTGCCACAAAGTCCAGCCCCCAACTTGGACAGAGACTTCCTCCTGGATCAGAGGTCAAGAAATCTAGGCCACAAAGATCAGAAGCCCAAAAAGGAAACAAAATCCAAGGAACAAATATCCAACAAATACAAATGCAGAAATCAACACCTAGACCTATAATCATCTCAAGCCCAGATGCCTCAATGCCAAACTAAAAACACAATAAAAAAAAGAAAGGGCATATGTCATATCCTATGACAGCAAGACCTAAAAATTCCAATGCAACCAAAGTATAAGAAAACAGCCACAAATCAACTTTATGAAGATGATAGAAGTCCTTAAAGAGGAAATGAAAAAATCCCTTAAATAAATTAGGGAAATGTTGAACAAAATATTGGAAGAAACCAATAAATCCCTTAAAGAATGCCAAGAAAGAAAAACAAACAGGGGAAGGACACTGTTCAAGACACAAATATCAAAATAGAAGCAATAAAGAAAACACAAACTGAGGGAATTCTAGAAATGGACAATCTGGGTAAGCAAACAGGAACTACAGATGAAAGATTCACCAACAGAATACAAGAGATGGAAGAGAGAATCGCTGGCATTGAAGATAAGATATAATAGATTCATTGGTCAAAAATAATGTTAAATCTAAAAAAAATTATTAAAACAAAATACTCAGGAAATCTGGGACAATATGAAAGCCCAAACCTAAGAATAATAGGAAAAGAATAATGAGAAAAATCCAGGCTCAAACCTAGAAATATATTTAACAAGATCATAGAAGAAAATTTTCTTAACCTAAATAAGGACATGACTATAAATGTACATGAAGCTTACAGAAAATCTAATACATTGGGACAGAAAAGAAAGTACCTTCGCCATATACGATTAAAAACACTAAATGTACAGAAAAAGAAAGAATATTAAAAATCTGCAAAGGAAAACGGCTAAGTAACATAAAAGCAGACCTATTAGAGTTGTGCCTAACTTCTCAACTGAGACTCTAAAATCCAGAAGGGCATGGACAGAAACGTTGCAGACTTTAAGAGACCACAGATGCCAGACTAAAATACTCCCAGCAAAACTCTCAATCACTATAGTTGGAGAAAACAAAGTATTTTTTGACTAAATCAAGTATAAACAATATCTTTCTACAAATCCAACCCCACAGAAAATTTAACTACACTCAAAAAAGAACAGGCAATTAGCCATTTCAAAACAGCAAAACCCAAAGAACGGAAACACGCATACACACATAAACACACACACACACACACACACACACACAACAACAACAACAACAACAACAACAACAAAACAAAAACAACAAAATAGCAGGAAATAGCAATCATTGGTAAATAATCTCTCAATATCAATGGACTCAATTCCCCCATAAAAAGACACAAGTTAACAGAATGGATATGAAAACATGATCCATCCTTGTGCTGCATACAAGAAACACACCTCAACATATAATATAGACATCACCTCAGAGTAAAGGGTTGAAAAAGATTTTCCAGGTAAATGGACCTAAAATGCAAGCTGGTATAACTATTTGAATATCTGACAAAATATACTTCAAGCCAAAATTAATAAAAGAAATGAAAAGGATATTTTATATTCATCAAAGGAAAAATACACCAAGACAAATGGAAAATTTTAGCATCTATGCCCCAGTTGCAAGGACACACATGTTTGTAGAAAAAAATTACTAAAGCTTAAATCACACATCAAACCTCACATAATAATAGTGGGAAACCTCAACATACCACTCTCACCAATGGACAGGTCATCAAAACAAAAACTAAAAAGATAAATAATGAATCAAATGAACCTATCTAGAGAACATTTTGCCCAAGCAAATTAGACAAAAACTAACTAAAAGACACAGAGAGAACATCTAAATTAACAAAATCAGTCACAAAAAGGAGGACATAACAACAGACACTGAGGAAATCTAGAGAAATGATAAGTCATACTTCAAAAATCTGTACTCCACAAAAATCTGAAAAATCTAAAAGAAATGGACAATTTTCTTGATAGATACCACTCATCAAAATTAAATCAAGATCAGATAAACAATTTAAATAGCTTTATAATCCCTTGGGAAATAGAAGCAGTCATTAAATAATCACAACCAAAAAAAAAAAAAAAAAAAACCCTCAGGGCCAGATGGCTTTAGCACACACATCAGTAAATCTTGTAATCCATAATATTAAGAGGCTAAAA